>NC_139714.1:28410041-28425041 GCF_964188405.1 Protomyctophum parallelum | reverse complement strand
CGGCTATTTTCAGCATGCAACCATGCGAGTCCCCGAGTCCCCGACATGGAGTGCTTCCACCATTCATTGCTCAAATATGATATATATGTATGATCCGATATCTCCATTTTCCTCCGCAAGAATTGAGATCACGATTCTCACACGGTTCTCGTTCTTGAGGGACACAAACTTAAAACAAACGCCATTGACAATGAATGGCCCGTTTTGAATTTCTTCAATGTTTTGCGTGAACGTGAATATCGAAGACGAGGACGCAAATTGTGATCGGCCAGAATGAGATGTACGATGACGTGCCCCTCACTTCACACGGGTGTGATTTATTTCCATGGAAATATTGATTGTCTTCAGTCTGTACAGTTGCTGAACATTACCACGGTCAAAATGTGGCAGCTGGAGCCGACTACTGTGGCTTTGAAATGACACCACAAAGTGCTTGACTTAAAGTCTCTCTCTTGTACCCGTGTGAATTGAGTGTTGCAACTCCCCTCTCTTTTTCAAACACAGTTCTTATATGAAGAGATCTAAAGTCCCCCTATGGGGATTTCAATGCAAATGGACTGGCGCCCCCTACTGACCGTGACGTCAGGACTTCGGTTCTCTATAGGGTCAATATAACAAAATCAATACACGATAACAACCACTGTGGTGCAACCACTCCAAGGAACAGCAATGACAGCAATGACTATGAGTACCAGTAGGGGCGCTGTTGTGCCAGAAATAGAGAGAGTGATAGTGCTGCACTGTTGCCTGCTAATGAGAGAGCGAGAGAGAGAGGAGGAGATTTGCAACACTCAGTTCACACTGGTGTGATTATTCTTTTACATCTGCTATTTTCAGCTTGTAGATCGGCTATTTTCAGAAAATGTCAAATCGGCCATTACCACGTCATCAAGGTCCGACAAAATACATTTTATCCGTCGACTCAATCAACGTAGATTTAGTCGAGTAAAACTAGACTAACACTAAGACATTCCAGTTGACTCAAATGTGACTAAAGCTAAATGAAGTTTAAATCCAAAGACTATGACTAAACTAAAATAGAGACACTGGCACCAGGTGTGGCACTTGACACGTGACTCAGGTGCTGCGTGTTAGCGTCATCAGGGACAGGCCAATCACATCCTCTTCAAAGAGACCACCTGACACGTCTGTGTATATACACGTGCTAAAGTCGGCCTCTGATTGGGCAACACACCAGCGTGGGAGGGACAGCTGAACTATCAGGAAGTAAATAGAACAGACAAATAATAAATAAATAAAAGTGTGTGTGTGTGTGTGTGTGTGTGTGTGTGTGTGTGTGTGTGTCACTGTGTGTGTGTGCGTGTGTGCGTGTGCGTGTGCGCGTGTGCGCCGCATCGCATCGCATCGCAATGCACTGAGCAGCAGTGAGTTTTCCCTCCAGGCACAGTGGCCAAAGTAAAAACATATAATTATGACAGTATACTCTACCAACACACACACACTGTTATTTTTGTTTATTTTTGTTTATTTCATTTAGGTCTCCTCGTGTAACCAAAGACGTGGTGTGTTTCCACGCCGCTGACTTCCCCGACGTGGTTCAGAGATTACAGCTGGACCTCTACGAACCCCCCCTGTCCCAGGTGAGACTAATTAATGGTGACGACAGGCCTGTTTGCGTTTCAAACTAGCATTATGTGCAGAGACATCTTCCATAAAACCCCCTAACGTTTTTTCATATAAAAGCAAACGTTAAAGCCTCGGGTCTGTGATTTCTTCACCCGATTGGCAGTGTGTAACGGCAGAAACGATATCGCTAAAACAACATTTTAATTTCCATAATTGTGTTAATTGTTTAGGAAACTAGCGATATTGTCGTGTAGGGGCCACACCGTTTCAGTCGTGGGATTTTATTTTTCTTTAACCCATTTTGGGGCGGGAACCCCTTTTTGGTGTGAGCATTATGTATATGCTTTAGCTATTGAAAAATAGCAGATCTACAAGCTCGTAGCGCGCCACCGAGTGGCGCGCTACGAGCTTGTAGGTCTGCTATCTTTGAAAAATCGAAGAACGACTGACACACAGAAACATGGCTTTTTCAGAAAACTGTAGAAGAACATTTTTTGAATCTGATCTCGGGTCAGAACGGGTTAATGAATCCATGCGTCCGTCTGTCCCACAGTGCGTGCAGTGGGTGGAGGACGCCAAGCTGAACCAGCTGCGGCGCGATGGCATCCGCTACGCCCGCATCCACCTGCGCCACGACGACATCTACTTCATCCCGCGCAACGTGGTGCACCAGTTCAAGACGGTGTCGGCCGTGGCCAGCCTGGCCTGGCACGTCCGCCTCCAGCAGTACTACCGTGGCGCCACCCAGGAGGAGAAGGAGGAGGAGGAGGAGGAGGAGGAGGAGGAGGAGGAGGAGGGAGGAGAGCAGTACTACCACACCAAGGAGGAAGAGGCGGAGGAGAAGGAGGAGGAGGAAGAACGCCAGGAGGAGCAAAACGGAGAAGAAACAAAGAGGAGAGAGACGGAGGAGGAGGTTCAGGACGAGAGGAGGAGGAGGGTGGAGGTGAACAGAGAACTGTGGGCGGAGGCGGAGGAGCGGAAGAGAGCATGGAGGCATGAGAGAATGGAGAAGGAGAAGAGGACGAAGCTGGAAGAGGAGGAGAGGAGGGTGGAGGTGAAGGAGGAGGAGGAGGAGGAGGAAGAGGAGGAGGAGATGACGGTAAAGATAAAGGAGCCTCCTGCACCTCCCAGCGTCTCCGCGGACGGATGGGTGGGTGGGAAAAGAGTGAGGGTGAGAAACCCCCAAGGCCCTCCTCCTCCTCCCCCCCAGCAGGAGAACAAAGCGCCCCATCACCACCGTCACCACCATCATCGGCGTCTTCACCTCCCCGACGGCAGAGAGACGTCCTCCTCTTCCAAAGCCTCCTCCTCTACCTCCCTGTCGTCCCTCTCCTCCCCTCCCTCGCTCCCTCCTCTCTCCTCCTCTCGGTCGGAAAGGCGAGCGGACGACGGCAGAGTCTCTCCCGGCGGCGTCCGCTCGCACGCCGCAGCAGCAGCAGCGCGACACACGCAAGCTCCGCCCCCCTCCTCGGAGCCGCGGGCGGCGCTGCCAGCAGCAGCAGCAGTAGTCCCGGCGGGTTTTACGACAGGCGCGCGGACGGACTCGCGGACGCACGCGCCGCAGGACAAACGGCACGCGCGCGGCGCGGATGACGAGGCACTGGATCAGAGGAGGCAACAGCACGCACACCAGGCAGCGCACACACACCCACAGGCAACACACGCACACCAGGCAGCACACACACACCCACAGGCAACACACGCACACCAGGCAGCACACACACACCCACAGGCAACACACACACACCCACAGGCAACACACACACACCCACAGGCAACACACACACACCCACAGGCAACACACACACACCCACAGGCAACACACACACACCCACAGGCAGCACACACACACCCACAGGCAACACACACACACCCACAGGCAGCACACACAGCACAAAGACTGCATGCGGGAATACACACGACAACCCAGCACCGCCTCCCCCAAATACCCTCTCCCCCTCCGTCCTACCAGGCGCTTCCAAAACACCTCCACCATCCTCCGCCCGCCGCCGCTGTGCACCCCTTGGTCCTCCCCCTCCCCCACTCTCCATTTCCCCCTCCCCCCTCCTCCTCCTCCTGGCCCGCCCCTCCCCCACCCTCACAGCCCACACCGCCTTCTCCCACCCGCTCTCCTTCCCCCCCTCCCCCCCACGGACGCCCTCCGTCCATGTAGCAGAGGAGAGAGAGGTCGTTTCTAGGTTGTTGTTTTTTTTTTTTCCCTACGTGAGGATATCTCTGCTTCTTTTATTTTTTTAATGCTGCTCCTTCCTTACAGCTTTTACAGGGTGTAAAACACCTCTTAAACGCGGAGAGAGAGAGATTATTATATATAGTGGTTCGCAGTGGTGGGGAAAGTACTCACCTTTTTTTTTTACATGGCCAGAAGATTGCAGCTTTGGGCAGAAGGAGAGACTCGTTTCATTATGCCTAGGTGATATGGACAAAACAAAATACCTATCACAATGTTTTCTGACTAATGGGCTCCATGCGCTCAGAATAAATCTTCCACAGGTGTTACTGATGAATGATACTGATGAAGGCTCTGTTCCATTCTGGTCAAACGGAATCGGTGTGCTGCTATAGGGTCCACCAAAATCTCCCGGAGGGGGCGTTAACATATGTGTCACGTGGTAGCGGCCGCCATGTTGGCAGGCATTTCTCGTTTGTTTACAGTCAGCGACCATCCGTGTGCGTTCTAATTTTTAAACACCAGAGGGAGTTCAACGAGCTCGTTCCTGGTGACAACACAGTGAGCCAACACCAGGATGGAAAGAAGAAACGTCGGCCTCGACATACCTTACAAGGACAAGCATTAAATGTAGTCGCATTAGTGGTGGTAGAAGATCGAATCCTCTGTTCAGTCAGTGTGTTCTTAGGGGTCGAGACCGTCAATATCCTTGATTTTGTTGAGGTAACGCTCCTTTTCCTCAAAGTTAAGCTTGTTTTTTCTTTCCATCCTGGTGTTGGCTCACTGTGTTGTCACCAGGAACGAGCTCGTTGAACTCCCTCTGGTGTTTAAAAATTGGAACGCACACGGATGGTCGCTGACTGTAAACAAACGAGAAATGCCTGCCAACATGGCGGCCGCTACCACGTGACACATATGTTAACGCCCCCTCCGGGAGATTTTGGTGGACCCTATAGTGCGTGTTGGCTCACTGGAAACACTCCAGTGGGTCTCAAAAGGTGTCCTTGGGAGGGTTCCAAATGACCCCATACGGGTGTGTAACTCCCGTACGGGGCCATTTTGTACACTATCGGAGTTATCCTTGAAATGGTTTGAGAACCACCTGTACACTAAATTGAACAGAGCCTTCATTATTACCATCGGTAACACCTGTGAAGGAAGTAGGGAAGCGGCCCAGAGGTAGGAAGAGTTATTGTGTGCATGGAGCTTAGTATTACCTCTATTGATATTATTATGGTAATGAATATTGGCGCTCTCCCAAACCACAACAAAACATATGTTTGATAATTAATCATCAGTAATTAAGTGGGTAAAGGAGAATAGAACAGAACCGTCAGGTTTTGACTTTTGTAAGGATCCATTTACCGGTAGTATGCGGGGATCCGGACGGAGAAATCTGAAGGTGGATCTCTTTTATTTTGGAATTGGTAAGAAAATGGTGAAGTCAGCTGAGTGGCATTGCTGCATGGTCCCTCGTTGGCAGAAGGTTATCTTAACAAGGGAGCTGTGGTTGTAGTAAGTTGTCCTGTCCTAATTAACGGGCGTGCTGTTGAGTGTCACAGTAACGGCCCAGTTTGACATGTAGCCCCGACCCCTTCCAGACCCCGAGCCTGTGCTTCGCTTTCGGCTTAATTAAACGGTGAAACACAGCGGACTGGTTTGTACGAAAGCAGCTCTGTTTGAAACGACGACTTTGCGATCTAATTTTACACGAATGGTAATCCAAAGCTTGTGTCTCTCTCTCTACACTGTGCTTCAAGACCGTCGGAAAATCTTGCTTTAAATTCTAGTCTGAATAAAACTCCATAAGCTAGTGGCGTCGGAAACCAAAAACATATATTGTTTTTCTCGATAAAGTGTTGTAGAGGGCAAAGTGTTTGCCCCTTGGAGTGGGAGAGTCTTTGTGGGCCCGTTTGCCTTGTTGTGACTCGATTCCACTGACCTATAGCAGTGGTTTTCAACCGGTGGGCTGGGCCCGGCCACCACCAGTGGTACCTGAGGGAGGGGAGTCCTAACCAAATGGACCCTTATTTGATCTTTTTTACTCTTGAGAGCGTACAATGAAACCAAATGAACCCTTACGGGTTTAATTTTACGCTCCCAAGAGTTTAATTATTGTTAAAACATTTGCATTACTTAATTTACAAGAAGTCTACACAATTGGAGACATGTAGAAGATTTGTTTTTTATATTGCCAAGATCAATTCTTGTTTTAGGTCTGAGGGGCTAAAATCTCATTCGAATGGTGGTCCGTGGCTCAAATGCAGGCGGGTTGAAAACCACTGTCCTATAGGGATTCTTTTTGTATTGATGATGTTTATTGTTTTATATATAATATCAGAAATGTTTTATATACAGATATATCAGAAATGTGTCTCTGCTGTGAGTAGAGCCCCAGGGGTCTTCGCTGAAACCCAGAGAAGGAAGCTATAACTATGTGCATAAGGTTTTGTAGAAAAGAGCCCATGGGGGAAACAAAAAAATATATATATATATAATCTTCAGGGTCTTGTATTGTTTTCACTTATATTATTTATCCCAAATGTTGGATTCTATTTTATTTCTGTGGTTTCTAACTCGCAGCATTGAGTGTACATAAGAGGTTTTGTAAAGCGTTTGTTGGGTCGTCATGTGTGATTTCTACTTTCAGTACGAGACGAGCCTGGCTAATAAAAAGGTTTCAGTCACATCCAAGTCTGTTCTGTCAACACACTCATCAAACCCCCCCCCCCCCCTTGCCATGAAACAAGAATTTCATTTGTGAATACATTGTAATTAGGGCTGTCACGATTACAATTCATTGTCACACTACAATAATTACATTTGTCTGCCTGGTAATCAAACAATGCACAGAGCAGATATGACAAATGTACAAAGAAATTACTGACTTATTTGTATACTTTAAAAAAAGGTTAAACGAATTGCGGAAATAGCCTATCATAATTGCGATTCACGATTTAATGGGGGGGGGGGGGGGGGGGGGCATTGAACAATATATTTCTGCTTGCCTGCCTGGTAATCAAAAAATGCAGTGGAGATATAACAAATAACTGAAATTTACAAAGAAATGACTGACTTTCATTATTTCTATACTTAAGAAAATGCGGAAATAGCCCATCTACAAGCTCACAGTGGGTCACTTGTTGTAAGCATGTAGATCTGCAATTTCAGCTTTTATACATGAACATTTTTCAACATGGAAACGATTGACAAAATAAGCGTGATTATCTCAAATAATAGCGATTAGATGATTAGCCACATATGTCATAAATGTGGCAGGCCTAATTGTAACACTGATGTGTAATATAAACTACCATGCCGCAACATGATGCATGCAGTGTCTGAGTGTCTTATCATGTAGGTGGAACACGACACCTCAGTTGTGTATGCCCATACACCCTTGTGACCCTTATCAGTATTGGTGTGTGACTGAGAAAAACGTGATATGAGGCACCTGGCTGTGCCTCACTCTTTTTGGCTGTTCCTTCACTTTATTGTCTCTGTCATAACAGATATGTACGTGCAACGTGTACGAGTGTCTGACTAACACTCAAATTTGAAATCAAGTTATTTTGGACTGAACTGGCTCTGCGGCAATGATGGCCTCGGCAGTTTTACTGGGTAAACAAACAACATGACTTCAGACTTCAGTCTTATGTTAATGTTCTCCACAGTAGGGGTCTATAATTCTGGCACATGTAAAGTTCAAATGGGACGTGTGAACTGAATGCGTTTGTGTGTGTGAGCATGCATATGCATAGTCATGCACAGCAGGACCCCCAGAGGAACTGGGCTGACCTTCAAGAGAGACAGTAGCACACACAGAGGTTGAGGGACAGGAAATGAGCGAGGGAATGAATGTGTGAGTGAGAAGAAGACATAGAACTTCCATCAGTGGATGGGTCGGGTGTAAAAAATGTCTTTTTTTTTTAAATGTCTTTTTCTGAAAAAATGTTTCTAGATCAGTGGTTCTCGATATTTCATGTCAAGGACCCCCAAAAATATATGAAATTGGCCACTGACCCCCATCTGAAAATGTGTTGTTTCAGGGACCACCTCCCAGAAGCAAAGATTTGAGTTTAAAACATTCGCTCAGAAAGAGTATATATTCAAAGCTTTGCGCCACATGTTCATGATTTTTCAAAAATAGCAGACCAAGCTTGTAGATCTGCTTTTTTTCAATAGCTAAATTATAACAATGTTTAAAACACCAAAAGGGGTTCCCGCCCAATATGCCCTGCAAAGAGGCAGAACCCTAGGCTAGGACATTAGACACATTTCTTTGGCTTTGATGTGTGATACGTCTAAAATTGCAATAAAACGAGGCATATTAAATTAAGACGGTAATTTAAAAAGATTCAGTGTATTTCAGCTATTAGTCTCTCTTCTGTTCCGGTTTAAGAAACGCAGTCGTAACAACTTGGCCTCTGGTAAAGCAAAGCTTCCCCCAGAATGAATGAATAATGCTTCGTTTTAGTTTCACGGTACAAATAATGTATTGTCGCCGTCCATTCGTAAACCACATTTACATGTGTTGTGTCATCGCGTCCGTCTATCTACCAGCATTTTGTGTTCATATTCTGTTCAACATTGTGCAGAACAAGAAGCGATTTGAAGCATCGGATTAAACAAATGGCATAACACATTTAAAAGTGTTCACTCAGTATCGGTCAGTCACAGCAAATTGATACAGCTTAACTGTGAAACTAACTAAAGTTCTAAACAGCAACACTACACCATTAGGCCTAACTGTTACAATTACTCTGTCCTACACTAGTACAAAGCCAAATGTGCAGTAACTACGTGGGGAAAAATGGACAATATTGGGTTTAAAAGTGTTTCAACTGGTCAGCCAAATGAGATAAGACAAATACGTGATATTACACTAATTGTAAACATGTTGAGGTAAGTGTTTATCCCCCAAAACCACGAAGGCTAATTTGACCTTTGGGATGCACAAATAAGTCTGTGTGTCCAAAAACATAGTTACTGCACTTTGGCTATTTGTAGTAACTGTCTGACAGCCTTTACCAAAACGCAATGTTCTCCAACTAGTTTCAAACAAATGTGTGCCATTTTCCTTCAAATTCATGCACAGTAAATACAGGAGAAAGCAACAGACGAGCCAGAGCAATTAGACAAGAGCCACAGGTGAATTGAACATGTATGTACAGTAACATAGTTCCAGGCATCACACAAGTGTTAGTTCAGCAATTCATTATTTCATGTACTTCTGTACGAGTATATGCTATTATATATACACACAGTGTTAACTTATACAGCAATGAGCATAATAGATGACTTGGACATTATACACTTAAATACAATTTTACAACTTTACATAATACAATAATTATTTTCCTTCCCAGTGTCATCTACAGACCTGCTCCACCACACCCAGTTCGAACCCGGGCTCCCCCAGAGTTAGTGTCGAAGTGTCCTCGAGCAAGACTCTGAACCAATAATTGCTCCCGATGTGCAGGTTGGTGCCTTGCATGGTTTCCTCCGCCATCGTGTGTGTGAATGGGTGAATGTAATGCACAATCTCTGTAAAGCGCGGCGCGCCTTGGATAAAGGCACCATTTACACCCCCATAATAAACTAAACTAAGAAAGCCAAACGGAGCTAAGACATCCGAGATAACGATAGGGCTCATAGGCTGGTGAACCAATGGGAAGTAGACGTCGGTTTCCAGCGAAGCATAGGGCTCGTTCAGGCTATACTGGGCTAACCTATAGCGGCTATAGGTTAGCCCCAGTTCTGTAAAGAACACCAGTAACGTTGGTGAGGGGTCTTTGGTCTGACTCCCATGCTGCGTTCACACTGGCAGATACAAAGCTACACAGCGTAATTGTAGCTTTGTATCTTTATAGCTGAAGATGGAACTTTTGCAGCAGCTACAAACGTCGGATGTATCTTTGTATCTTCATGTCGCTGGCTTTCATTGAAAATGAATGGTAGACTGTATCGTTGTATCCTCCCGTGTGAACATTTAGTTGGGATTCACCACGAGTCCGATCGATTCGAAATGTTCCCGAATACGGTTGCCTGGTCCCTGCTGCTGGCCATGATTCACATCGGCCTTAATTCTTTCGCTCCCGAGTACACTTCCTAGTTCCTTCAACCGGTTCCGGGAACGGTCGGGTGATCCGGTACGCAGCATTCACACTACCACAAAACAAGTGGTCCCAAGTGTGCATCCTGGACCATAGTGTGAATCCCCCCCCACCCCTCCCTAAGCCTCCCTCCTCTCTGGGAATATATTGAGGCCCAGCTCCACCAGCGCTCCCAGCAGCACGCTCCACAGGGGCACGCAGACGAAGGTGAGCTTGAGGTCGGCCAGCCTCTCCAGCTTGGCGCACAGCGTCAGGCAGAACGCCAGCTGCAGCAGCGTGGCCGTCAGGTACCACACGCGCACGCGCAGGTCCGGCGAGCCGTTGCGCGGGTCGTATCCCGGCTTGCAGCGGCCCGCCATCTTGACGGCCAGCATGAGCAGGAGGATGCCGTCGAACACCCAGACGGGGAGGAAGATGAGGAACCAGTTCCACTGCACCTAACGGGAGGGAAGACAGATCAGTGGTGTAAGTACTGCACTAGTACACATTTGTGCTACTCTTACTTTACTCGAGCATTTCCAATTTTCAATACTTTTACTTCGACTCCACTACATCTCAGAGGCCAAAAAAAGAACCTTTTTTTTTTAAAGTAAATTTATAAAAATGCCAGTAAATTCTTGGTATATTTCAGTTATATCGTCATATCTACCCTGTGCACATTTCCATTATGAAGCCTCAAAGGCAAACAAAAGTATTTTCTATTGACGATGTTCCAATTTCCAACGTCAAAAAACACAATTTAATCGTGCGCCACCTGGTGGTCACCAGTTTAGGCTCTGAGTGCCAATTCTCCCATTATAAAGAAAGAAAGAATTTGTAATTCTATTATGCATGTAATGTGCATGTCATCACCTGTACACCAGATTAGAGGATTCTTTTTTGTAATTCCCAAGGGAGAGACGTCTTAACGCCCGTGGCATCCATCACAAAGACGTCAATCAGACGTCTTGACGTTTTTGGCTACTAAACCGTTTTAATCACAATTATTTGTGTGACAATTAATCGTCAACTTGGTGCAATCGTGACAGCACTGAAGACAGAGCAGTTAGTTGGTAAATGGTAAAAAATGGTAAATGATGCATTTATCCAAGGCGCTTTACAGAGATTGTGCATCACCCATTCACACACACCCATTCATACAACGATGGCAGAGGAAACCATGCAAAGGCACCAACTAGCACATCGGGAGCAATTAGGGATTCAGTGTCTTGCTCAAGGACACTTCGACACCAACTCTGGGGGAGCCCGGATACGAACTGGCAACCTTACGGTTACCATCTGGTACCGTGGCTGGATGGTAACCACGGTTACCATCCAGCCACTCTATCCCTGAGCCACCACCACGGTTAATGGTTACCTTTCCATCCAACTTGAGCACCAGCATGATGAGAAACACCAGGGTGAATACCCATGTCAGCAGAACCCTCTGAGCCAGAGACATGATGTTAGAGCCAAGTTAGACCTAGACACAGAGAGAGAGAGAGAATAGAAATGTGACTGATGGTAGAGCGTTCCGACGGCGATATCATGCGAAACAGCATGTAGATCTCAACCAATAAAAGTTGTGTGGAGCCGCGAAACCTCGCTCAAATAGAGACTCTCCGAGCGAATATAGGTGTGGACGACGTCGCTGCACGGCGCGTTGTTGCTCGCAGTACGTCAGGACAGTTACAACGAAAAACATGTATAGAGGGTATGCGCGTGACATCATCGTGAAACCAGGAAGTTATGCAGGAACGCACTACTTTCCTAGCCTTGACAGATACATCCACACAGAGAAGTCCTATCTGATTGCATTAAACACCATTAAATAATGTTAAACTCACTTTGCATGTTGCTTTGCCACTCTACGTGTCATTCACTTTAAGCATGCGCATACTCTCTATTCTAATGAGATTGCATCGTTTGCTCGCATCGCTGGCAGTGTAGATGAGGTGACAGACAGAGAGAGAGACAGAGAGAAGATGCTATTATCATTATGCCAGAGACATGACTGATGGTATACTGCATTCAAATATCCTTTTATATAGTGCCTTTTTTGCTCACTGTCCTGAATACTTAGCTGTAGCCCGTTTCCAATTTGAATATTATATTTCAGGTTTCCTTTGCTAAGCTTAATAATGATTCATGTTGAAATGTGCTAAATAAACTTGCATTGCCTTTACTATGTTTATTGTGTGTCATTATCGATGTTATGTAAGATAATAGCAAAATGACCTTATTACGGTGCTATTATTTAGTTTTCAAACAGGAGGGGTAGTCTAAAATCTCATGGGCCAAAGATTCGTTCATCACTGGTGTCATTGGTTGTAGTGACTAGTGAGTGAGGAGCACTAGTCTCCATTCACTTCATCAGAACCATTGTTAAATATATTTAATTAGCCTATTTATTAGTTATGAATTAAACTATCTCTCTTTGCAGTCTCTCTCTGATGAATATCTGATGAATTGAATATGAAGAGCCCCAATGGAAACAAGCCATAGTGGTTTCTTGGGTTATAAATCCTCTTAGCAGACCTTGTATTGAACTGTATCTCCCCCTTGGATCTGGCAGCGTCAGGTTATCTCCCCCCCTGCAAACTGTTAATAAAGAATTCAATCAATCAATGTCTGTGGACTTTTGGTGACAATTATAGCAAATATAACAATGCACTGTTTTGTGCAGCTTTCAGATAGCTCAGGGCAATGTGGAAAAGGCACAGCCAGCCACTATAACTAATTAATGATCCACTCCAGTGGTTTTCAACGAGTGGTCCTTGTGGAGGGGGGTTGCAGGTGGTCCCCATGTAGCTGGTGGACCCTAACAAGTGTAATGTATTGTTCAGCAGTGGGGCACTGCAGCCAGTGGCGTATCTACAATAAGGGGAGGACAGGCGTCCGCCTCTCCAAATCCATTTTCTGCCTGGCCAAAATCCAGACCTGAGAACTATTAGTGCACATTGGCCGTTGCGCGTATAGAGCCTCAATCACCCATTCGAATGCAAATGCATGCCTTTCAGCCTTTGTATCCTACTGTCTGGCAGGTATATCTCTTTGAAAACCTGTTATCTCTCCTTATGGTACCAACATCAACACAGTGGACAAAACAGTCCAAGTCTTGGGTCTGAGAGGCTAGAAATCTCATCAAATGGTGGTCCGTGGCTCAAATGCAGAATAAATAATGGACCTTGAAATTAAAATGGTTGAAAACCACTGATCCACTCCATGGCATGATGATCATTCACGTTGCCGATTCATTCATAATAAATGTTTTCATTGAAGGTTGACCACCACGGCTAACGTTAGCTTATTTATTGCAAGTTCAACGACCACTTTATTATTACATACCGTAATTACCTTATTTTAAAGCGTGTCCAGGACGAAAGAAGGGCATAATTTCTGTGCCAAATGGAAACCCGATCAATATTTTCTAGCTCATCTTATGAAGCGACAGTTGAAACATATTAAACAACAACATAACGTGCTAACGGACGAAACGACGATGTAGCATTTAGTTCCGTTATGTGCGTTGACCCCGCCCATCAAACACGCGGATTGGCTGTCTCTCTTTGCCGTTACTGTATTCCGTGGCCGTCATTGGACGCCCAAATTTCGATCGTACCAAATTCCTACCGTAAACCGAGTATATAGGCGCGTTGAATGATTTCAAGGCTTCAACTCTATGGCTCTGTAATACGTCTTTATCGACGCAAGAGGTGAGTAAAGCACTGTGACTTTCACTGACATAACGTTGAAACGTTTATTGATTGATTGACAATGATTGTTTGATTGTGAGCTTGTAGATCTATCTGCCATTTTCAAAAATCAAAATAAATAATATGTACAGTAAAATTGCAGTTTCTTTTAAAACATGTAGTATTTTTCCCATCACTGTAATCCTTTTCATTTCTATTGTGTAATCCTAATCCACCAGGACAACTGGGTATTCAATTCAATTCAATTGAGCTTTATTGGCATGAGAAAACATAAGTTTACATTGCCATGGCAAATGTCAAAATCATAATAAAAATGGTTAAAATGTAAAGTATACAGTTGGAGGGGGTACAGTACAGCATTGTCTAAACAGAGCTATGTCACATTGCGTCCTTATATACATGTTATGCCTGTTGGGTATAAAGATTTTTTGAAACATTCAACATTTAAAAGACTATTTAAATAGTAGCCTTCTAGCCTATACAAAATAATAATAATTATTAATAATAATAATAATAATAATAATAATACAATTAAAAAGTGTATACAAATATACACTTCTATATCTATTTAGCCAAATAACAGAACAGGAATTCATCATAGAACTCGAACCAGTGCAGGGCATCCACCAGTCTGGAGGGACACGTATTAAAATAAAATAAATGTTGTTGCGTGTTTACAGCGTTACTTTCGGCCCTGGTTTAGTGAGTTCGAGTAGCGTTTTCACCCAGCGGTCTGTGACTGACTGACTGACTGACTGACTGACTGGGGGCAGAAAGAAAGAAAGGGAAAAGACTGAAGAGATCACTTCACACAAAATATCACAGACCAGAGAGAGAGAGAGACCACCGCTCACACACACACATTCAGTTCACACACACACACACACACTCACGCAACAATGGAGCTGTTGGGTTCCACGACGAGCCGTGCTATTATTACAGTTTAAATCCACGCGTGTGTCTGTCTGGAGGAGTCCGCGAGGTAAGCCCCGAATGAAAGCGTTATTATTATGTATTACTGAAGCATGTTTGAGGCAGCACTGGTCAGGATGTCATGGTTTTTTGGTGCTCATTTTGGACCTCAGCTCTCTCTCTCTTTGTACGGTGGAGGAAGGGCTAGCTTACCCACTGTTAGCTTCTTCTTAGCTCCTCAGCTTCTTCTCTGCATGAAGCTGTAAAAAAAAAAAACGGGATTTGACCTTAGTTGTTCAACCATGCAGCACAGTCTTTCTCTAGTCTATTTAACTGGACGGGACGCTAGCGATATTATATATTAACCGACTACCAGTACCAGTTTATGGATTTAGATTATGGACATGCAAAGTTTCCTTCTTCCATCTGTTGTATATCCAGTTATTGTTGTCAGGGCTCGTTGCTGTTTTGGTTGACTTTAAGATGTGTGTGTGTGTGTGTG
>NC_139714.1:28347541-28405041 GCF_964188405.1 Protomyctophum parallelum | reverse complement strand
TACAAGCTCATATCGCGCCACCGAGTGGCGCGATACGAGCTTGTAGGTCTGCTATTTTAGAAAAATCCAAGAACGACTGACATTTTTAGAATCTGATCTCAGGTCAGAATGGGTTCATCAGACCAGTGTGTGTCCGGCGGAAACCTCGTATGAATCTGATCTCAGGTCAGAATGGGTTAAAGCCACAGTAGTTGGCTCCAGGTGCAATGTTCAGCAACTACAAACTAAAGATAATAAATGGACAAAATGAGAATCGTCTGACGATTGTTGTGTAGGAAAAAATCGAGATTGACATTTGAGCAACACTGATGCCTACTGCCTGCAAAGGAGTGTGACGCATGCCCCAGAGGGCTCTGGCGAGTCCTTTCAGGTTACAGGCTGTAACGTGGCATCATAATATCCTGATGCATGACATGTTTGGATACGCAATACGCATCCAATCAACTGTGAATCAACTGTCAACAAAGGTGACGCCGATTTAAGCACCGATCATGCTGACCGAGCGCCGTAACCATTACAGTAATGAAGTTAGTGTCCAGTTTTACACGCTGTAGAACGATAAAGAGTTATGTCCTGACTTGAGATATTATGTAAACACACTTAACAGTGTATCAGACAGACACGCACACTGCACAGTCCAGCTGTATCGGAGAGCCCACACAGAGGGGGGGGGGGGGGGGGGGGGAGAGCGAGATCTCTGAAAGATGGGATTATATAATTATCATGGATAAATTTGACCGATAGTAGTCTCTTCATCTCTGTTAAAAACAAAACCTTCAGAGGGTCAGTGAGGCTGACTGCATTCCAGATGTCCTTCTGAAGGATTTTGAATGGTTGTAGATGGTTCATAAAATCGTCGCTGAAATGCCTCAACTAATGGTTGCCGTTATGGTTGTGATGTGCACACTGAAAACGACATATTTATAACGATTCTTATTGTACTTTGTGGGGATGACAGGAACTTATAAAAGTAAAATTTGAGGCCTTGGGCCCATGATGATTCCTTTTTTAATAATATTCGAGAAGCCCCCCCACCCACATACACACACACACACAATACACGCACACACACACACAGGTCAGGGAGCGAAAATGCGGGCGAGCAGAAAGGCGTGACTGCGCTATTAGCGCTAATGACTTTGGATCGTCTAGAGTTTGACCCCCAGCCAAAACCGTTGAGAACCCCTGAACTAAGGGACAAGAGCATACCTTTCCTCTATGGTTTGATATAATAACACAAAAAGGTCGTACAAAGGGTGCAATCTCTGCCACAAAGAAAGGAACTATGCAAACAAGCTTTTCTTTGCTTTTCTGGCACATTGCAAACCCACACACTTGCACTGTAAGCTTCGCAGTCGCAACAAAAGTGTCTACATATACAAGCGACAAAGTGGCCCAGCAGTCCTTCATTTCCAACCGATCGACTTGGAGTGACGGCGGTTTGTTTATTGATAGTTACGGCATATTCGTAACGGAACATACAGCCTACATGTGTGCGTGTGAGATTTTGGTTGGTAAGTTATATGTTGCAACTCTCCCAGCCATGTCCTCATTTTGTTTTCCAACATGAATTATAGCCTGGCACTGTGCGTGCGTGCATGCATGCGTGTTGTCTCTGGGTAACACTGTTTTTAGGAAGAGGCCACAATACAGATTGTACTGTACGTAATCTGCTCACGTCTCTGTCTGTCTATGTGTCTGTCTGTATCCGTCTGTCAGTGTAATATAAGTCGCTGTTTGTTTCGGGGGGATGAGACTTTGCACCAGCTTAACCCATTCTGACCTGAGATCAGATTCATAACGAGGTTTCCGCTGGACACACACTGGTCTGATTAACCCATTCTGACCTGAGATCAGATTCTAAAAATGTCAGTCGTCCTTCGATTTTTCAAAAATAGCAGACCTACAAGCTCGTATCGCGCCACTCGGTGGCGCGATATGAGCTTGTAGATCTGCTATTTTTCAATAGCTAAAGCACGACATGATGCCAACACCAAAATGGGTGCCCGGTCAGAATGGGTTAAGTATCTCGGGGTCTTGTGACTCTTGTTCACGAGTGAGGGGAGGACGGAGAAGGAGATCCGCCGGTGAATCGGAAGGGTCGGTGTTGCAGTTTCTGTACCGCCCTGTTGTGGCGAAAAGAGAGCTGAGCCAGAAGGCAAAGCTCTCTGTCTATTACCGAGCAATCTTCGTTCCTACTCTCAGCTATATGGTCATGAAGTGTGGGTCATGAGCGAAAGAATAAGGTCGCGGATGCGAGCGGCCCGAAAATTAGTTTTCTCAAACGGGGTGGCTGGCATCTCCCTTAGAGATGGGGTGAGAAGTGCAGTCACGCGAGGGAGACTCGGGAGTAGAGTCGCTGCTTCTTCGCTCGGAAAGGAGCCAGCTTAGGTGGTTCAGCCAGGCACCTAGTACGGATAGCTCCTGACACCGAAGACCCAAGGGAGGTCTTCGGTGCACGTCCCACTGGGAGGAGACCCCCGGGGCAGACCAAGGACCAGATGGGGGGGGGGGGGGGGGGGGATTATATATCCAAACTGGCCTTGGAACGCCTCGGGATCCACCAGGAGGAAGTTACTAATGTTGCTCTGGAGAGGGGGAAGTCTGGGGGTCACGTGCACGCGCCTGCATTCCTGTGTCTGTGTTTATGTTAACAGTGGGTGGGAATGGAGAAAGTGAAGGAGAAATATTATAAATGGTGGGAAGCTCTCTCCCCCTCTCTCTCGCTCTGCGTGAATTATCTAGATGTAAATTATTTACATCTCTTCTGTTCTTTCCCGGAACAGTGGGATCTTACAGAATAGAGGAGGAGAGGAAAGGAGAGGATGACATATAGGGCAGACTATGGTCCCCGGTGCGCACTCTGGACCACTTGGTGGCAGATGTTGTGGTAGTGCATGAACACTGCGTAGTGCGTACTGTTCCCCGGAGTGGATCACCCAACCGTTCCCGGGACCACATGGAGGCATGTGCATAGTCTTTCTTGGGACTGATTTTTAAGTGTACTTGGATATGGATCGCTGCAATGTGAAAGCATTGGAATACAGTTGAATGTAAGTGTACTCAGGGTGCGGAAGAAAAAGTCAAGGCCAATGTGAATCATGGCCAGCGGGGACCAGGCAATCCTATTCGGGAACAGACTCGAATCAAACAGACTCGGTGTGAATCTGCCCATAGAGAGAGGAGAGGAGAGGAGAGGAGGGGTGCTGATAGGAATATTAACTGGCTGAGAAGAAAAATACATCCTGTTACTAACACACACACACACACACACACACACACACACACACACACACACACACACACACACACACACACACACACACACACACACACACACACACACACACACACAGAGAGAGAGAGAGCCGAGGCCTGTGTCTGTATATTAAAGCAAACTGCTTCCTTCCTGCTATGTGTCAGGAAGAAGGATAGCACGCACGCATACACACACACACACACAGTTTGAGTTCAAACAAATGCTACTTTCTATTTTAAGAACTCCCATTCTTTGAAGGTGGCACAGAGACATAATGCATTGTGAGTGCGCACTAAATACTCAGTGCTACTACACACAACAGACAAACATCTCACGCATGCACACACACACACACACACACACACACACACACACACACACATACGCGCGCATGCGGTGGGATGTGACTGTGTGTGTGGGAAGTGTTCCATTACATTATACAAACACACCTCCGCTTGTTTGAAGTGCGTTGAGTATGTGTGGTAGTTGATTGGTTGGTCGGTCGGTTGGTTGCCCTGGTAACACCATGTAATCATTTCTAACACCTTGCATTCACACTAAGGACTCCATTGGTGGTCCTGATCCGTGTTTTACAACCACCCCCCTGGTAGGCTTCACTTCGCCCACCTGGCCCTGAAAGTCAGGACAGGAATAGGAATTAATTTTGTCACTATTTGTCAATGTCACCGACGTCAGGGGACTGATTGTTGATGGGCCACAGGTGGGCCGATGTCACACTGCATATCAAATTGTCTCGTCTACACATTGGCTTGCAGGTGTGTGTCTTTTTGGCTGTTCCTCAGCCTCTTTTGCCACAGGACAGGAATAGGCCCATCATTCACACATACTAGGCTATGTATTATTTTACATAATTGCAATTACATTAATCTGTATGGATAATTTAATTGGATAATAATTTAATATTCATACAGGGGGCAGTAGTGGCTCAGCGGTAGACAGTAGAGTGGCCGGATGGGAGCGTGAGGTTCCCAGTTCGATCCCTGAGCTCCCCCAAAGTGTGTGTGTGTGTGTGTGTGTGTGTGTGTGTGTGTGTGTGTGTGTGTGTGTGTGTGTGTGTGTGTGTGTGTGTGTGTGTGTGTGTGTGTGTGTGTGTGTGTGTGTGTGTGTGTGTGTGTGTGTGTGTGTGTGTGTGTGTGTGTGTAATGAACAATCTATGTAAATCGCCTTGGATAAAGGCGCTATATGAATGCATCATTTATATAAATGCACCATCTGTTGAAAAACTTTAATTAGTTTTCAAACATTTGCAAAAATGAATAATTATATCCGATCTACAAGCTCACAAGGCACTACAACAGTGCACACTGTGAGCTTGTAGATTGGCGTTCAACTGTTTAAATAAACCAAAGTTTTTTGTGTTATTAGTTTAATAGTTAATTTGAATGTTCTCAAATTGAAAACTTTAGTCAGCTATAAGTGGTTCAAATTTATTTGAAAATGTTACACCTTTTGACAATATCTGTTAAAACAGTGTTAACCTGACGGTCTACAATACATTTTCACAGTGTAAGCCAATATGTTAAAAAATATAGTGTAACACAGTATGTTGTGACTGTCACTTACTGTAGTGTAATATGTTGCTTATTATTGTGTAATACTAATAATACATGATATGGCATGTTTTACTGTACCACAATGTGTAATGTGTATACTGTATTACCGGGCGGTATAGTGTACTAATTATACATGGCTTCACATGATGTCATACTCAGTTAAAACTAATCCGTTAGGATTTAACACGCCCTTGGTTAGGAAATAAAGCCTATGAATACTATAATACAAATATAAAAACAGTCTCGCTGCCTGCTATTGAATCTGTTTCATAATCATAACCAACCACGGCAACAGAAGCTAATGTTATGAGCTAACTGTAGCTACAGGAAAGCCATCACAAAACGCAGTGAGTGAACCAACAGAAGCTAATGTTATGAGCTAACTGTAGCTACAGGAAAGCCATCACAAAACGCAGTGAGTGAACCAACAGAAGCTAATGCTATGAGCTAACTGTAGCTACAGGAAAGCCATCACAAAACGCAGTGAGTGAACCAACAGAAGCTAATGTTATGAGCTAACTGTAGCTACAGGAAAGCCATCACAAAACGCAGTGAGTGAACCAACAGAAGCTAATGTTATGAGCTAACTGTAGCTACAGGAAAGCCATCACAAAACGCAGTGAGTGAACCAACAGAAGAACGTCGGAAACGAACGAAAACAACGTCCGGGAGGTTGTGACTGAGAAACGTACGTTTTAATCCATTCTGACCTGAGATCAGATTCATAACGAGGTTTCCACATGGACACACACTGGTCTGATTAACCCATTCTGACCTGAGATCAGATTCTAGAAATGTCAGTCGCTCTTCGATTTTTCAAAAATAGCAGACCTACAAGCTCGTATCGCGCCACTCGGTGGCGCGATATGAGCTTGTAGATCTGCTATTTTTCAATAGCTAAAGCATAACATGATGCCAATACCAAAATGGGTTAAGACCTGGCAGTTAGGACGACTTTGACGAGAGTCATTCTCTTCTTTTTAAAATGTTCAATCATATACGTCTTAAAAAAATGTAAATGAACAGACACAACGACGACAACGGCCTCTCTTGAGGGCCTCGCCCCTTCTGCGCTCCGGCCCCCAAACAGGTCGGGTCTACTGATTTAGGTGCCCTGGCTGGCAGTGCCACCATTCCAAGCTCGTAAAACTCTAGACGCACTGCAATAAATACTGTTCCACACTGACTGAATGTCGTCAATATGAAGCTACTGTTCTCACCGTGTTGTGTGTGTGTGTGTGTGTGTGTGTGTGTGTGTGCGTGCGTGTGTGCGGGGCACACACATGTAACCAAATGGACCCGTCATATTGAGGAGCTTAGCCTATTATAAAGCTATCGGTGTGTGACAGTTAAACTGTGATGTCAGGATTCTCAGGAAACAAAAAGTACAGATTAAATAAACGGCTCTGTGCGCGGTTGCGCGTGCTGTGCGAGTCCTGTGGAAAAAAACATCTAAAATAGAACTGAGCGGAAAAAAGACGAGAGAATCCGGAAAAAGAGAGCGACAGTGAGAGAAATGAGAGAAGGACACTAAGAGAGGGGCAGAGCTCTCGATAGCTGTGTGTGCGTGTGCGCTGTGCACATCTTAACATACTGTAGGCAGTGCCTTTCGTACAGTCACCCACCCAACCACCACAGCTAGAAGAACAAGACCCACCCATGGCGACGATGCCCACAAGTTTATGGCTAGTATGAATCATCAGACAGGCAGCAACCAGATCCAAACAGCAGCGGCAGAGCCATAATTAAGCCTAGACAGGCTTAGCAAGACTACGGAGAAGGGGGAAAAAAACACGTGCATGTCTGTCGGCATATTAGTGTGTGTGTGTGTGTGTGTGTGTGTGTTGATTTTGGCAGCACATTTTGATTTGGTTTTAGTCATAGTCTTTTGAATAGAATTCTGTTGAGATTTAGTCGTGCTTTAGTAATCTGAAAAAGTCTTGGTTTTGGTTTATTATACATCTTATTTTAGTCAAATCTACAGTTGATTTTGTTGACGGAATTGTATTTCGTCGGGCCTTGATGGCGTTGTGATGGCAGATGCGTCGTTTGGTTGCACGCTGACAATTAATAGCCGATCTACAAGCTCACTCAAATCTCAACATTAGTCCCTCCCCAACGTCTGTTTTTGGGTTGTTGACGAAATTGCCAGTATAATAATTATTTAGTCATAGTTTTAAAACTTTTACTCATCGTGGCTTAGTCTTTTTTTGGTTTTCGTCAGTGAACAAATGTAGTCGACGAACAAAATGTGTCATAGTAAAGGAAATCAACACACGCGTGCGCGCGCGCGTGTGTGTGTGTGTGTGTGTCTCTCCCTCTCTCGTCAGTGATCAGACACGCCTCCTCTCTGCCAGGTGGAGGTGTATATATATAAACCTCATTACTCTGTCACTCACAGCCCTCTCTCTCTCTCTCTCTCTCTCTCTCTCTCTCTCTCTCTCTCTCTGTGCTGTTGTGTTGTGTTTCAGTCTAAGATGACCTAGGCGAGGAACAGGGAAATGTTCATGGCTTCTAAGGTGAAAGATGCTGTCGTCTGGTACCAGAAGAAGGTAAGACAGACTCCTTCCTTTTCACCTCTGCGGTATTAGCTATAGTTAAGCCATTTAGACCTGACACTAGATTCTTACAAAATGTCTTCTAAATCCTAACAGTTTTCTAAAAAAGCTATGTTTCTATCTGTGTCAGTCGTGCTCAACCTTTTTCATGTCAAGGACCCCCAGGATTATCTGTATTTGGCTGCGGACCCCCCCCCATCTGAAAATGTGTCTCTGAAAGAACACATATTCAAAGATTTTGCGACACATTTTCAAGATTTCTTTCAAAAATAGCAGACTAGAATCAGAATATGAGCTTGTAGATCTGCTATCTTTCTATAGCTAAAGTATAACATAAATGCTTAACCCATTCTGACCGGGCACCCATTTTGGTGTCAGCATCATGTTATGCTTTAGCTATTGAAAAATAGCAGATCTACAAGCTCATATCGCGCCACCGAGTGGCGCGATACGAGCTTGTAGGTCTGCTATTTTTGAAAAATCGAAGAGCGACTGACATTTCTAGAATCTGATCTCAGGTCAGAATGGGTTAATCAGACCAGTGTGTGTCCAGTGGAAAACTCGTATGAATCTGATCTCAGGTCAGAATGGCTTAAAACACCGAAAAGGGGTTCCCGTCCTGAATGGGCTAATGCAGTAATACACACATGCTGCCCACACTGGGGCCGATGCAAACCATACAAAAGCCACACAGCGTATTTGTAGCTCTGTTTCTTTGTAGCTGAAGTTGAAACCAGCTGAACGTTTTTGCGTAGCTGTGTAGCTTTTGCAGCAGCTACAAACGTCTGATGTAGGCTACCTTTGTATCTTCATGTCGCTGTGCTTCCATTGAAAATGAAACGTGGACTTCTACCACTACTGTGTCTTTGCACCTGCCCATGTGAACGCAGCCTTGGTCTGCGTCAGTGGTTTTCCACCCTTTCCATTACCTATCCATTATCTATTCTGCATTTGAGCCACACGGACCACCATTTGATGACATTTAGCCTCTCCGACTCCAAAACGAAAGAATATTTTGTACTGTACTGTACTGTACTGTACTGTACTGTACTGTACTGTACTGTACTGTACTGTACTGTACTGTACTGTACTGTACTGTACTGTACTGTACATGTAATAATAGTGAAGGCAAGCTATGCATTATTTAGTCGGGGACCCCCTAGGCTGGAACGTCTGCCTGACACCTCTGCAGTGTTTAACCCATTCTGACCTGATATCAGATTCTAAAAGTGATTTTTCAAAAATAGCAGACCTACAAGCTCGTATCGCGCCACTCGGTGGCGCGATATGAGCTTGTAGATCTGCTATTTTTCAATAGCTAAAGCATAACATGATGCCAACACCAAAATGGGTGCCCGGTCAGAATGGGATAATTATATATACACCGTATGCACACCAGTGGTTCGCAAACCTTTTCATGTCAAGGACGGTCGGACCCCCAAATTGACACTAATTAGCCCACGGACCCCCATTTGAAAATATATGCCAGGGACCCCCCCCCATAAGAGAAGATTTGTACGGCTCTAGCAGTGATTCTCAACCCGTTTAATTTCAAGGATACTCCCAGTTTGACATGCATTAGACCAGGGGTTTTCAACTGATTATGAACCAGGGACCACCAACCCTGACTGAGAATCAACCTGGGGACCACCGTTGTGTTGGGAGGAGGGGGATATGGGCGTGGGGGGGGGAAATTAACCTTCCATATTAAACTCATGATGCTGTTCATTGCAACTTATGCACGACACGCAGTGAGCAGACATTACATTGAGTATGGGCATATTTCTTTAAAATGCTGACTCAACCAGGCAATCCAGTATACCTACTGTGTGTACTTTCCCTTGACATTCTAACTCCCTTTTCTGTGGTAAGTAATTCTTGGCGTCCGACTTCCCAGTAACTGACAACATTGACGCGTCGTCGTACGCCTACAGAATACTTTCCTACGTACTAAATGCATGGCCAGGGACCACATGCCATACCTCCACGGACCACCAGTGGTCCACGGACCACCAGTTGAAAACCCCTGTGTTAGTCTATGGACTAGTCTATGGACCCATCTAATAGCATTTCTGTCTCTGGGGACCCCCAATTTAGATTGTAAAATCTATGTTAATTTAACTCTGAGAGCGTACAGACTATCATTTAGCTGGGGACTCCCTCAAGGACCCCCCCTGGGGGTCCCCCGGACCCCACTTTGGGAACCACTGGTGTACACTATGGAGCATTACCTGTACTTTGTACAGTACCACCACGCTGTGCAGTACTATCAGGATCAGGAGCCTTTAGTTCCATGACATCAGACGACAGCAGAGTGCGCTTACAACATTAGGACAGGTAGCAAAACAGGACAAGACGATGCAAAAACCACACGATGACTACATATAAAGTGCAGGGAGTTCAAGTGTTCAGGTCAGAACTACCACCTACTTTGCACTGCGGCTAGAGGCCATGCAGTATTTCTGCAGTATTATGCTGCTGCGTTTAAAAAATACAGACACCTCGGTGCCTCTGTGGCCTATTTAGTGTGCTTCGTGACTTTTCTCAGTTCGTCGCTTGGAAGTACAGCGCCAGTATGCGACAAGTCCTCAATAAACGTTTCTTCGTATACTTACTTGTCGAAGACCCGGAAGGGTCGAAACGTTGGTAAGTTGGAGCAGATGTACATGTTGTGTGCGGACAACCCTTCTTTCTCATTGTATCATGTCTTTTTTTTGTTCAGCACCTGTAGAGTTTTTTTTTTTTTAGATGCGTGCTTTTTAGGTGCGTGCTTTCCTTTGGACCCTATCTGTAATCAGTTGTTGTGCCAGAAGAAGCACAAAGTAATTAATGTTTAAATGGCCGCCATTGAGGTGCGCCTGCTGCGTGTGTGTGCAACAAGCCTTCCTCGTTTCTCCTTCCTCCGTCAGTGAAAATATCAGCGGTGTCGGTAGCGTTGGAATTCAGTGTGTGTACCGGACTGGTAATCAGGACGGCCAGGGCAGTGAGTGTGAGTGAGCTGGGTTTACTGGTGTATAGGGTGTCTCTCTCGTGTTCCATGGTTTCAGATATCAGATCCTCACAGGACTCCACCACACGCCCCCCCCCCCCCCCGTACCTCTCAGTTTACACATCGCCTGTCTGTCTGCCTGTCTGTCTGTCTGGTTGGTTGGTTGGTTGTCTTTGTGCCTGTCTGTCCTGGTGACATGTATACCGCTCTGTGCGTCTGTCCATGTTTATCTGTGTTTAATGACGTGTGTGTGTGTGTGTGTGTGTGTGTGCGTGTGCATGTGGCGGACCACACCTTCCACTTGCCCACTCGGGCCAGTAAAATGATGCCATGTCACTGGTGTTTTTGTGAAACTTTGCTACAACATAAGCGTTCTGTGAGCCCGCATCACATTCTTGACAGTTTTTTGTCGAGTCAAAGATAATGTTCCACTGGTCCCAGTGGCAAATGTCCCTTCATGTTTACCCCTGAGTCATACAGACGGATCCAGACAATACATCCTGGGCTGGTCTCAGACCAAGCTGAAGCTCGTTAGCTGACTCTGAGTTCAGCTGACATTTGTGCGCTCTGACGTTTGGCACGCACGCGCACACACACACACACACACACACACACACACACACACACGCGCACACGCACACAATGCAACAGAGTTTCTCTGTGTATCTATTTCCCTTATCCATCCGTCTATCTTGTGTGTGTGTGTGTGTGTGTGTGTGTGTGTGCGTGTGGTCTGAGCCCATACTAGCTGTCTATTCTAATACATGATGCGTCTATCAGTTTGAGCAGTGGGCGTGTGTCTGAGTTGAAGATATAGGCCTGTCTGGGCACAGACACACACACACACACACACACACACACACACACACCAGTGACGACAAACGCTTACTCACCACGGAATTAAAGCCCTGTGTCTGCTGCTTACTGCTGTACACTGGACTACATCATGTACCTAATAAGGGCCGGGCTACACTGGAGACGGAATAGACTCTATGCACACAGAATAACTCTCCCTACTTCCTTCACAGGTGTTAACAATGATACTAATTGTCTCCACCAGGCCGAAGGCATGTGGGGAGAGTATGTTTTGCACGTCGTCCGTGTGTCCGTCCGTCCGTGTGTCCGTCCGTGTGTCCGTCCGTGAACAGCTAATCTCGGCCACCGTTAACCCGGTCCATGCCAAATTTTGCACACACACTCCCTGGATGCCAACCATGAACCTCTGCCCCAAACTTTCCAGAACGGCCTGTTATAGCGCCACCAGGAGGCCGCTTTGTGCAAAACAAGTTTTTTCACAGTACACCTACAGATTTTGTCCAAACATCACGCAAATTAGTACACAGTCTCTCTAGAGCCATTCAACGAAACGGGTCTTTCAGATTTCTCAGACTCCATCCTGATTGGTTAAGATTGGCTTCCAAAGTTCACAGGAGTGCTCAGTTTCAAACAAAATGCTGCAAATCATGAACACATCGCGTGATTTCCGTGAAATTGTGCACGCATATTCCCACTAGGCCGAGGACGAAATGCCACATGAACAATTTCAACTCAGCCTCAAGGTGGCGCTATAACTGGCCGAAAAGTGTTTTTACCTCTAACTGCACGGATCTGTGGATAACCTGGTGGAGACCTGTGCCCAGAAGGGCACTTTTTCTAGTTAAGGCTCTGTTCCATTTAGTGTGCACTGTGCAGTGGTTCTCAAACTTTTACATTTCAAGGACCTCCATAACTCTGAGAGTACAAATGGACCCATAAGGGGTCTATTTGTTTCCATTTGTACACTCTCAGAGTTACGCACCCGCACGGGGCCATCTGGATCCCACTCAGGGGCACTTTGAGTCCCACTGGGGTAGCAGAGTGTTTCCAGTGCACAACTAGCAGCACCCTGACTCTGTTTGACAAGAATGGAACAGAGCCTTCATTAGTATCATCAACACTGACTCTGTTTGACCAGAATGGAACAGAGCCTTCATTAGTATCATTAACACTGACTCTGTTTGACCAGAATGGAACAGAGCCTTCATTAGTATCATTAACACTGACTCTGTTTGACCAGAATGGAACAGAGCCTTCATTAGTATCATTAACACTGACTCTGTTTGACCAGAATGGAACAGAGCCTTCATTAGTATCATTAACACTGACTCTGTTTGACCAAAATGGAACAGAGCCTTCATTAGTATCATTAACACTGACTCTGTTTGACCAGAATGGAACAGAGCCTTCATTAGTATCATTAACACTGACTCTGTTTGACCAGAATGGAACAGAGCCTTCATTAGTATCATTAACACTGACTCTGTTTGACCAGAATGGAACAGAGCCTTCATTAGTATCATCGTAACACCAGAAAAAAGGTCGGGTGTTTTTCGATGAATCTATCATGGTTAAAAAGGAGTTTGGCGTTATAATGGGTTTGTATGGGAAGGGGGCACCTTCCCAAGGAAGCAGGGAAGGTGTCACAAGTTCTTTCCAAAATGGCGTGTGTGCAAATGGGACTACCTGTTTTTTTGCAGAGCCTGGGTTTTCAACGGGCGCTGATGGAATGCTTGTTTTACAGCGCCGGCTACTACTAAAACTAAACCTCACCTGTGAAACAAGCGCCCCCTCAGTGACCATCGACACCCAGGCTCTGCCGTGTGCATGTAGAGCCCATTGGCGCCGCAGTGGTACACTGCCTGCCACTATAATCAATGGAACATGGCTGCGGTGCGCAGGTTGCGCGTAACAAGCGCATGAATCCTTTTATTTTAACGCAAGTGCTCTAGTTTCCCACGTGTCCCGCGGGGGTTACGCAGTCCTTTGCCTCGCCTTCAGAGGGGGGAAAAAAAACGGTAAATTAAATATGGAACTCCTCGCGGGACGGACGAATTGTCGCTGCAGCCACCAAGCTACTTCACGCCGCGGTTCTGTTCCGTCCCCAGTGTAAGCCCCCCCCCCGCCGTGTAGTAAGACTATCAGCATCACAGTGTTGATTTTCTCGACTGAAACTGTGACGAACAAATGTTCAGCGACTTTCACTGACGGAAATGACATAAAAACTAAGCTATGATAACTAACACTATAACTAAACATATTGACAATTCCGTCAACAAATAAAAACCGCGCTAAAATGCAAGGGAGGGGACTCATTTTGGCTTGGTTTGGTCGAGCTCCGGTGTCGCGCCCGTAAGAATACGACGCCTAAAAGCCAAATTGAAATGTCATGGAACACATTTTAACGACATAAATATATAACAGATTCCCATGTTCAATGGCAAAAACACAGCTGAAGCGTGGGAAGTTATTTGTGTGAAAATGTGTCTTAATCGTGAAAGGTTCACGATGGTGTGACAGCCCTAAATGTTTTGCGTGAGACAGACAGACTGCACGTATACATGTCCATGTGACGACGGGATAGGGGCCAGAATGTGTTTTTGTCTCCCCCCCCCCCCCCCCCCACCCCCCCTAGCTGCTCTGTGAGCTCACACCGGTGTATTTGGGACCTGGCTGGCGTCGAGGCATTTCTTATACCTCCCCTCTGCGTGATTGCACCTGTGACCTTTGGGTGACTGACGAGCCCCGGTCTTTTAATAGAGGCCCATGCGGTCTCACATGCTGTTGTGTTGACCATATGAGCAGCTAGTGGCTTAATGTTATTTCTGTCCATGGCTCTCTGTAAATAGGCCCACTGTTTAGTCTGCTTCGGCCTGCACTCTGCTCGGCTCCTGTCTTCGTTGCTATCGGGAGGAAACCTCCTAACTCCATTTTTGAGGTTTTAGATTTTGTTTTATTTTGTTTTATAAATCAGTGCTATTGTACACCCTTTTTACGTCTGTGTGTTGTTTCAAAAATATTGGAACCAATGGAAAGTAGTAGAAAAAGCTTTGGACAAAACCTCTTAACTCCATTGGACCCTCCAAACTGTCTGCTAAAGCAGCTAACTCCACCACCTCTCCCCCTCTCATGCAAGTAATTGACAATATATAAAGTCACGACACCAACTTTGATGAGGCAGTATATTGCTTTGTTTTCAACACACACACACACACACACACACACACACACACACACACACTTTGTTCACTGCAGAGGACGTTATTGCACAATGCTGTTGCCATGACAACATATTCCTGCCCTCACTCCTCCTTTGCATCATCTCTCCATCTATTGCCGTGGTGACCCTGGCATGCACGCACACACACACACACACACGCGCACACACGCACACGGGGGGCGGGGGTAGTAAGGCGTAAGGCGTAAACCAAGAAGCGCTATTCAACACGGCACCGTGCCAAACACACTTAGAGTTGATCTCTCCTCTGTCTGCGTCATCAGTTGTCCCATAGAGCACAAACGTGTTTCTAGTCCTCAGACTTTTTGTGCAATCCTGATAATTCCGTACTGCTCTTCTTTGAATTGTATCATGAATATATCAAATAAATCAAATAAAAATCAAAGTCCAGGATTACTGCTTAGGCAATTGGCAGTGGGTGAAAAAATGCTTTAGAAAATTGTGGGATAAAAATCTGTTGAAAAGTATCCAACTAGTAGATCAGATCACTGCGCTCATCACTGTTCTAACTGTCTCAGGTAAATAAATAAAAAATCACTCTGCCCTCAAACATTCCCAGATGAGGAAGAGCGTCTTGCATTTTTAGCCGGGGGGAGAAAAAAAAAAACAACACTTTGGTGAACTGAACTGGCTTAGGCCTGTCTTGAGTACTTGTCTGGAGCGTAACGCCCAGGTCAATGACCCCAAAATGTGTTTACATGTGGGGAAGGCGGTGTGTAGGTCACTGTCATGCATAATGTATTCTCTGTGGTACCGCTGTGTCGCGAGTCGAGAATAGCCGATTTGCAAAAGCACACAACGCGTGACACCGTGATGCATGCGAGGATCAGGCTTCATTCTAAAACCCAGTCACAGCCGTTTGCCCTCGTCCGGTGCAGGGCAGTGTATCGCCCTGCAAACCTGTCAAGGCCCTGGCATGGGGAGGTACATCCATCCATCTTCAACCGCTTATCCAGAGGCTTATCACGGGTGCACCAGTCTTATCCAGAGGCTTATCACGGGTGCACCAGTCTTATCCAGAGGCTTATCACGGGTGCACCAGTCTTATCCAGAGGCTTATCACGGGTGCACCAGTCTTATCCAGAGGCTTATCACGGGTGCACCAGTCTTATCCAGAGGCTTATCACGGGTGCACCAGTCTTATCCAGAGGCTTATCACGGGTTCAACAGTCTTATCCAGAGGCTTATCACGGGTTCAACAGTCTTATCCAGAGGCTTATCACGGGTGCACCAGTCTTATCCAGAGGCTTATCACGGGTGCAACAGTCTTATCCAGAGGCTTATCACGGGTGCAACAGTCTTATCCAGAGGCTTATCACGGGTGCACCAGTCTTATCCAGAGGCTTATCACGGGTGCAACAGTCTTATCCAGAGGCTTATCACGGGTGCAACAGTCTTATCCAGAGGCTTATCACGGGTGAAACAGTCTTATCCAGAGGCTTATCACGGGTGAAACAGTCTTATCCAGAGGCTTATCACGGGTGAAACAGTCTTATCCAGAGGCTTATCACGGGTGCAATAACAGCTCCAGAAGATGTTAACAATTAAATTGTATATTATCCGCTTAAATTAAACCGTTGACAGACTTTTTGGGGGGCTAGTGAAAGTTACAAGTATGCTTACCATAATGACAGTAATCCATCAAGTGCTTTTAGTGAGAAATGAGACTCCATAAATCACTGCTGTGTGTGTGTGTGTGTGTGTGTGTGTGTGTGTGTGTGTGTGTGTGTGTGTGTGTGTGTGTGTGTGTGTGTGTGTGTGTGTGTGTGTGTGTGTGTGTGTGTGTGTGTGTGTGTGTGTGTGTGTGTGTGTGTGTGTGTGTGCGCGCGTCTCTCTCTCTCTCTCTCTCTCATAAACAGACAGTAGCAGTAGTGTGTGTGTGTGTGTGTGTGGTGTGACAGCTCCTTAGTAAAACTAGCCTAGCTTCAGTTGCTACAGCAACACCAGCCTACACCCTTTGGACTGTTAACTATTGGCCGCACGTGGACACACACACACACACACACACGCACACTGCACTCACAAACATAATTTGCCTGACTAACTTCTCTGTCTCTCTCTCTCTCTCTCTCTCTCTCTCCATCTCCATCTCTCTCTCTCTCTCTCTCTCTCTCTCTCTCTCTCTCTCTCTCTCCATCTCTCTCTCTATTTATATTTAATGAAGGCTCATTAAACATGTAGAGTTTCCATTGAGAGAGCAGCTACTGGGCTGACCTAATGTAGACCAGACAGACAGACAGACAGACAGACAGACAGACAGACAGACAGACAGACAGACAGACAGAGAGCAGCTACTGGGCTGACCTAATGTAGACCAGACAGACAGACAGACAGACAGACAGAGAGCAGCTACTGGGCTGACCTAATGTAGACCATACAGACAGACAGACAGACAGACAGACAGACATACAGACAGACAGACAGACAGACAGACAGACAGACAGACAGACAGACAGACAGACAGACAGACAGACAGACATACTACTGGGCTGACCTAATGTAGACCATACAGACAGACAGACAGACAGACAGACAGACAGACAGACAGACAGACAGACATACTACTGGGCTGACCTAATGTAGACCAGACAGACAGACAGACAGACAGACAGACAGACAGACAGACAGACAGACAGACATACTACTGGGCTGACCTAATGTAGACCAGACAGACAGACAGACAGACAGACAGACAGACAGACAGACAGACAGACAGACATACTACTGGGCTGACCTAATGTAGACCATACAGACAGACAGACAGACAGACAGACAGACAGACAGACAGACTACTGGGCTGACCTAATGTAGACCATACAGACAGACGGACAACACTGCACTCACAAATTTGCCTCTCTCATTGAGGTCAGGTTATCTGACCTCTATCTACTGAATTCTACTTTGTGTGCGTGCGTGTGTGCGTGCGTGCGTGCGTGTGCATATATTGACATTCAAAACATGACATGTAAGGGTTTGGTTTTCATTACATTGTCACACTGCTGTGAAAGAATGTTAATTTAAACTGCATGAAAATGGAGCCAAATTAATTGTCCAGATTTTTACACTGAAAGCAGGAATGCTGTACTCGGCATTTCAGATAGCACAGTGGTTACTCAATTCAGTGGTCCGGGGACCACCAGTGGTCCTTGAGTGGGTTCCAGCCAAATGATGGAGAGTTGGTAACCAAATGGACCCTTATAGATCTTTAACTCTTGATAGTGTAACATGAAACCAAATGGACTCGTGAGGTTGGTGTTATGTTATGCTTTAGCTATTGAAAAATAGCAGATCTACAAGCTCATAGCGCGCCACACAAGAACGACTGACATAGAAACATAGCTTTTTCAGAAAACTGTCAGGATGTAGAAGACATTTTTAGAATCTGATCTCAGGTCAGAATGGGTTTCAAAAAAACTAATGTGAACACCCGGGGCAGTTATTAAGTTGCTTGATTCATTAATTAGATATTTCATATTCATTTGAGCTGCCCCGCCCCCTTCCCATACAAACCCATTATAACTCAAAACTCCATTTTAACCATGATAGATTCATCGAAAACACTGATCTTTTTTCTGGTGACTGATGCTGTCCTTCTAATACGAGAGGGGGCCATGGTTTTTATTATTCATACGGCCTTGATGCCGTCGTAATGACTGATTTAACACTCGCTGAAAATAACTTATTTGTTTGACGAAATTGTCAATATATTTAGTCTTAGTTTTAGTCATCATTGATTAGTTTTAATTTAGTTTCCCCTTTGGTGTTAGCGTCATGTCATGCTTTAGCTATTGAAAAAGGTGGCGCGCTACGAGCGTGTAGGTCTGCTATTTTTGAAAAATCGAACAACGACTGACATAGAAACATAGATTTTTCAGAAAACTGTCAGGATGTAGAAGACACTTTTAGAATCTGATCTCAGGTCAGAATGGGTTAGAGGTCCACAGACAGTACTGTATTTCCCAAATCACTCCAGAGGGCCACATTGCATATTGAATCAATCCAGTGTTCTACCTGCTGTTTTAATCCTCTGTTGTGTGTGTGTGTGTGTGTGTGTGTGTGTGTGTGTGCGCGTGCGTTTCAGATTGGCGCGTATGACCAGCAGATATGGGAGAAGTCAGTTGAACAACGAGAAATAAAAGTAAGTCGTTTAATTTCTACTGTTTTATTATAAACACCTGCTCCTCTCATTCCACTGTCGCTTTGTCATTCATGCTTCATTTATGTGTGTCTCTCTCTCTCTCTCTGTGTCTCTCTCTCTCTCTCTCTCTCTCTCTCTCTCTCTCTCTCTCTCTCTCTCTCTCTCTCTCTCTCTCTCTCTCTCTCTCTCTCTCTCTCTCTCTCTCTCTCTCCATGCCAGTTGTTTTGTCTTTTTTTTTTCCTGTGTTTTATTTGTGTTTTCTTTTGTCTTTTTTTTAACTCTTTCCTTTCTGCCTCCCCTCCCCCACCCCCCCCACCCCTGGCTGGCTGACATCCGTCCGTACCATCCATTCTATCTATCTTTTCCTTCTCGTTCTCCATCTCTCCAACAGTTTATTAGATTGGTGAGTAATGGCGGGAGGTCGTATCCCCCCCCACCCCCCCCCTCCTGTATATGCCCCACAATGCATTTCTGCTCACCCACACTGTAGCCGTAGAGATGTTTATTGAGTGATTGATTGATTTGATTTGATTGGTTGGATGCCCGCCAGGTCATTATTTGCTCACGTTGGTGTGGTGTGCAACCGTCACGTGGCAGATGTCAGGTCTGCTAACTGATCTTTAGCCCCCCTGATCTACTGGAATGTTCTCTATTTGGGCCCGTTGCGGGCCGCTAATATACCGTAGGAGTTTTCAGGGAGCGCTTGTTTTACCCTACTTCTATTTGGAAGCAGTGGGGCGCCTGCGGGTCGGGGGTTTTCTCACATTGTAATCCAGCCAGAAAAACGTATTCCGGCAGCCAGCTCGGTAGCATGCCTCGCTAGTAGTCATTAGACTCCCAACCCACACCACCTGGTATCGAATCCCGCTGCCGCCAACTACTTTTTCCCGACAACCGCAGACTACTTTTTTGACGGTTTAGGAATCGTTGTTGTGAGCTTATGGTTAGGGTTATAAGGTTGGGTTTTAGGCATAGTTTTTGTGACGTTACGATTAGGTTTTCAGGCATATAATCACAACCAATCACAAACCCGTCTCCTACGGACACTATATTGGCTCGCGGGCCGTGCTGGATGAAACGGTGTGCTAGCTAGTTGGAATGCTAGCTGTCGCAACAACAGCACTGCAGCAGGAAGACTGTGATGTGATCACCACCACGTTGGAGCGTCGGGTTTAGGTTGGCTCACATTCAGAAGCCCAAGCATGCCGACAGCGACGCATAGAGAGGCACGTGGGCCCCTACGTACCCAAACGGAGCAGCCAATGGCGCGCCATGCACCACCACGGCGTCCGAATTGGAAAGTCAGTCACGGTGAACCGATAATGGTCACAATGGCAGCCAAAACGTGGAAGATCCCTCTTCCGCGCGTGCAGCGCGGTCATTATTATTGGGGTTTCATATGACGTGGGAAAATAAATCCAATGGCAGTCTCTCAGTCAAATTTGGTCACAAATGGTGGACAAAGTACTGACATTTCCATTTATTTATTATGAACTATTGAGCCTTCATCAGAGCATGATGAACACTGTGGTGTGTGCCAATATATAATACTCTATTTTTAATATGTTATTTGGATATAAAACATTGAACGACTACTTGTGCAATTTATTTTGGGTCAAATCTTAGATTTACTGGCCTAACTAACAGTCAAACATTGACACACTATTCAAACGCCACCTGCTGACGGTGACAGGCAACTACCGCCATTTGTTTGTCCTCTTTGTAATGACATCATGAGAGTTAGTGTATTATATTGGGTATTTGGCCTTGGCACTCACTCTTAACTGCCCTCAGCTGCCAACAAACATACTCTTTTTTTATTCCCCCCCTCTGATATCCACTCCGGCGTTCAGCGTCCTGTGTCTCTACACTAGTCTAAGGCACAATGGATTGTTACGTCAGACTATAATGTGTCATGGCAAAGTGCCAAGGAATGCAGCGGTAGTGCAAGACAAGTGTCAGTTCCTAGATCAATGGCAGTAGTACGAGGAAGCCAGAGTAATTAAGGAGTTCAAGGAATTGTTTGCCCCCCTGTCTATGAAGAAGGCTTTAAAGATAAGAGATTATAGGCTATATACTGTATAGCCATAGTGACAGTGTTATCGAAACTAAACTGAAGGTAAAACATTTCAGAAGACTCTAAATGAAATGTGACCAAAAAGACTGACTAAAACTAGATATGCTGTATACTGGGTTGACTTGCCCTCCAGGCTATGAGATGTTTTCACAGCTCCACTGGTTTGCTTTGTCTATGGTTGTGGCAGCCAGGAAGCTAGTAGTGAACCATCCTCTTTTTGTTCTTCTTTTTTTTTTTTTACTATTTCACACAAACGGACTAGAAAAGGGCCCTTAAATAACCATACAATCCTGGAGTAAGTTGGTCAGAGCAGACACACACACACACACACACACACACACACACACACACACACACACACACACCAAACGTTATCGTTTCTGCGACGGAATCAACACTGATGCAGGTGTAATATTTTGTACACACACAAACGTTGGGGCAGGAGGGGAATCCACTGCTTACAGACTAGACCACCACCTAGGGTTCAAACCCCAAAACACCAGCGGCCCAGAATATGACGGTCCAGTTGACGCCGGTCTGCAGAGCAATGGTTTTGAGTCAGATTAGAGTGTTTGGATGAAGTCTACATGCACACGCACACACGCACACGCACATGCACACACACACACACACACACACACACACACAGAACAGACTCATCATTATTTGTGTCCCTAAAAAAACAACTAATTGAAGCCTACTCGTGGAGGCGTAACAGTCCGTGCGCGTAAATCAGAGTTGTACTTGTAAAGTGCAGTTTGTAACCGCAAATGTTCATATTATTTTAAGTTACAAATCTGACAAAACGTATAACGCATAAATCTGAATTACACATACAAACTGTTTGTTACGAATTACCTGTACGAGTAGCGCGGATCTGTTTTCACGTATACAAATCATTTTGAGACTGCTGTTTTTCCACCATTTGGTCAGAGCGTGAGTCGGTATTGGTTGAGTCGGTCAGTGTGTCATTAACAGATAACGGCCTCCATTCACTGATAAGCTCAATCACGATTGGCCAGTGTGTCAATATTGGTGCGGGGCCAATCAGGCGCCAATCGGCTCCCCTTGTGCATAGCCACACTCCAGTCTCTTCAACATCCCTCTTAACCCATTTTGGGCGGGGACCCATTTTGGTGTTAGCATCATGTCGTGCTGTAGCTATTGAAAAATCAAAGAACGACTGACATTTTTAGAATCTGATCTCAGGTCAGAATGGGTTAATCAGACCAGTGTGTGTCCAGTGGAAACCTCATATGAATCTGATCTCAGGTCAGAATGGGTTAATGGGTTAATAAGTTATTTGACTTGACTTCAATCGGTCACAACAAGCCTTTCAACAGACTATGAATCAGAAGAACAAACACTTTGTAGCATGTCAAAGCGTACAAGGTTCATTCAAGGTGTCGGTCTCACCGCGGTCGATGGTCTGGTTATTGTTAAAGGAGAATTCCATGCTAGAAGGCTTTCTTACCTTTTATTTGTAGTTGTCACGTCCCCACCAAAGAGGTCCAGGTGTTATTTTGTGCAAAAGCACATTATTGGCAATGTTTCCTACCATGAGCCCTCAAAGAATTGCATTGAATTGCATTGAATTGAATGGGGTGTCGTCTAATTTGCTTATTTCCATCGCTCAAAGAAATATTTGTTGTATATAGTAATGTAAATAGTATCCCAAGCGGCACACTTTACTACTTATTTCGATGGAAATAAGCGAATTAGCACAAAAACCCAACCCCCATTGAGGGCTTATATTAGGGGAATTTTGCACAAAATAACACCTGGACCTCTTTGGTCCACGCACACGCACACGCACACGCACACGCACAGTCCCACCTAGATAACAGGAAGTATCCCTTGGCACAGAGGAAACCAGGGTGCTACAGGTGTGTTATTGCCAGGCTCATTTGAATAGAATTCCATTTAGTTTCACTTGCATTTTAGTCATCGGACATGTTTTAGTGTTAGTCTAGTTTTTGTCGACCTAAATATCACAAGATGTCAGTCGACTAAATCTACGCTTTATTCTGTCGCCTGTGATGCGTGTCGGCGGGCCTTGATGGCGTCGTCACGGCTGATGTTACACTCGGTTGCACGCTGAAAATAGCCGATCTACAAGCTCACAGCTCAAATAGCCGATCTACAAGCTCACAGCTCATTGGGCACAGGTTTCTTTTTACCACTTTTGTGTGACGCTGTCATGTGCTGTACTATATTTCTTCTGTTAAGCACTTGACCCTTGACTGCTATTAAAATGTCATACATAACATAAGGTATTCAGGTGTGTGTGACTGTGTGTGTGTGTGTGTGTGTGTGTGTGTGTGTGTGTGTGTGTGTGTGTGTGTGTGTGTGTGCGGGTGCACAACACGCACAAGTAGCCCCGCCCCCATGCTGTGCAGTTACCATGTATCTACAGTATCTCTTCATCTATCCCTCTCTCTCTCTCCCTGCCAGTCTATCTCTCTCTCTCCCTGCCAGTCTATATCTCTCTCCCTCTCTCTCTCGCTCTCTCTCTCTCTCTCTCTCTCTCTCTCTCTCTCTCTCTCTCTCTCTCTCTCTCTCTCTCTCTCTCTCTCTCTCTCTGCCAGTCTAACTGTCTCTCTCTCCCCGCTAGTCTAACGCTTTCTCTCTCTCTCTCTCTCTCTCTTCAGGGTTTGAGAAATAAACCAAAGAAGACGGGTCACGTCAAATCAGACCTCATAGATGTGGACCTGGTTAGAGGTGGGCAAAGAGTGTCTGTGTGTGTGTGTGTGTGTGTGTGTGTGCGTGCATGCGTGTGCGTGTCACCACTTATGTCCTCATGTCCGTCCAGGCTCAATGTGTCACTGCTATTTTTTTCATACATTTTATACTTTTATACCAAAAGAAATGGCGGAAATGGCTGATCTACAAGCTTACATGTCACGAAGTGACACGTCGCATGAACCATGGACACGATTATGACAAAAAGATTGCCATTACCTGAAATAACTGTGATTAGACGATAATGTAATGGAGGGTATGCACGCGACGAGACGTGACATTATCATCATACCCGGAAGTTATGCGGGAACGCGTCGCCTACTGAGTGGCAAAACCTTACATGCAAACGGAAAAGTCTTATCTGATTGCATTAAATAGAAACACCGAGTGTTTGTGACTGTATTCTGTTGCTGTTCATGCATTCTGTCTAATAAACCAGTTTGGAACCAAATGGACCCTTATGGGTCTGTAACTCCAAGAGTGTACCGTACACATTTGGTTCCATTTTGTACACTCTCGGAGTTAAATTCACATTTCTTTTACAATATAAATTGGGGGTCCCCATGAGATAGAAATGCCATTAAATGGGGGTCCGTAGACTAACGCATGTCAAACTGGGGGGATCCTTGAAATGAAACGGCTTTGAGAATCACTGCTATAGAGCCGTACAAATCTTGTCTTATTGCGGGCTAATTACCGGTAGTGTCAATCTGGGGGTCCTTTGTACTGTACTAAAGTGTTCATTGAATGAATGGACAGGCTCGGCGTTCGCCAAGGCCAAGCCAGAGAGCCCGTGGACCTCGCTGACCCGGAAGGGCATCGTCAGGGTGGTTCTGTTCCCTTTCTTCTACCGATGGTGGATCCAGGTCACCTCCAGGACCATCTTCCTGCTGCTGCTCACCCTCTATCTGCTGCAAGGTACTGTGTGTGTGTGTGTGTGTGTGTGTGTGTGTGTGTGTGTGTGTGTGTGTGTGTGTGTGTGTGTGTGTGTGTGTGTGTGTGTGTGTGTGTGTGTGTGTGTGTGTGCGTGTGTGCGTGCATGTGCGACCGATGGAGAGAGAATGTTTATATATAGTTGGTGAGAGCACAGAATGTGCCCGTTTTCTTTTGTAAATGTGCACGCACGCACGCACGCACGGTACACCAGATGCTCTTATCCCATGTTGACATTTTCCCAGCTCCGAAAAAAAAAACAATCTCTCTCTCTCTCTCTCTCTCCACTCCCCCTCTCTCTCTCCCTCTTATCTCTTTCCACCTCTCACTCTCTGTCTGTCTGTCTGTCTGTCTGTCTGTCTCTCTCTCTCCATCCCTCCCTCCCTCCCCCTCTCTCTGTTTTCCACATACCTATATAATGAAACAATTGCATACGCCTGTAAGGTCGTCGAGGCTAGAGCAAGTGCTACGACAAGTGCTAAGGTGGAGTCTGAAGAGGTGGGGTTTTCAGACTATGGCGGAAGATTGGGAATGAGTCTGCAGTTCTGACTGCAATGGGAAGTGCATTCCGCCGGGACAACGCTCCACACACGTCCGAAACCTTTCTCCCTTCTGGCACCAAAACTGTGGAATGCACTTCCAATTACAATCGGAACTGCAGACTCACTTCCAATCGTCCGCCGCAGTCTGAAAACCCATCTCTTCAGACACCATCTTGGCCCATAGTCACTTGCTGTAGCACTCGCCCTAGCCCAACGACCTTACAGACGAATGCAAAGGCTCAACTTATGTAACTTTTATTTTATATTTTATGCAGACATAGCACTGTATATAGTGTATACGCATCGTTTCATTATATAGAATATATTCCACTGTTATGATCGTAGCTTACGTATGTTTCAATGATAACTAGTCTTTATGTATGTGATGTATCGCCATGTTTTTGTTCTTGCTCAATGTAAGTCGCTCTGGATTAAGAGCGTCTGCTAAATTGTAAATGGTTAAAGTCCATAGTTTTGTAGCCAGTAGGGAGAAGAGTCTGGGACGTGTGTGGAGCGTTGTCCCGGCGTTTTTTTTAACTTCAAAATGAACACCGCTCTCCTCACCCCTCCCTCCCCCACAGCGTTGGCCGCGGGGCTGTACGTCTCTCTCCCGGTGCAGCATGGGATACCGGCCACCGAGGTGCTGGGCGGCGTCTGGCTCATGTTGCTGCTGGGGACGGTCCACTGTCAGATCGTCTCCACCAGGACCCCCAAACCGCCCACGTCCAGCGGGGGAGGGGCCAAGAGACGCAGGTAAGCCCTGAGAGGACTGCGGGAGTGTGTGTGTGTGTGTGTGTGTGGGGGGGGGGGTCCATTTGGTTATACGCTAATAGAATTGTACACTTTCTTTCTGAGGAATTGACTGAAGTGGTGTGTTAGTTGGATGTTTAGACGTTTTCTACATGAATAGCTTCAGCCCGCGTCGTCAGCGCCCATACCCTGGGTATACCTGATGGAGGGGAAAGGAACTGGTTGGAATAACGTGTCCCTTCCACATGCTACGTCCACCCCCCCTCCTCCTCTGTCAGGTGAAAAGAAGCGGTTCAGACTCCTCATGCATGGGAGGAAGCATGAGGTCGGTCCGTTGCTCTCCCCAGGTTCGGCCCTAGAAGAGAAGGCTGTGAACTGAACCCAGTACACACAGCCTCAAAACATCTGCTCTCTGTGAGTGACTGTACATTGTCTCCCTCTCCTGGCGGAGAGAAGAAATTGCAACAATGTCCAGCACTGCAGTAAAGCTTGGGGCCCTATTTTGGCCAGTGCCCTAACTCCTTATCCCCAAAGTTCTATTTTGAAAAACATTTTAAATGTGTTCTACATCCACACAGTTGTGAGCTTGTAGATCGGCTATTTGAACTATTCAAAACTTATATATTTTTTCAAAACATTAAAAAAGAAAAGAAAAAAGGAGACGAGGGTTAGCGATAAGGGGTTAAGGAAGTAATAATAATAATAATAATACATTTTATTTATATGGCGCCTTTCAGGTCACCCAAGGTCGCCTAACAAAACAGAAAAATACAAAACAATAAAGCAAGTTTAAAAATACAGCAAGTTTAAAAAACACACAAAAGGCCTGCAGCAAGGGGTTAAGGAAGTGACGACAATAGGGCCACTACTAGTGTCTTATCCGTTTAACTGGCTACAATAATTGTGATGCCATGATCTAATCATGCGGGTTTATCCCCTGGAACAACCCTAAGGGCGGACCACCTCCAACCACTGTAGATAATACATTGTATCAACAAAATCCATCCATCCATCTTCAACCGCTTATCCGTAGTCGGGTCGCGGGGGCAACAGCTCCGCCAGAGAGCTCCAGACTTCCCTCTAACACACTCACCAAAAAGAAAATGGTGTAAGTCTGTATTTCACGTTTACAGTAGTTTATTTGTAGAACAACATTACGTCTATCACATTTTGTCGAATTAATTTTAGGTCCTCGGCTAAATGTCAGTAGATTATCTGAATTCATTGTTTGTTCTTTGTCCGTGTGCTTTGCTGTGTGTGTGTGTGTGTGTGTGTGTGTGTGTACTGTGTGTGTGTGTGTGTGATCATGTCTGTGTCTATAGTATATAAGATTGTTCAAAAACCCCTGTTTGAAGTGTCCCATTGTGAAAGCTGTTGGCACCTGCTTGGTCTGAGGACTAAAAGATAAACATGCTAAAGCTGTCAAGACGATTCATCGCTGCTGCACGCACGCACGCATGCACACACACACACACACACACACACACACACACACACACACACACACACACACACACACACACACACACACACACACACACAAGGCAATGTTGCAGAAAGAGAGACGCAGAGCTTCTTCTAGTACTGTCTAGGAGTTTTCAGAACTTCCGTGTGTTTCTGTCTCCGTTTCTTCTGGCCATTCAACTGTAAACGGTGAAGGGGGGGGGGAGAAGGGAGAAAGCCTATGGGCTCTCTTCTTCCCACACTGCTGCTTCAAACGCCTAATCTATGCCGCCGGTGTCGCTACCGTTTTGAAAATAACAGGTTTCCCAGCGACACGCATGCGTGCCGTTTACCGCTTGAGAATCACTTAGAAAATCAGTTGGGGTTTTTTTTTGGACGAGCGACACCGGTGTTCCGATGAAGCATATATTAGACATAAAGCTGCTTATAAGCATTATTTCTCAAAATTTTAATGATTTTTTTTATTATTATTATTTTTTGGTATTCAGACAGCCAGCAATGAGTAAAACGCTCCCAAAACAAATGTAGTCTCTGTGACACATTTAGGGGCCACAATCGGCGTTCAAAGATTGTCCTAGAAGCTTTGTCATTGGTCGAAATGACCAGGATCAGGAAGTAGACAGGCAAATCGACCAATGACAAAGCTTCTTGGAAAACCTTTGAATGCAGACTACATTTTACGTTTTACCCATTGCTGGCTGTCTGAATACCAAAAGAATATATATATATAAAAAAGGTCATTAAAATGTTGACATATTATTGCTTATAGCAGCTTTAAGTCTCTCTCCACTTTTTTTTTCTCCTCTCCCCCACCTCCTCCTCCTTCCTCCTCTTCTCTTTCTTGTTGTGGTTGAAGGAAGTTGAGGAAGGCATCTCAGATGGATGTGCATAGGGAAGGCGACGGTTCTAGCACTACCGATAACACACAGGAGGGGGCGCCGCACTCGCACTCGGCCGGCCCCTCATACGGCGTGGTGTCTCTCTTCCAAGATCTCTGGCATGGTTTCTGTAAAGCTGGGTGTGTATTTGACCTTCTCCCGCCTGTGGACAACACACTTAACCTTTACACCTTTCTGTAAAGCTGGGTGTGTATTTGACCTTCTCCCGCCTGTGGACAACACACTTACCTTTACACTTTTCTGTAAAGCTGGGTGTGTATTTCACTTTTCCTGCCTGTGGAAATAAGAGCGTCGACAATGAAACAGGGTTGGCCTCAAACCACTTTGAAATTCTACGTCAGGTCTGAAATTGGCTGCTATTAAAGTGTGGTTAAAAAAGAAGAAGAAAAAGAAACCCCACTGAGCATTTTTTGGCGCTATTAGGCGTCATATATATACGTCTAAATGGCCGCCTAAAAACAGGTTATGACTGGTCTAAAAGTGAACGTTTTTTAGCGGTCTAGGCTTAGATTAGTCGTTGAATCGACGTCACTTCAACAGCTATATATAGACTGTCTATATATAGACGCTGAGTATTTGAGTGAAGACCATTGTCGAGCGGAATACTGGAACATTGCTTCCTGAATCAGACTCCGATCAGAGTGAATGGAAAGTGATTCTGAGCTCAACCCCGATTCAAAAGCGAGTCTGCTTTCAAGCCATGGAGGTATGGTGCTTTCAGGTGATGATGGTTTTCTCCGAGTCTGGAATACGTCACAACCTGGCCAGCCGACTAGTTGACGGTCACATTTGAATTGGTCGGACAATTCAAAGAAAGATGGCGGTAATTGATTAGCTATCCGCCATATGTATTGTACAGCCTCTCCTATTCAGTGCTGTTGCTGATTCCTAGGTGAGTCAGAAGAAGATAATTATTTGACACGTCCAAAACAACTTCTATTTGCTAATTTTGTGTTTCAACAAAGCCTAATCTAACGTGACTGTCTCTTGTGATTGGCCGAACTAAACGTGGCCAATTTGTGTTTCATCGTGAATTCCAGTTTCTCCAACATGATTATGATTAAGATGAGTCCACATGAAAGCACCATCATCTCTATATGAACATCCCTCCCTTTTCCACTGCACAGTATAAGCTTACGTCCTATTGGAGGGTGAATGTGTCCCTCCCCTTTTTTCCACTGCGCAGTAAGCTTACATTCGATTGGAGGGTGAATGTGTCCCTCCCCTTTCCCCAATGCGCAGTAAGCTCACATCCTATTGGAGGGTGAATATGTCCCTCCCCTTTTCCCAATGCGCAGTAAGCTCACGTCCTATTGGAGGGTGAATATGTCCCTCCCCTTTTCCCAATGCGCAGTAAGCTCACGTCCTATTGGAGGGTGAATATGTCCCTCCCCTTTTTCCACTGCAGAGTAAGCTCACGTCCTATTGGAGGGTGAATATGTCCCTCCCCCTTTTCCACTGCAGAGTAAGCTTACGTCCTATTAGAGGGTGAAAACGTTACCCGTAATTCGAGTTTGTACAGAATTTGAGAACTCTAGTAGTAGGGTATAATAAAGTTTTAGACCACGACGGAGGCCCGCCGTCTCAAGCGAACCGGGAGACACCGGGGAGGGGAGACACCGGGGAGGGGAGACACCGAGGAGGGGAGACACCGGGGAGGGGAGACACCGGCAAGGGGAGACACCGGGGAGGGGAGACACCGGGAAGGGGAGACACCGGGGAGGGGAGACACCGGGGAGGGGAGACACCGGCGAGGGGAGACACCGGGGAGGGGAGACACCGGCGAGGGGAGACACCGGCGAGGGGAGACACCGGCGAGGGGAGACACCGGCGAGGGGAGACACCGGGGAGGGGAGACACCGGGGAGGGGAGACACCGGGGAGGGGAGACACCGGGGAGGGGAGACACCGGGGAGGGGAGACACCGAGGAGGGGAGACACCGAGGAGGGGAGACACCGGGGAGGGGAGACACTGGCGAGCGAGCCAAATCGTGCAGGTTGCCGCGTCAAACGTCGCGAAGTACGCTAGAGCCGACTCCGCCCCGTTGGAGTTGCGACACGATAGGCACAGAATAGTACATCATGTTCTTGGCGAGAGCCCCCACTGCCACTCACTCAAACTAAGTGGCTACTGGCCAATCGCAGTCCTTGCACGAGTGCACCGGCCAATCGCAGCGCGTCCTTACTCAAACGCGAAGAGGATCGCATGCTCGCTCCTCTGAGGTTTTTTTTTTTGCTAATTTCCCAAGTGATGAATTATCATCATTATATTATGGTAAGAAAACGGGTTGGGGCGAAACTCTCCTTTTAACTTGCATGTCTGTCTAACCCTAACCATTTTGGTCACCTTCTCCCCCCCGCTCTGTATCTGTGTTTCTGTGTCTGTTTTTCTTTCTTATTGGAACTCTGTCTCTCTCTAAACCCCCCCCCCCCCCCCCCCCCTCTCCAGATCCAAGAAGTCCAAACTGTCCATCGACAAGGCGACGGAGACGGACAACGGCTACGTGTCATTGGACGGCAGGGTGACCAATAGGAGCAGCGAGGAGGGGCTCCAGCTCCACGACAAGCTCTGCGAGTCTCTGCTGATCAGAGCCGGCGACCACGACGCGTGCTGGAACGCCCACCACGGCCCGGCGGCCCACCCGCCGCACGCCACGCACGCGCACGCACACACGCACGCGTCGCGCGGCACCGGCATGATCCCGACTCCTGGGAGCAAGGTGAGAGAGATGCACCCAAACCACACACACACACACACCTACATGACCATACACGAATAATACATGCACACGCAACCTACACATACACGCCAGTAAAGTCCTATTCATAGTCTGGATTTTCGGTGGTGAGGTCGAGGTGGCCACCGCTCCGGTGGTGAGCTGACCACCGGAGCTGAAATAACGTTGAGCGGTGGTGAGTAAAAACAGAGAGCAGGGCTGGAGCGGTGGCGGTGGTTTGCTCTTCACCGCGGCTCAGTGACGTCATGTTGTAGTTCGGTGGTCACCCCACCACCGAAGGTCCAGACTATGTATGAGCCTTTAGACGCCTGAGGGACGAGAAGCGAGCATGCAGACGCCTGGGTGACAGCAGACTGCTGGGCGAACGCTGGCGCTTTGGCATGGGGGGGTCAGATCTTAATTTCCGGGCCTGTTTAGTGCCTTGCATGGTTTCCTCCGCCATCGGTGTATGAATGTGTGTGTGAATGGGTGAATGTAATGCACCATCTATGTGATGCTCTTTGGATAAGAGCGCTGTATGCACCATTTTCCATTAATTTTATTTACTCACCGTAATGATAGCTTACATGTCATGCACACACAAACATCGTTTGCTCTTCGTTTTTGGCTAAACCAGTTTTCTGTGTGTGTGTTGTGTGTGTTTGTGTGTGTGTGTGTGTGTGCGCACGCGCGCCAGGAGCCTGCATCTGAAGCGTCCAGCGAGGAGGATCCAGAGGCGTCCTACAGCGCCCTCCGCAGGGCAGACTGCACAATGCGCAACCGCAAAAACGCACACACCTACAAGAAACACTACGCTGTGGAGGTAGGCACGCGCACACACACACACACACACACACACACACACACACATTCATATTTCACAGTATGCAGAATGGGTACATTTCAGGTCAATACAAAAACTGTTACTTTGTAGACGATCCATGGGTCCACGATGAATGTGTTTTCTCCCTCTCTCTGTCTCTCTATATATCTCTCTCACTCTCACTCTATCTCTCCATCTCTCTATATATCTCTCTCACTCTATCTCTCTGTCTCTATATATCTCTCTCACTCTCACTCTATCTCTCTCTCTCTGTCTCTCTGTCTCCCTGTCTCACTCTCACTGTCACTCTCTGACTCTCTCTCTCTCTCTCTCCCCGTGTCTCTCTCTCTCTCTCACTGTCTCTCTCTGTCTCTGTCTCTCTCTGTCTCTGTGTCTCTGTCTCTCTCTCCCTGTCTCTCTCTCTCTCTCTCTCTCTCTCTCTCTCTCTCTCTCTCTCTCTCTCTGTCTCTGTCTCTGTCTCTGTCTCTGTCTCTGTCTCTCTCTCTCTCTCTCTCTCTCTCTCTCTCTCTCTCTCTCTCCCTCCCCCTCTGTCTCTCTCTCTGTAGGAGGTTCCTAAGTCTGGTACCAGCTGCAGCTCCCGCTGCTCCAGCCTGAGGACCCAGGACTCTAACGAGAGCACGCGTCACGAGTCTGAGACGGAGGACCTGCTGTGGGAGGACTTCCTGCACTGTGCCGAGTGTCGCTCGTCCTGCACCTCCGAGACAGGTGGGGTGGCGCACGTCGTTAAAACAATACAATATCTGACCTGAGATCAGATTCATACGAGGTTTCCACTGGACACACACTGGTCTGATTAACCCATTCTGACCTGAGATCAGATTCTAAAAATGTCAGTCGTTCTTTGATTTTTCAAAAATAGCAGATCTACAAGCTCATAGAATTATTTCGATAAACGTTGGCCTGTTGAATTGTGGACAAAATCTTATTCTTATCCAACAAAATATTAATTTTTGGGGGTTTTGTTTCCGAGAGGCTAAATGTCTTCAAATCAAACGGTGGTCTCCGTGGCTCCGATATCGAATAAACAATGGACCCTGATATGAAAAGCACTGATTTTTGAGTCATATGTGGACTAGCAAGTCGGCTATTCTTTGTCCTACACAAACATTAAATTCCCATCGTGGACGAGCAAATAGACGCGCTACATCATGACCATGTACGACGATAAGAGCGCCCCTCACTTCACGCGGGTGTGATCTTTGTCCCGTGTGATCCACACACTCGGCAACAGCGAGAGAATAGGGTGCAGTAACGTCAAGATCGGCGTTGTCACGGCCGACGGTATTGACACAAAATGTCCGCTCTCTCTCTCGTCCACAGAGGGGGAGGGGGGAGCTGGGCCCGTGTGCCCCCCCACCAAGAAGGAGTACCGAGATGACCCCTTCCATCAGGTCTGTGCGCACACACACACACACACACACACACACACACACACACCCGGTTGGTGCCACAGGGTGGTGCGCTGCTCCTGTTTGTTGTTGTGTTGGCGCGCAGAGTGACTGTAATGGCTCCGTTCACTTTTGTATTATTATGTTAGTGCTGTCTGCCGTGAGACCTGTGGCTTGATATGCTCCATTAGTTGGCTGCTAAATGAACCAGCTTATTGACGTTATCTTTGTCTGTGTGAAATACCTGGGCATCTGCTGTATCCAACCCGCTACTCCATGCTCAACACACACATTCACAGAAACTCAAACATGTTGTTTTAATGTGTGTGTGCGTGTGTGCGTGTGTACAGGGTCACGTGTGGCTCCACAGCACCAACCCCGGCCTGGAGAGAGTGAGCGCCATCGTCTGGGAGGGAAACGAGTGCAAGAAGGCCGACATGTCTGTCCTGGAGATCAGCGGCATGATCATGAACAGAGTGAGTAGACGGAAGAGATATGTGGAAGGAATATGATATGAGGAGCTTCATGAAGTCATCATTATTAATATTCTCTCTCTCTCTCTCTCTCTCTCCAGGTGAACCTCTATACTCCAGGTATTGGGTACCAGATGTTTGGTAACGTGGTCTCACTCACTCTCGGCCTGACGCCGTTCGCTTACAGGTAAACACGCCAGCCGCTCTCCTGACAGCCTTATTAATATGCAACCCTGACGCGGTGAAATCACACGCTTTGGCAATTCCGTACATACACTACTAGAAAACCCCCAAAACCCGTACATATCACACTGAAATCATCCCCGTTAACCGCAACGGAGGGGAGCCAACTCGAGCAGCGAGAGACACCGCCTCGTGTTGCGAACGTTTTATTCCAAATGTATAAATGTAAATTGTAGCTATTTCTTACATCACTACTTGTTGGTCTTAATTATTGTATTTGTTATTGTTGAGGAACGAAACCAAGGCATTTCACTCGTCGTCTCGCTCGTGTTCCGTGATGTACATACTAACAAAAAATAATAATAATAACTAATCGTCTTGATTGGTTCAGGCTGGCTCATTACCACGACACGACGGAACAGCTGACCTCGCTGTCGGCCAACGAGCTGCTGGCAGTGGCGCTGGGGGGCGCGCCGGGTTCGAACACGCCCACGGTGGTCGCCGTGGTGACGCTGAGCTTCCTGGTGCGCGTGTGTCTCATATGGCTGTTCTTCTTCCTGCTGAGCGTGGCGGAGAGGACCTACAAACAGGTGAGGCGCCGTCATTACGCCATCGGCCTCTCCCACTTAGACACTCCTACTTGGACACTTTCCGTCCAAATATCATGGATTTTACACATTAAATGCTGGTTAATTTTTGGAACCAGACGCTCAAAATCTCTTCCAAATCCGTCAACGAGGCCTGCCATATGCACTGGAAGAAACAATGTTTTATAGGAAAACTATTGGTGGAGAGGTTTGTCTAACCCATGTTATGCTTAGCTGTGATTGGACCATAGCAGTTTGGGGACGGGCTTAGCTATAGGTCAATTGTTTTGTCACGTTGTTACACAAAAATGTAGCAAGACCTACAAACTTGTGACGCGTTGTGAGCATGTAGATCAGCTATTTCTGCTATTTAAAAAAGAATGCCATGTCATTTCTTGGTATATTTCAGTTAACTTTCAATATTATCTTTCTTATCACAAAGCCTAAAAGGTAAACGCAAATGTAATTTGTATTCATAATGTCCGTTGTGTGTGTGTGTGTGTGTGTGTGTGTGTGTGTGTGTGTGTGTGTGTGTGTGTGTGCGTTTTCAGAGGTTGCTGTTTGCCAAGCTGTTTGGTCACCTGACCTCCGCCCGCAGAGCCAGGAAGTCTGAGGTTCCTCACTTCAGGCTGAAGAAAGTCCAGAACATCAAGATGTGGCTCTCACTGCGATCCTACCTCAAGGTAGGCTGACCTCCTCTGGACGCTCGCCACGAAAAGGACAAACATTTACAATACAAACAGTTCTCTGTTTTAGACCTGAGGACTGAAAAACCTCATGTTTCAATGTCGGCGTGCTCAACCTTTTTCATGTCAAGGACCCCCAGAATGATCTGTATTTGCATTTGGCTGCGGACCCCCATCTGAAAATATGTAGTTCCAGGGACCCCCCCCAGAAGCAATTGTGATAGTACTCATAGCTATAGAGTTAGGGCTGTCAAAAAAAATTGATTCCCACTATGGACGATTCTAAATCGATTCATAATTTCCAAAAGTCGACCTTCAGTCATTTTCAAGTTAATGTAGTCAGTACTAGTCACTTCAGTTCAGCACAGCTGTATTGTATTGTAGTATTGAATCGAGAATCATTTTGAATAGAGAATAGTATTGAATCTGGGGAAAAAAATGCTTTAGAATATATATATATTTTTTAATTGGATTGAGAATCAAGTTTGATTTTTTTTTTTTTTGAATCGAATCGTGACCCCAAGAATCGTAATTGAATCGAATTGTGGGACACCCTTAAAGATTCGCAGCCCTATATCGAGTGTTTATTCAGTTTCCATGTCTCTCCAGCTTTTCTATTAAACAGAAAATGCATTGTTTTAGCTTTAGAACTCAGTCAGGAGGACACAGATTAGACACGTGGAATTGTAAGTGATGACGACACAAAGAAATGAGCAGACACAATTGGAACACATAAATGCATGGATACTCTCTCCTGATTGGCTGAAATGTTGTCACCTACCTGAAAATGTTATTTTCTGTTTATTATTAAACTGCTGGAGAGACGGGGAGACCCCTGTTACTGAACAAACTCTCTATATTCAGATATTGTAGTAATCATTGGTATAGAGTCTATAACAGTGATTACTATCAGATTTACTATTACGGTACTAATCACTTACTAACTACATACAGATAACAGTTGTACATGCATTTTCAGTTGAATGACTTGTTGTTTGACTTCCCGTGTGTGTGTGTGTGTGTGTGTGTGTGTGTGTGTGTGTGTGTGTGTGTGTGTGTGTGTGTGTGTCACTACAGAGACGAGGTCCTCAGCGTTCGGTTGATGTCATTGTGTCGTCTGCCTTCCTCCTCACTCTGTCTGTGGTCTTCATCTGCTGTGCACAGGTAAACGACTAGTTTCAGTCATATTTCAGTCATCAGAAATGTTTTAGTGTTAGTTTAGTTTTAGTCGACTAAAGGGCAGTCCATACTCTCTCCGACCACCGAACCTTTCGTCGGAAAGCTCCGGTACAACTACAACATGACGTCACTCGCAACTTCTGAAACGCATTCCTCCGAATCTTTGTTGGGAAAGCTGCACTCCCAGATGTTGTGACTCTCCGAAACTCTACTTAACCCATTCTGACCTGAGATCAGATTCATACGAGGTTTCCACTGGACACACACTGGTCTGATGAACCCATTCTGACCTGAGATCAGATTCTAAAAAATGTCAGTCGTTCTTCGATTTTTCAAAAATAGCAGACCTACAAGCTCGTATCGCGCCACTCGGTGGCGCGATATGAGCTTGTAGATCTGCTATTTTTAAATAGCTAAAGCATAACTTGATGCTGACACCAAAATGGGTGCCCGGTCAGAATGGGTTAAGAATTTAAGTCTGACCTTTCCGACGAAAAGTTCGGTGGTCGGAGAGAGTACGGACTGCCCTTTATTCGACAACATTTTTAAAAAGTAGGTTTGATTTGTCAAACCGTAGGTTTGATTTTATCGTCAAAAAATGCATTCTGGTGAGCCTTGGACTTGGATGCGTCGTAATGCCTGATTTGCGTGCTGAAAATAGGCGATCTACAAAACTACTGTGAGTTTGTAGATTTTCAGAGCGCAACACCCGAGCGCAACTAATCATGAAATGATCTCTTCTCCACTAAGTCCCTTTCAAGCAGTTTTGTCTAGTTTTCATTCGTTGACGAAATTGTCAGTATATTTGGTTACAGTTTTAGTCATTATCATAATATCATGGCTTGGTCTTAATTTAGTTTTCGTCAGTGAAAAAAGGGCAGTCGACGACTTTCTTTTTGTCTTAGTCGATAAAATCAACACTGCTGTGAGTGTGAGTGTGCTTGTACTGCCACTGTGTCTGTGTGAGAAACATTTGTCCTCACAAGGATAGCAAGATGGGATTGACATTAGAAATTGTAAATGTTTCTTTGCCGTCAATGCCCTCAGTCAGTACCCACATTTTCTTTCACCCAGTGTCAATTGTCTAATGTACTGTAAATCCTGGGCGCTACGCTCTCTGCCAACCTGGGGAGAGAAAGGGACTGACCTGATGCTTCCTTCAATGCATGAGGAGCTGCTTCTTTTCACCTGACAGGGGGGGAGTTTCCCCGGTCGGGCGTAGCGTGTCGAAGGAACACGTTATTCCGACCAGGAGTAACTGCATGTTTCTTGTGAGGGTACCTACGCTAGGGGACATGGGGAGAACCTCCACACACAGAGAGGCCCTTTCGCTAACCACACCTAGGGTATGGGGCTATGGGCAGATCTCTGTATCTGTCTGTCTGCCCGAGTCTTGAAGAGTGCAAACTGACTGTGAAAAAGTGGACTGGTTAAGTAATCAAATGGCAAGGTGAGGGGTTGCCACGGCAATCAAATGGCTGAGGCAGAGGCTGGGAATTCTACAGGTGAGGGGACTTGGGCTCATTAGGTCCACTGGCAGAGCCTGACCAGAGCCTTTTGTGGCGGTTCTGGAACAACGGCGTATCTGACCGACCTGAAGGCCGGGCACTGCGCTGAAACGTGCGTGTCAAATGTGAAGTCGGTGGGGCGGGAACCCCTTTTGGTGTCAGCATTATGTTATGATTTAGCTATTGGGAAAAATAGCAGATCTACAAGCTCATATGAGCTTGTAGGTCTGCTATTTTTGAAGAATCGAAGAACGACTGACATAGAAACATGGCTTTTTCAGAAAACTGTCAGGATGTGGAAGACATTTTTAGAATCTGATCTCAGGCCTAAATGGGTTATTGTAAGATTATCAATTATCTCTCTCTCTGTCTCTCTGTCTCTCTCTCTCTCTCTCTCTCTCTCTCTCTGTCCAGTTGCTTCATGTCCACGAGACCTTCCTGTCCAGTCACTACAACTGGGAGTTGTTGATCTGGTGCTCCAGTCTGTCTCTGTTCCTGCTGCGCTTCGTCACGCTGGGATCTGAGACCAGCAAGAAATACAGCAACACCTCCATTCTGCTGACGGAGCAGGTAAAAACGGTGCATTTATATAGAGCCTTTATCCAAGGCGCTTTACATGGATTGGTGTCATTACGTTCACCCATTCACACACACACACATTCAGACACCGATTGCGGCGGAAGCCATGCAAGGCTCCAACCAGCACATCGGGAGCAATTTGGGGTTCAGTGTCTTGCCCAAGGACACTTCGACATGTAGGACAGGAGGAGCCGGGATTCGAACCGCCGACCCATGGATCATTGGACGTCCTGCTCTACCTCCTGAGCCACAGTCGCCTCAACACGCGCACGCACACATGCACACACACACATATGCACGCACGCAAGCGCATGCGCGCACACACACACACACACACAGTTCAACATCAGTTTTGATCATTTTTTCCTGGGTTTTTTCAGATCAAATATAATTTGGAATACATTTTCATCGATGATAATTGTATATATTTTGTGTGTGTGTGTGTGTGTGTGTGTGTCTCAGATCAATCTGTATCTAAAGATGGAGAAGAAACCAAACAAGAAGGAGGAGTTGACTCTGGTGAACAACGTCTTAAAACTGGCTACGAAACTACTGAAGGTACGCACGGTGCACAGAACTCTACGGTGCTCACACCGCGTCACGTTGTGAGCGTTGTGTCGATACGGTGCGATACGATTATCGGCAAGGAATACAACGCCAAGTCATACGATTACTGCCACATGGATTCATTGAACCCACCCCTGCCTCCCCTGATGTGTCTGGGTGTCTCTCTCTCTCACTGATCATGTGTCTGGGTGTCTCTCTCTCTCACTGATCATGTGTCAGTGTAAATAAACACTGGTTTCAGTGTTTATTTATGGTGTATTGTCTCTATTATTAACCCATTCTGACCTGAGATCAGATTCATGCGAGGTTTCCACTGGACACACACTGGTCTGATTAACCCATTCTGACCTGAGATCAGATTTAAAAAATGTCAGTCGTTTTTTTTAGATTTTTCAAAAATAGCAGACCTACAAGCTCGTATGAGCTTGTAGATCTGCTGTTTTTCAATAGCTAAAGCATAACATGATGCCAACACCAAAATGGGTGCCCGGTCAGAATGGGTTAAGGTTATTGTAGCAGTCAATTTATATTGGGGATCCCCGGCCAAAAAACGTTGAAAACCCCCTGTTTCTCCCTCTCTTTCTCATTTACTCATGTGTCTGGGTGTCTCTCTCTCACTGATCATCTAACGTGTGTCTCTCTCTCTCTCTCTCACTGATCATCTAATGTCTGTGTCTCTCTCTCTCTCTCTCTCTAGGAGCTGGACCTTCCTTTCAGGCTGTACGGTCTGACCATGAACCCTCTGCTCTACAACATCACCCAGGTGGTCATCCTGTCTGCCGTGTCGGGGGTCATTTCAGACCTGCTGGGATTCAACCTCAAGGTCAGAGAGAAACGCCTTCTCGCCGCTGTTGTTTGTCGACATCCTTGCTTTTTGACTGAATACAATATGTTCCGCTTGAAGTGAACAGAGCTTCCTTTCGACCTTCTCACCAGATTGATGTTTTTCTCCACTGTGATGTCTACAAAGGACATTAACTTAGAACTTAGAACTTAACTCTGTCTGTCTGTCTGTCTGTCTGTCTGTCTGTCTGTCTGTCTGTCTGTCTGTCTGTCTGTCTGTCTGTCTGTCTGTCTGTCTGTCTGTCTGTCTGTCTGTCTGTCTGTCTGTCTGTCTGTCTGTCTGTCTGTCTGTCTGTCTGTCTGTCTGTCTGTCTGTCTGTCTGTCTGTCTGTCTGTCTGTCTTGTCCTCTCTCTCGCTTTCTCTCTGTCCTCTCTCTCGCTCTCTCTCGCTCTCTCTCTGTCCTCTCTCTGTCCTCTCTCTCGCTCTCTCTCTCTCTCTCTCTCTCTCTCTCTCTCTCTCTCTCTCTCTCTTGGCCCCACTCCTCACACAATTGACTTTGTTTGTCTTTGTCTTTCAACAGCTGTGGAAGATCAAATCATGACAATGAACTGAAGACTGGCCTGCCTTCTCTCTCTACACGGACGGAGAGCACTGACTGATCAACTGGCTGGTTTCCCCAACTAGCTGGTGGGAAGTCAGGTTAACAGGGTGGCTGGTTGGTTATCTGACTGAATGACTGACTGACTGACTAGTTGTTATACGGACCGGTAGGGCTGTAACGATACATTTTAACAGCGATACGATACGTATCACCATACATGGCTGACGATACGATACATGGACGATATTGGTTCATTTGTGGCGATAAGATACTATTCAATGATTTAAAACGTGTGGATAGTGGAGGTTTTTTTTTAAGGGAAAAATGTAAGTAAACACAGTGATTCTGTGGCATGGACGTTGCATTTGAACACATGGACGAACCCGTACCTCGACACGAACACAGAGAATGCACACGTTTATCGATAGACCAAGTGTAGCGATATTGAAAAGTAATTAAACCCCTCTCTTTCCCCTTTTCCTTCTTTTCATGAAATACAAAATACAACGCACAAGTGCTTAGTATTGACGCAATCCATTATTTGCATTGCAAAGCGATTCCATACCGATTATTTCCACTGCGAGACGACGCGATGCAAAGTCAACGCGATACGTTTCCGTTTTACATATCGATAGACTTCGATTCTTGAAATTAAAATGGAACTTTCGATGCGGTTACGACATCGTTACGCCCCTACCGACCGCCGGACCGACTGACCGTCTCATGAGTTAGTCTCGAGTGTTTCGGACCCTTTCAATGTTCTCACTTTGTGCAATTCACAACTTATTTATTACCCACTCAGTGTTCTAAACTAGGTTTTATTTCATTCTAGTTCGTTTCATATTTTAATGTAGAACACAAAAGCATACTATCTGTTTAAGTGTTATTGTGTTGTTGTTATTGTCGTTATTATTATGATTATTATTATTGTTGTTGTTGTTGTTGTAAGCGATCAGGCACGTTGGGGTCAATTCCGTTTTTTATCTTGAAACCATGTAATTGTATCACTATTTTAGCCCACAAAAAGAAGCTGAGAGTATTCACATTCAGTATGTATGTACAGTACAACACACACACACACACACACACACACACACACACACACACACACACACACACACACACACACACACCTGTGCCCAGTATGCCTGTGAATGTCCTCAGTATGCTGACGTGTGCCTGGGCGTACGTTCCCATATTTTTTATTCAAGTTGCTTTGTGTTCTATTTAATCCATTTATTTTAATGGTGTTTCTAGCTAAACACACAGTATCATGTAATCGGTCGTTTTAACCCATTCTGGGCGGGAACCCCTTTTGGTGTTATCATTATGTTATGCTTTAGCTATTGAAAAATAGCAGATCTACAAGCTCATAGCGCGCCACTAAGAGCTTGTAGGTCTGCTATTTTTGAAAAGTCGAAGAACGACTGACATAGAAACATAGCTTTTTCAGAAAACTGTCAGGATGTAGAAGACATTTTTAGAATCTGATCTCAGGTCAGAATGGGTTAAGGGTGTTTCTAGCTAAACACACAGTATCATGTAATCGGTCGTTTTAATTATAAAGAAAGGGGCATTTCGTCAACTAAAAACGAGGACGACAAATGATCGCCCGCTGCCTTTTTCTTCCACTGACTAAAACTAAATTTAAAACGAGAAAGGAGCATTTCCGTGAAATTGCAAGTGTGGCTGACCCGACCCGACACGAGTGGGGTGGAATAACTGTCGGAGGCCATGCGACGTACGATTAAAGTTTGGTGCTATTTGGTGGTGTATCCCTTAGAGAAAAATACTTGAATGGGAGCTGTCCCCTATTCCCAATCATGGGAAATGTGTATCCACTAATTAATTAATATAAATTTAACTATATTGCTTGGCAAACGATTCCCGATGAAGCCAGTCGATTTGACATGTGACTTCTGTGTGCGTGTGCCGCCAAACTTTAGTTCATCCATAAAGAAATACATTTGCCCTGGGGGCAACCGCGCTAAGTAAGCTATGGTGTTGAAAACGATGTCCATACACCAAGATGTTAGTGGAGGAGAACGAACAAAAGGAAGAACGGTGAAATGTCTCGCGATGTGAAGGACGTGACCCTTTGTAAATCAAGTGAAAATCTCAGGAATAACCTTTTCATGTGACGTCTGCAGACGAGTCATTCCCAAGCAAATTGCATACATGCACACACGCGCTAAATGTAATCTATCTAAAGTTATTCTATCGGGTGAAAGCCGGTGTGTTTATGCATAACTTGAAAGGCAACACGGGCTAAAGGAAGCGCCACTGATTAAAGTGAAGTGAATGACCCAGAGTTGCTAATCCTAGTGCGTAAATCGAAACGTCGATTGACGTGTTGAATGAATGTAAAGTTTCAGTGTCCTCAAATTGAAACAAGATGCCAACAAAAAAAAGAAGAATCATGTACGTTTAAGAATCATTTAAGACTATAACTAAAACTAAAACCAATTCCAAACACGATGCCAAACATATTGGCATCGTGCCCAGGTGATGCACTTGTACATCAAACTTGCCTCACGCTAAGGAAACAGGAGATGGGCTCCTGGCTTACTGTATGCTATTGGTCACTTGACTCAGGAACAGTTGGTTCCCAAGGATACTTACTAAATTGTAATATGCAAATTGTGCTCGCTTCTCAAGGGGATATGGGGAGTTGTGTCATGATCCAAGTAATCGAGTACCGGTAATAAAACAAATTTACTGGCCAAAATACTTGCAAGGCTGATGATGACTGCAGACAAATGCAATGTCCCCCTCCTGGCCATAGGAGATAATTATGGGAGATAATTATGGGATTGTATATAGATCGACAGGTGGGTGCTGCGCTAAAGAGGCTTCAGTTGATAGATGGATCCATCTATCAATTGGGATTGATCGAGATTGTCTCAACACAGACCGGTTTCACCAAGTCGGTCATCAAGTGTCTGAACTGGAATACGAAGTAAATGTTCAGATGACGGTTCTAATTGCTCTAAATCTCTGCTCCCGGGCCCACCGGCTACTGCTAGTGTTCTATTCTGCCTGCTAGATCCACCTAGGTCTAGATGTGTCTCTAGTTCTACAGCTAGAAAGAAAACTGCAGTAAATCTGTGTCCCCAGGACTGGAATTGAGACCTATCTGTAGACGTCAGATAGGTACTGTAGCAGACCCAGTGTCTGGAAACGTGCTCCAACTGAGAATCATGGGAGACACTAAACTAAAGAGACTTAAACTAGCCAATAGAGAGATCTCACCTACCTCTCATTTATCTCACTATAATCTCTCCTAAAGCTACCCTTATACCTCCGAGTCCTAAGGCATTTAAGGAGCACTAAACAAGACTTATACGTGATCGTCAAATGAGAAACAAAATGTTAGCCCCCCGTCTGTCTCGGAAGCAATATGTCAGCTTAAAATGAGAAGCAAGTTTTTTTTTCCCTCTGGGATTTGCACATTTCATACAATCTTATTGTTCACTGTGGCGGGTAATATCAATACATGAGAATGCGTCATTGAACAGTCATACACACACACACACACACACACACCATAGAATGCTTCAGTACAGTGAGTCGCCGTTTTTGATTCGTAAGCTAACTGAAAAGTGAGTTGACCCCAACTCTGAGCCGTGTGCAGTTTGAGCACGTCTGAACATGTATAATAAAGATATGCACTTTAAAAACAGAGGACAAAAAAACTGTTACGTTGCGTTTGAATTTTAAAATGTCATTTGTTTTGCTGTCGACGGGCGACAGATTTCTTTCCGTTTACTTGATTCGCTCCACGTGGTCTGGTGTAATCTGTTGAAAGTCACTCTTAGCTCCAAACAGACACGAAAACAAACTCGTAAATCCAGCATATATTGTACCGTGTGACGTAAGATCATGTTAAAAGCAATTATTTTACTTTCATACAAATGTGATATTTGTATGATTTCGATGCTGACGTAAAAGGTTGCTTCAATTGTTGAGTTTAGCATTTCGTTAAAATGTGGACTCAGTTTGTGATGAAGACCAAAGTGCTTTCTTTTCTTTCTTTTTGACCTTGCTGTAAATGTATTACAGCAAGTGCTTTAAAAGTCTTTTTTTTCTCCTCCCACCATTTCAGAAATGCTTTAAAATTGTTATATATATATATATATATATATAATGTTTATTTTCTCTTTTTGGCATTGTGCTTTTGTGTTACTCATTTGTGAAGGTGATTCCTCAAGCTCAGTTGAGCCCAGAGAAACCAATTTACATAAAAGGTTGTGATTATGTTTTCAACTATATTTAGGAGGCTGTTTTTTTGTTGTTGTTGTTATTGTTGTGAGCTGGTCTGTCCACAAGATTATACATTTTTTTTATAAGAAAGATAAAAAATAAATGGATGTTGACTTGTACTGACTCATGTTAAACAGCAGAAAATTCCTTCACCACAGACGCGTATTTCACGTTAAAACACGTAGCACGTGGGGGCACGGTGGCAGTCCGTAGTGCTGTCGCCTCACAGCTAGAAGATCATGGGTTCGATTCCCGCTGGGGGCGTGTCCTCTCCTCCGTGTCATCAGTGCCCATACCCAAGGCTGGGTTGACGAAAGGGCCTTTCTGTGTGGAGTTTGCATGGTCTCCCCGTGTCCCCTAGGTAAAAACATGCAGTAATCCTGGTCTCTAAACTACCTCCCCCTGGCCAGCCTGATGGAGGGGAAAGGAACTGGTCGGAATAACGTGTTCCTTCCACGCGCTACGTCCGACCAGTGAAACTCTCTGGGTGAAAAAATGGGTTACAAAATCGTGGGATAAAAATGATATATATAAAAATAAATAAAAACACGTAGCAAAAAATGTCATGTCAAGCACCCCCAAATTGATATGAATTAACCTGCGGACCCCCATTTGAAAGGATATGCCAGGGACCCCCATAAGTGAAGATCTTTACATGTGTACATTTGTACACTCAGAGTTACAGACCCATAAGGGTCCATTTGGTTCAAACTATCATTTAGCTGGGGACCCCCTGTAACTCCCTCAAGGACCCCTTGGGGTCCCCGGACCCCACTTTGGGAACCACTGCTATAGAGAGATGCATGCTAAAGGGGTATTTCACTTAAAATATATTGAACTACAGAAATACATATTTAATAATATTTCATCTAGACTTTTCACCCAAAACAAAAAGGAAAATAGATGTCATGAATAATCCGTAAGTCATCTAATAAGATAATTTTTATTATGAAAGAATTGACCCACAGGGGCCTTCCCTGACACTACGAAGATAAAGAAGGAATACATTTTGAATGGAGATCAGATCAGGTCTTTCATGTTCATGCACACAGCGATGCTATAGTTTCATATACGTTCTTATCACTGAGACAAAAACCCCAAGAAGACACTCGGGTCGCTCAACCCAAGGTCTACCGGTCTCAGAAATGTGAAGGGAACAAGTTGTCCCTGGCCTTGGCTGGCTACTAACAGACATGTACGAGATGGAGGGGGTTTGCATTGAATTCTGGGTCTTTGAGCCCTCTCCTGATTGGGATGCTAAGTCCACTGCTGTGCCCGGGCCTGTGTGTGTGTGTGTGTGTGTGTGTGTGTGTGTGTGTGTGTGTGTGTGTGTGTGTGTGTGTGTGTGTGTGTGTGTGTGTGTGTGTGTGTGTGTGAGAGAGAGGAGAGGAGAGTAGAGAGACATATGTGGGGTTGCTTGCTGTCTAGCCAGAGCCCCATCTGCTGGACGACCGGTGTAACGACAGCCTTTATCTTAAGTCAGTGGTTTTCAGAATCTGCCCTTTTCACCAAGGCCCATTATTTATTCTGCATTTGAGCCACAGACCACCATTTGATGAGATTTAGCCTCGCAGACCCAAATCTTAGAATGTTTTGTTGTCATTGGATAAGATTTGCCCACAATTCCATGCTGTATCGATGTGGTAGGAGAGTCCAATTCAAGAATCCAAGAAAATCCAATTCACCACACGACAAAATAAACAGCAGCAGAACACCCAGACAATCAGTTCCCTTTGTGAGAAGAAGAGAACTTTCAGCGTGATATATTTCAACATGAGTGGAGGAGAGACAGGGCTTCAATATGGCTGAATTTATATCTGATGATAACCCATGCAGCTTCTTAATGTCTGTGACAGACAGTGACACAAAGTTCTTTACCTTAGAATATATACGGAAATTCTCTTGGGAATAACCCCTTGAGATTAATCATCTCGTTTTCAATGGGATCCAGAGATGACAAAATACACACTTTTTCCATGCAATAGACAAACATTTAACAGACATTTGGCAAGAGAACAAAACAAAACAAGACAAAACAACAACATGCAAGAATACGGCCTGAAGTCACATGGTTTGACAACATTTTTGTTGTAGGCTACGGCTTTCGGCTGTGTTTCGACAGGCAGTTATTTAATGTATGCCTATTCATGTTATCCCAAATAACATTAGTAGGCATAGAATTAGTCATGTTTAGCCTATTCCATAAATAAAGTAGCCTATTTTCTTCTCTACAGATCAGTGGCCGTCTAGTATTATGTATTTGGCCACAGTCCACAGATCCCCCATCTGAAGATATGTTTGTGCTATGATAGATAGATAGGCCTACCTATTCCCACGGTGGGAAATCAGCAGTTAAGGTTACACCGGTTACATACAAGTAAGGATAAGACGGATAAAAAAGTAGGTTACTTTACAACTGTAGTATAGGCCTAGAAGAGCTGCTCTTCCTGCCTTCCTCTGCATATGTTCCTGGTTGTTATGTGATGTTTGCTCCCACCACCACCCCAGCACCACCAGTGGGCTCTGTTATTTATGTTCCCCATGGGGGGTGTTTATTGTATATCTATCTCCCTGCTCTTAATGTTTTACGATGGTGTTTAATCGCGCCGAGCAGGGAGAAAATGCAGCAGAGCCTAACGCCAAGTCTAATGTCGTATGCACACTTATTATTCTATTCTATAATAAATATTGGTTAAATCTATCCGTGAGTTGTCTGACTGAACTAGATAAAAAGTGCCCCTCGGGGCACATGTCTCTACCAGGGCAGGTCAGGTTGTGGCCTCCTGGTGGCGCGCAAAAATCCACCTGTTGGTGGCACTAAAAGGGCAATATGAAAAGGTGGGATGTATTCCTCAGCCTAGTAGGAAAGTCTGTGAAAGATTTCACAGCTGCGTTCATAATTTGAGGCTTTTTGTTCAAAACGGGCCAATCCTGCAAACTTTGAAAGCCAATAGCCAATTAGGATGGAATATGAAATATATCAGACAGATCGGTCTTGAGCACATGACTATAGAGATACTATGTATTTATGTAACGATTTGTGGGATTTTTTGGACAAAATCTGGAGGAGTAATATCAAAAAGTTGTTTTACAAAAGCCGGCCTCCTGGTGGCGCTATAACAGGCCGTTCTGGACATTTGAGGCAGAGGTTCATGTTGGCCTCCAGGGAGTGTGTGTGCAAAATTTGGCATCGAACAAAACATACTCTCTCCCCATGCCTTCGGCCTGGTGGAGACAACTAAACATACTCTCTCCCCATGCCTTCGGCCTGGTGGAGACAATAAAACATACTCTCTCCCCATACCTTCGGCCTGGTGGAGACAATAAAACATACTCTCTCCCCATACCTTCGGCCTGGTGGAGACAATAAAACATACTCTCTCCCCATGCCTTCGGCCTGGTGGAGACAATAAAACATACTCTCTCCCCATGCCTTCGGCCTGGTGGAGACAATAAAACATACTCTCTCCCCATGCCTTCGGCCTGGTGGAGACAATAAAACATACTGTCTCCCCATGCCTTCGGCCTGGTGGAGACAATAAAACATACTCTCTCCCCATGCCTTCGGCCTGGTGGAGACAATAATAAAAAATAAATAGGGCAAACAAGGATAAACAAAAAGTCAAAAACATATAGTTATACAGACTACAGTCGATCAGTGCATCATAATAAAGTGTATTAAAAACAAGACAAAAATATTCAACAGTGCAAAGCCCCCCCAAAAAAGTGTCCATAGATACACTCAGAAATGTCTTAAGAGGTCAGAGTCATGATATATATATTTTTTTTTTTTAATAAATCCAAGATATAAAAGAAGATTTGTTCACAATTTCCACATTTTGGCAACATTTTAAAATATCTTTTACATTTTTGATGCTATCGAATAATGTTGGGACTAGTGACTTGGGAGTGGGACCCCCTGGCTGGAACCCACTCTATGACCTCTGGGCGTCCCCGGACCTCACTTTGAGAAGCATAATCCTTTCTCTGGTGCAGAGTAATCTAGTAAGAGAGTAATGACACTCCCGTTGATTCTCATTGTAACAATGGAATGCGGAAGTGCTCATTCTATCTCAATGGAATAGTTCCAGCCATAGGACTGGAGCAATGTTTGGAACTATCGCCCATAGGCACCCGCTTTGCGGCGAGATCAAATCGTGTCACCACTCTGTTACTAGATTTACTCTGCTCTGGTGAAGTGACGTTTCACCTGTTGAAACGTCACTTCACCAGAGTGAGCCCCTGCGCAGTGGGTGGAACTATGCGAAACTCAATCATTTAGTCAATCTGCTGCAGAGTTAATTCTCGCCGTATGAGACAACTTGACTAATTTGTAGATTATTAGTTTATTGGATTATTGTCCCTAACTACTACATACATGTGTACAACTCATCATGGAGGAAGAAAACCGCGACGTGAACAATAATGGTTTGGGTAAGAAGGAAATTGTCCTCTCTCTATAAATGAATTCTAAAACTGACCCCAGCCCTGTCGGTTTTCACTCTACGCTGATTAACTAAATTCTCAAGACGGCTGCCAATTTGAACAGAAGTTAAGATTAAAGATAGACGTAGTAGATTAGACTAGTTTTTTAACTTTTCAGATAATTAACATTCAGGTCAGGTGCGCAGCAGCACCACACACACACCTGGGATATAATTAGCCGATCCCTGCCTGGGTTGACTATATGACTTTGTTCAGTTGTGAGCCAAACTTTTAAGCATGCTGGCTAGCGGCCTATCTGCCTCTCATAGTCATACAATTCTGAATTTTATAATTTCCTCTGTGTCATTATATTACTTGGGATAGGCCTATTTTAAGTCCCCAGCCAAGTTTCCTCCTAGCTCTATTTACAAACAAAATAGGGGCGACTGTGACATGGCACAGCTGGCCCGGTGATCTGTGAAAGAAATCTCGATTTTTCACCTGCGCATTAATTTCTCTATGCACAGCAGACATATTGACAAGAACTTGGGCCTCTTCCATACTTCCTTCATTACAGGTGTTACACACAAAGAGTCATGTTTCGTTCACAGGAATGATTCTTTACGGGTCGGGTCCATTTTGTTCCACTTGTAGGCTACACTCAGAGTTATGGGAGGAGGGGGGTACCGCAGTATGTGGTTCTAAACCAGTGGTCCGGGGATCAGTCGGACCACCAGTTAGCCCTGGTCCAAGGCTTACAGCGAGGCTCGCTGTAAGCCTTGGACCAGGGCTAACCACCAGTGGTCCCCAGCTATTGCTAAATGATGGCGAGTTGGTAACCAAATGGACCCGTCCCGTTTCATATAGGCTACTTTAATTTTAAGCTCTCAAGAGTTCAATTATTTAACAAAAAAAACACTGCATTATTTTGATCAACGTTTGCCTGTTATCTCTCCTATATGCTACCAATAATGCAACAGCATGGAATTGTGGACAAGTTAGTTTTGGGTTTGTGAAACAAAATCCTCATAAAACGGTGGTCTGTGGCTCAAATGCCGAATTAATAATGGGCCTTGATATGAAAATGTCAGACTCATACAACAACCTAGCTCTGGTCCATAGCCTTCTACTGCTTCTACGATTCTGCCCTTGTAGAAGCTGCAGTAGAAGGCTATGGACCAGAGCTAACAACAACCCAGTTGGAAGATAAGGCAGCAGACCAATTGCCTGCATGTTCACCAAGCCAGCTTGTATTCTTTAAGGCTGGGTGGCTTGTGAAATAAATCGTCCCTTGTATGTGCAAAACTGTTACTTTTCAGGATTCAAATTCAGAAATGGCAAAAGTAGCAGATCTGCAAGTTCGAAACGTGTCGGATATGCTACTTTTTGATACTTTTTGTGTGACACTGTAGTGTGATCAAGTATATGGCAGGGGTGTTTTTTAAAAGGGGGCCATATTAGGAAATATCAAAGGCCAACTACATCATTTAGCTTTGGATTTAAACGATTTTATCATCATCATCAATATTTAATATCAATTGGTATTAAATATTGATGATGATAGTTAAACAAAATGGTCTTTTGTCAGGTGTGTACCGTGAACAAAAGGTATATCAGCCTTATGTCACATTACCAAATGTAACCAAGCAAGCAAGGTAAAAATAAATACAAGGAACACTGACAAATTATACTAAAAAACTTCAATGTAAAAATGTCCCATACTGTTGGGCTGTGTATAAAATTCGCCCCGGGCCGCACTTTGGACACAGCTGAAGAGGGCGTTAACAGTTTCCCTGCGGTGATTAAACAATCGTGTTCCAGATGTCCTTGCCTAGTTTACACTAACCTTTGAAAAGCAACTGCACTGACTTGATCCTTGTTTACCATGAAAATCCACTTTAAAATGGTGTAATGGCTTGTCGTGTAGTGTTGAAAAACGTTCCAAAGTGGCGACCACAACGACAGAGCGGAGGAGGAACGGTGCGTGGCACCGCCGCCATTGCAATGCATCGGGCCTCAATTTCCCAGAACCGGTGCGGCGGATGTTTTTGCCACGACGTCACCTATCCCAGTCTGTACGATGGAAACCTCCGAATGACTTAAAACGTATAAAAAACGCGGATTGAACAATTGAAAACATAACTCGTGTAACTCGTTATTGGGAGGGAAGCCGTTCTACAGTCAATTAACTTGTGTAGGTCGTGTTAGGGGAGGGAAAGTGTACATTTTTCGAAAGAAACACAGAGAGTTAAAATATGGATATAGAGAGGTTTCTGGCTGCTCCGACAGCCCACGACAATAAGACTTTTTGACTGTTCCCATTGCAGTGTTCCCCAGCCTCTGGTGTGAGGAGGAACGTGGGGATCTCGGCACCAATCCAGGCACTGTAGACCACCAGCACGCTACAGAGGACCATGACGGCGTGGGAGGAGAGGAGGCGAAAAGGGCCGGAAGAAAGGAGGAGGATGGAGGAGAAATAAAGCGAGCGATCGGGAACTGTGCGCGGTCCAGAGACGACGTGGCCATGGAGGTGGCGGAGGAGAGGTCGAGAGAGGAGAAGTAAAGGCCTGCCTTTCACAATCACTGCATCATCGCTCAATAGCAATTATTTCAGATAATTGCAATTATTGTCTCGTAATCGGCGATTGTTTTCATGTTGAAAAATGTCCTTTTTTCAAAAATAGCAGAAATGACAGATCTACAGGCTGACGTGTTGTAAACTTGTAGATCAACAATTTCCACTATTTTTTTTGTAAAAAGTTTTGGAAAGAAAAATATAAAAAATCATTAAATGTGTCAGTGATTTCTTTGTATATTTAAGTTACTCGTCATATCCTGACTTTGTGATTTCAAAGCCTAAAAGGCAAACAGAAATAGCCCACAAATTGTAACGTCGTGTTGTAATGTTCAACGCCCAAAAAACCCCCACAATTAAATCATTCATCGCAAATTATTTGAGTGACAATGAATCACCAATTTGTAACTTTGTAACCATGACAGCCCTAAAGAAGAGGTCGAGCGCCAGGAGGAGGAGCAGGAGGAGGAGGAGGCGGAGGCGCCGGCTCAGCGACGACCAACGGACGACGGCGGCGGCGGAGGAGTGACGACACAGAAAGTGGAACTCCGGAGGAGCAGGCGGCGGCGTCGAGGCAGGCGCTGCGGCGAGTACGGCGTCGTCGCGCCGCGAAGGAGAAGCGACGGCAACAAGACGAAGAAAGGCGGGAGAAAGGCTGACGTTGGCGAGCGGGCGAGCAGGGAGGGCTCGAGGAAGAAGAAGGAGAAGAAGGGGGTCCAGCGGGAGGAGACAGCTGGCACGGCGTCGATGACGACGGGCCAGGTGCAGTGGTCTAAAAGCAGTGGTTGTTCTCAATCTTTTCTCATGTCAAGGACCCCCCTCGAATTGACACTTATTAGCCAGCCCGACCCCCGTTTGAAAATGATATGCCGCCAGGGACCCCCATTGGAGAAGATTTTTTACTACCCAAGCAGTGATTCTCAAGCATTTTAATGTCTAGGACCCTCCGATTTGACATGCATTGGGCTATACGGACCCCCGTTTAATGGCATTTCTATCTCTGGGATCCCAATTTATATTGTAAAATTAATGTTGATGTAACTCTGAGAGTGTACAAATGTACACATTTTGTACACTCTGCGATACAGACCCACAAGGGTCCTTTTGGTTCCAAAGTATCATTTAGCTGTGGACCCCCCTTAAACTCCCCCAAGGACCCATGGGGGTCCCCAGACCCCACTTTGAGAACCACTTCTTCTCCACTACATCTCAGGGGGGCAAATATTGTACTTTACTACATTTATTTGACAACTGTAGTTACTTTGTAGAATTTGTATTATTATTAATACAAAACTTACATTAACCACTTCAGCCCTGCTATACTGTATACGCATTGTGAGCTTGCAGATCTGCAATTTTCAAAAGATGTTCAAAGATTTGAAACCTTGAAATTGGACATCCTGCATAATGAGTACTTTCGACTTTTGGTACTTTTATCCCATTTTGGGGCGGGAACCCCTCTTGGTGTTATGCTTTAGCTATTGAAAAATAGCAGATCTACAAGCTCATAGTGCGCCACCGAGTGGCGCGCTACGAGCTTGTAGGTCTGCTATTTTTGAAGAATCAAAGAACCACTGACATAGAAGCTTTTTCAGAAAACTCTCAGGATGCAGAAGACATTTTTTTAGAATCTGATCTCGGGTCAAAATAAGTTCTATACCACATTGCACAGTATTGACACTTTTACTTAGCAAAACATGTGAGTATAACATTTCCCACCACTGGCCAGGTGGAGGAGGAGGAGGCAGAAGCAGCGGCGCTGGTCTCGGCGACCCCTCTCAGCCCGGACCCCGAACCCAAGTGTCTGGCCCCGCCGGTGGAGTGCTTGACCCTGTCGGAGGTGGACGCCCTGGGGGGCTCCGGGGGGAGCCTGTCGGAGGTGGAGAGGTGGGCCGGAGAGGTGGGGGGCTCCGGCCGCATAGACCCGTCCGACTCGGGCTACCAGAGCTGCGGAGCGGACCTGCACCACCACCACCACCACCATCGTCCCGTCCCCCTCCTGTACTACTCCTCTTCTGCTGCTCTACAGCAGGTGGTAATTATATTAATTATATCGTAATTATATCCCAGGTGTGTGGCGCTGCTGCGCACCTGACCTGAATGTTAATTAACTGGAAAGGTGGGCGATATGGGAAAAAATATAATATCATCGTATTTATTCCAAGCAGTATCCCGATACATATTATTGTTCAAGTTACTTATAACGGTACGACCACCTACAAGGTAACAAAAGTATAACTAAACTACCAAAATACGTATTCTTTTTGGCAAAATAAACTGTCGTTCTACAGAAGTATAAATGAAGGTATATAACTGGAAATCATGTAATGTGCGTCATCATGATATACACGATATCTCTGAAAAGGCATACTGTATCGTGGAGATATCTTTGGCAATGGAGAGAGCCACTATATTTCCACACTCACTCCAGAGGGCTGCATTGCATATAACTGTCGTAGCAAAAATAGCTGTGCGATGCGTCTGGAGCTTGTAGATCAGCTATTTTCGGTATGTTTGAATATTCTGAATAACCTTTTGCTTTTTTTTTATCAGATTCCTGAAATGTAATGTTTCTATTTAATTTCGAATGCCTTTGAAATGCCTTAAATGATATTAACTTTATGAACTAAACACAAATACTGGTTTTAATACTACTCATTAAGCTACTCATCTAGAATGAAGTCATTAAAGTGAGCCATGTTTGCACGTTTGAAACTGTAACAACTGAAATCAATAATATATCAGTATTCAGATCGGAGGGCCACAATAAGTGAAGGTGGCCACCCCTCCCGGGGGCGCCAGTTGCCCATGTATGTCGTAACATCTCAACGATATTTCTCACCATATATCGCCCACCCCTAGGAAGGCAAATAAAATCATTGCAGACAACTCCCATCCTGCACATCACCTCTTCAATCTCCTCCCATCAGGCAGGAGATATAGAAGTATCAAGAGCTCATCATCTCGCTTCAGCGATAGCACTTACCCCGTAGCCATTAGACATCTGAACTCGTAGAAATATGCATATTAAAAAAAACGGAATCTAACTAATTTCCTATGCTGCTGGTTTTTTGTATCGTATTGTCCACAGATCCAGATGCCCCTCCAGGACGCCCGCTGTGGCACCAAGAGGCCCCACAGCAGCTCTCCTCTCTCCCTCGCTCTGGCTCGTCGCCAGCCGCCGCCCTCACAGTCGCTGCAGGTGAGGTCCAACGTGGACTCTCAGTCGCCCCACGGCTGATTTCCGTCATTTGGATCCTGGCGATGCCGGCATTTCTAAATTATATTTAAGCATAAAGCGAATAAGCCCAAAGTAGCCTCTTCTAAAACTTGTAGAATAGGCTACTTTTGCTTATTTGAACCCATTTTGGGGCGGGAACCCCTTTTTGGTGTTAGCATTATGTTATGCTTTAGCTATTGAAAAATAGCAGATCTACAAGCTCATAGCGCGCCACCGAGTGGCGCGCTACGAGCTTGTAGGTCTGCTATTTTTTTAATCTTATCTCAGGTCAAAATGGGTTAAGATTAGAGCATTTCAAGTAGCCGGACTAGCATTATTTGCTGTTTATCTTCCATAAATCCCTAATCGTCTCGGACATGTCATATAAAAGCAAATGTTAAAACCTCAGTCCGGGATTTCTTCACCTGATTGGCAGTATGAAAGGCAGACAAATATACAAACAATATTATCATAATGAAATGTAATTGCCATATTGTGTTAGTTGTCTAGGACACAGCGCTAGTAGTGTGGGGGCACACTGTTTTAGTCGTGAGATGTTATTTTGCTTTAATCCATGAACACCACCACCTGCCCTCTTAAGGCCTATTCATATTCCAGTGGTAGGTGATAAGGTGACCAATGTTTGGCTTAGTAGAAAAACAGAGATATGTGTTTGTATGAGCGGTGACCACCGCAGCGTGACATTGTGTTGTAGTTTTCGGTGGTCGCCTCATCACCTAAAAGTGGAGTATGAATAGGCCTTTAGTCCGTTTATGCAGTTTATGCAGTTATCCATTCACTTACTCTTGAACTCCCCTTGTTCTCAAATTTAACCCATAAATTAACACCTACAAACGCCTTCTTAATCCATTTTGGCGCGCCACTCCGTGGCGAGCTTGTAGAGCTGCTATTTTACAATAGCTAAACTATAACATAATGTTTAAAACACCAAAAGGGATTCCCGTCCAGAATGGGTTAAATCAGTACTTCTCAAACTGTTACGTGTCAAGGACCCCCTGAATTAAATTGATATATTTGACTTTATTGGACTACCTACCTTGGGAACCTTTTAGATTTTAAAGATTCCAATTCTTTAACAGTCTTTAATGATTTCGATAGGAGGTTCCTAATGGACCGATAAGCAACTTATCTGAGAGTGTACAAAGTTAGGGCACAAAACATCCAGGTCCGTGGGCCAAATTCAATTTGTGGGTCTTTTATACAAAAAGAGAATTGACAAAGTAGTCGTTTAGCAGAGAGCCACTAGGGCTTATACATAAAGGCATTGAGGTGCTACAGTGACGGTGTTCCACCGGCTCCGTTCTTCTCCACACAGATGGAGGTCTGCTCCACCCGCCGCTCCACCAAGAGGGTCCGGGGGGGAGACACGGACATGGGAGGGGAGGACCATCCGGAGCCCGCCGTGCCCAAGAAGAAGACCCGCATACTCTACAGCAATGGTAAGAAAAGCGTCGCATATCTCAGCTCCGTCGGGCGCGGAAAACCTCGTTGCGTCAACGACGTACCGCCGCTTGACACCATGGTTTGCCCACCTGCCCCCGGCAGGTAAATAAAAACGTTATGGGGCAGGTGGAGTTTGCTGACTGGATGGGCAAGTGCTCGTTTGAGAGGGGACGCAACCCTTTATACACAAGAACGTTGCTAGATTGCATTCTTGCTAAACTTAAAAATATAAAATGACAGACAGACAGACAGACAGACAGGTAGACGAGAGGACTTAGGTGTCACTTTAGACGAGAACGGTGTTTTCAAGAGGTGAAAACGCAACAAAGTGAAAACACCTTCCAGAGTGGAAATCTTTGAGAACGCCGTTTTATCCCTTCTCCATGTAAACGGGCAAAACGGTGAATCCGCAAAACTTATGTTATCATGGCTCACGTTGGCTCACAGCGCATATTTATTACATTGATGCAGAGCCATATATGATAGAATGGAGTTCCTGAACAAGCCTCCCTCCTCGCCTACAAAGTGCTGCTCATCAGCGATGGTGAATGTAAAACCATGATGTAAATAAAATGCCTTGTGATAGGCGGCAGCAGCATTTATGTAGCCTAATGTATTATAAAATATATAACCATCCCGTGGCGCGCTCGGCCTGCATGCTCTGGGCTGCCTGTCAGCCTGTGTGTCACTCGATGCGTTAATAGAAAGCAGGCAGCGAGCGACGGCCACAACCATGTTGTGTTCTGGATAGGGTTGCGTGAAGGGGGAGCTGGCCCTCTGGAGCTGGTCAGAGCCTTAGCTAGCCAAATTCCAATACAGCAACTTTCACACTCGCTCACTCCCCTCGCGTCTTCCACTCGCTCCTCGGCTCCGCCCCCAGCAAGGAGGAGAGGATTCGATGCGAGGACAGAGTGGTGGTCGAATTTTCCTCTAGAATTGGAATGTACTACGCTGTCATTTCAAAGCGACGGCACATTCCGCGATCACTAATGACATGTATCAATTCAATTCAATTCAAAGGGCTTTATTGGCATGGGAAAACATACGTTTACATTGCCAAAGCAAAAGTGGTGGAACAATACAGTGTCACACAGCTGGATCACTGGAACTCCGAACAGAGCCGTACAGTCTACAGAATAGACAATTCATAATTTTGTGCATGTAACCGAGGCCAATGTGTATGTATTGGTAACATGTGCAAGGCAAGGCTATTTATTCCTGAAATAGTGAATAAGCGCCAGGATGCGCACACGTATAAATCACCCCCCCTCCTCCGACAGTCAGTCCTCCTCCGACGGTCTTTGCAAATAACGGACACTATAACAGGAATTGGGTATTGTCTCTCTGACTTACATATTCAGTTCAGTCCACATATAAATAAATACATTTTTGTCACCGTCATTCATAGCAGTCTGTGCATTCAGGCTAGATAGGCTACTTTATCATTCTGAAGCTCTAGCAGGTGGAGCGAAATGCCTT
>NC_139714.1:28327541-28345041 GCF_964188405.1 Protomyctophum parallelum | reverse complement strand
ATCAGAAGCAGCAACCATTTTGTTTCAAACAACTATAGACCAATAAAATAGTAGGCTAGTATTTATGTTTTTCGTTAATAATAATACATGCTAATTATTATTGAACGGTAAGTACGCTGGTATGTACGCTAAGGTACACTATAAGCTTGTAGATCTGTTTATTTTAGTCAGAATCTCGTGTGTGTGTGTGTGTGTGTGTGTGTGTGTGTGTGTGTGTGTGTGTGTGTGTGTGTGTGTGTGTGTGTGTGTGTGTGTGTGTGTGTGTGTGTGTGTGTGTGTGTGTGTGTGTGTGTGTGTGTGTGTGTGTGTGTGTGTGCGCGCGCACACACATCACATGTGCACACATGTGTGCTATATGTTATAGCTCTAGAGACGCAGAGACAGACATATTTATTTAAAATCATCCTGTCTCGCACGGCATATAGAGCCAATGAACGGAGCATACCCCCCCCCCCCCCCTCTCTCTCTCTCTCTCTCTCTCTCAGCACACGCTGTGCTGTGATATCAATCAGACGCAAATGATCATTGAGTAACGTTAGCTCTGACTCGCACATTATGTGAGATCACATAAAAGGCCTTTAATATAGCCACAGATCATATAGGAATAGGCTTGGGCACTACCCTACCATCTCTCTATAGTGGGGCACCGACGATCTGCAAGCTCACAACGCGCTGCATGTGGACGCAACACTTGGAGCTTGTAGATGCGCACCACAGATCATACAGGGCGTGTGTTCCAGCTAACCCTATAGCATAACACACACACAAGCAACAGTATAGACATCTATTCATCATTATTTATTTCAAATCAAAATACAATGTAATGCTGCACCACTGTCATGAAGTTCGCACGCACACGCACACGCGACACACACACACACACACACACACACACACACACACACACACACACACACACACACACACACACACACACACACACACACACACGTTTGCTTTCATTCGCTGTATGATACATTAGGCGATATAGACCCGCTGCGGCCCAGCGATAATCAACCGCTGTCCGCTGCGATGCGTGAGCTTGTAGATCAGATGCCGACAGACAGACAGACAGACAGACAGACAGACAGACAGACAGACAGACAGACAGACAGACAGACAGACAGACAGACAGACAGACAGACAGACAGACAGACAGACAGACAGACAGACAGACATGAAATGAAATGGTTCAATAATAACACACACGAGATTCTGACAGAATGCGGCGGCATGCTTAAAATAAACAGATCTACAAGCTTATAGTGTATACCATAGCGTATACATACCAGCGTACTTACCGTTCAATAATAATTAGCATGCATTATTATTAACGAAAAACATAAATACTAGCCTACTATTTTATTGGTCTAGTTCAGTTGATTGAAACAAAAGTCATGGAATTCAATTGCCTACATTCAGTATAGGCCTGGTTTTGATATAATGATGCAGGGAGATTTTCTGAGCCAGTCCGTGCCATGTCATTTTTTCAGATTAATATTTAAATCTTTAGTTGGAAGAATGCAATAGCATATCATAAGTGTTGACCATAATGGGACGGTTGGAACCAAATGAACCCCCGACGGCCGGCGCTATTCAGCTATAAGGCCTATAAACGATATGGCCATACAAATATGGTTATGTGGTGGTCTGTGACATGTCTGCGTGCGTGCGTGCGTGAAAGAAAGACAGAATACGACGCAATGACATGTCAAATTGTCAATTGTAGATCAGCTGCTTGTTATTTAAGTAGGCTAATATGAAGGCAGCGTCTCCGCAAACGTGGACACCCGTGGCCCCCCTTGATCCCCAAGGGTCCACGGTGACCCGTACCGCCCGGGGGTCCCCGGACCCGTTTGGGCGGCCCGTCAGGTGGTTTTCGAGCTTGTGGATTTGTATTTTTAATATTGCTTGTCAAACGTTTAAGGCATATAGCCTATTTAATCTGATTGGTATAGCTCTGCATGGTTGCTGCTTCTGATAGCCTACTAACTTTACGCACGCATGCGACACACACAAGCATACGTGCCGCTGCCGCGGTCGCTCTATTGGTGCACGGACGCAGCAGCAGCAGCTATAGGCCTACTCACTCACAGCTGCACTATATCGCTCTGATAAACCTGCACATTAAGGAACAAGAAGTCAATAACACACAGACGTCACACAAAAAAGTAGCCTACTTAAATATAATTCTATACAGTAGCTGCTGCACGTGCACTGTCAATCAGCGCAACGCGTTGTGAGCTTGCAGATCGGCTATCGCGGAGCGGACTCACACTGCATTATAAAACCCAGACGGACAATAATAAGAACACTTACGTTATGTTACGTTTCTGCAATGTACAAATCCAACTTTGTTTAGTGTAATGCTCCCGCAGTATTTAATGTTTTTAGAGCCGTACCCTATATGCTACTTATACTTAGTACTCGGTGTGTGTGTGTGTGTGTGTGTGTGTGTGTGTGTGTGTGTGTGTGTGTGTGTGTGTGTGTGTGTGTGTGTGTGTGTGTGTGTGTGTGTGTGTGTGTGTGTGTGTGTGTGTGCACATGTGTCACACATGATGTGTGCTACAGTATATATGTTATAGCTCTAGAGACGCAGAGACAGAGACATATTTATTTAAAATCATCCTGGCACAGGCCTATAGTCTATACTAGACAACGGCGTCAACCGTCAACTCCGCTGGTGGCAAAATAATAAGCCAATAATAATAAGTTGCGGGGCGGGTGCCTTAAAATATATAGGCTACTCTAAGGTGGGCACGCACCCACTGTCGTTATAGGAACCTTCTGCCCTTGCCTATAGAACTGCCCCCCCCCCCCTATCTGCCTATCTGCATGCGCTACGACGCAGAGAACGCAATGATAACTCACTCTTTTACTTTACTTTAATAAAGTACTTGTAGTCTATATTATCCGCCTAAGGCAAGTCATTGAGACACAGACAGACAGACAGACAGACAGACAGACAGACAGACAGACAGACAGACAGACAGACAGACAGACAGACAGACAGTCAATGCGCTATACGAGCGCGGTGAGCTTTGATGATCGGCTAAATTAATATAGCCGTGTATATAAATTAAATTCATATGTCCTTGTAGGTTATCTATTGTGTTGGCCAGGGTAGGTTATCTATTGTGTAGGCCAGCCCCCCCCCCCCCCCCCCCCCCCCCAGAAGGACGATCGTAATCACATATTGCCTTGCGCTGTGCGTAAAATAGTAATTTTTTCAGTATGAGGCGATACGCAGCATCTACACAAAGTGCATAGGGGGACCCCCCGACCCCCCCCCTGCAAGGGTCCACATGGGGTGGGGGGGGGGGGGGGGAGGCACACAGATAGGAGCTCAGACGCTCACACACACACCCCCCCAGGGGTCCACAGACGCGGGTCGGGCCATCCCGTATGTAGGAGAGGAGCTGGTAGATCTGCTATTTTCGGTGGGCATGTGACAGCTCTGGAACGCAGGGTCGCCTGGGGACGGCGAAGGGCTCCACGGACCGGCATGGTGCACGCGGTGGCCTGGCACACGTGCACACGTGCCAGGCCACAGGGCGCAGGGCGGACCGGCAAGGTGCACGCGGTGGGCGTAGGGCAGCGCAGGGCACCGCGCAGGGCACCGCGCACCGGGCATATAACAAAGTCAACCATTACGTCGCAAACGGGTAGATATAGCCGCGACGAGTTCCGTTCTGTTGCGACGAGTCCACACACGCCACAACGAATTACCTTTTACGTCGAGAAGGGTAGATATAGCCGTGACGTGTCCCGTTCTGTCGCGACGTAAAAGAATAGTCAAACTACTAGGTCGCAAACGGGTAGATATAGCCGCGACGAGTCCGTTCTGCCGGGACGAATTGATATTTACGCCAGGACGTACTCGAATATACGTTGCGACGGAAAAATATACGTCGCGACATAGGTCGTCAGTCGTGAAGGCATTTCGCTGTCTCTCAGCTCTAGTCTATTCATTCAGCGAAAATGTGTCTCTTAAACAAACAGCAAAGCTTTTTAGTGTGTGTACACGCACGCACAGTGCGTGCATGTGTGTGTTGGGTCAGCGACTCAGCCGGCCGGCAGCTAGTGGATGGGGGGGGTGCATAGTATCAGGTTTCAAGCAGTGTTTTCTGTGCCACATGTGGAGGAGGTGAACTTGGAGAAGGAAAAAAACATGTACACGTGATGCGGAAATCCGCTGCGAGGAGACAAAATACCCCACCGAGCCTGCACCTGATGTACACTCGCTCTATGCGGTCTCGGAGAGCCCACTCGGCTCCTCCACTCGACTCCACTCTCCTCCTCGATGGAGCACTTTAACAATTGGAACGTTAACCATTTCCGGGTCATGCTGAAATGACCCCGAGTGACCGAGTGGGAGTGAGCGAGTGGCCGAGATTTTGGGTATTGGAATTTGGCTTTAGCTGGCTACCTGGTTCTTCTTCTTGTACGTGGGTGACTGGTCTATTTGGCAGCCCGTTACCGCCACCTATAGCGACATTATAGCGTTTTCATAAAGTGTGCGTTCTCGTGTAAAGGGTCAATAAAAATGAGAACGCAACGGGACTTTGACGTTTTATCTGGAGATGGTCGCCGTCTAAAAGAGGCCATAGTCTAACCCCGATCCTTATTTTATATTTTTAAGTTTAGCAAGTATGCAATCTGGCCACGTTCTTGGGGAAAACCATAGTCATACTCATATTCACTGCTACTGACTGGTATTTAGGTATTTGTCGTAACAATTATCGCACAGCCCTAGAAAGTAAAAAATAAATAAAAGTGTTACATTGAACGATAATTCAAATTTCACCCATAATTGTATAATGGACGATTTACTCTTTGGGAAAGTTGGCATGACCTTTGGGCAAGTGGAACATGACCTGTACTTGACTGACGGACAGGCAAGTGCCTCTGAGACCTTAGAGAGTGTGTGTGTGTGTGTGTGTGTGTGTGTGTGTGTGTGTGTGTGTGCGGTGCGCGTCTGTCTCTGTGAGCAGAACAGTTGGAGCACTTGGAAGGCCTCTTCCAGGAGGACCACTTTCCTGACCCAGAAACGAGGAAGATGATCGCCTGTTCAGTTGGCGTCACCCCACCGAGGATCGGGGTTAGAATAACCCCTCCTTCTGTCTGTCTGTGGGTCTGTCTGTCTGTCTGTCTGTGGGTCTGTCTGTCTGTGGGTGTGTCTGTCTGTCTGTCTGTCTGTCTGTCTGTCTGTCTGTCTGTCTGTCTGTGGGTCTGTCTGTCTGTGGGTCTGTCTGTCTGTCTGTCTGTCTGTCTGTCTGTCTGTCTGTCTGTCTGTCTGTCTGTCTGTCTGTCTGTCTGTCTGTCTGTCTGTCTGTCTGTCTGTCTGTCTGTCTGTGGGTGTGTCTGTCTGTCTGTCTGTCTGTCTGTCTGTCTGTCTGTCTTGTTTCAATCCGGGAGCTACCTCTTCAGATGATTGATGGATTGATTGATTGATTGATTGATTGATTGATTAATTGAGAATTTAAAGGTTTTCAGAAGCCTTAGATTAGGTTTTAATAAGGTGTTATGTAGAATCGTCCTCTGGGTTTAATTGGGTTAAACCAGTGGTTCCCAAATGTCAGCGAAGGACCCCTAAATTGACACTAATTAGCCCCGCGGACCCCCCATTTGAAGAGACATGCCAGGGACCCCCCATACGAGAAGATTGTTACGGCTCTAGCAGTGATTCTCAACCCGTTTGACCTGCATTGGTCTACGGACGGCGGACGGCCATGTAGCGGCATTTCTATCTTTGGGACCCCCAATTTATATTGTAAAATCAATGTTAATGTAACTCTGAGAGTGTACAAAATGGAACCAAATCGTTTCCATTTGTACACTCTCAGAGTTACAGACCACTTGGATACAAAATATCATTTAGCAGGGGACCCCCTGGAACTCCCTCAAGGACCCCTGGGGGTCCGCGGACCCCACTTTGGGAACCACTGCGTTAACCCCCATATCTTGCAAGTATGATCGAACCCTACAAACCCTCGCGCGCACTCAGATCAGCCAACGCAGGGAAGCTGGAAGTACCCTCACTAAAAACGCCGGGACAACGCTCCACACGTCCCAAACTCTTCTCCCTTCTGGCTCCAAAACTGTGGAATGCACTTCCCATTGCAGTCAGAACTGCAGCATCACTCCCAATCTTCCGCCGTAGTCTGAAAACCCACCTTTTCAGACTCCATCATGGCCCATAGCACTTACCCTATACCCCCTTAGATAGCATTTCTGTAGACTTAGATAGCATTCGATACAGACTTATAGCATGTTATGTAGACAGCACTATAATTGCATTGTATGTAGTCATAGCACGTCATAGTAAATATGTATAGCATAGTAGTATAGATGTATAGTTTATATGTATAGCTTCATTATATAGATATTCCACTGTTACTTTCTTAGCTTACGCATGTTTCTTGATACATGTTTTTATGTGATCTATTCCCATGCTTTTTTTGTTCTTGCTTAATGTAAGTCGCTCTGGATTAAGAGCGTCTGCTAAATGCCTAAATTGTAAAACCATGTGTGCCGGTCTGTGTGTCAGGTGTGGTTCCAGAACCGCCGGGCCAAGTGGAAGAAGGAAGTGGCGCAGGAAAACCATGCCACCCTGTCCATGGCCAACCTCGCCGCCCTGCACTTAAAGTCAGTTCCTTTCATCACAACAAACGACTAGAAGGACCATACCAGTGGTCTGCTCTGGCATGTCTATGTCCATCGACCAGTGTTGATTTTGACTGCAAAATTTGTGTTTAGTTTTAGTCTCTGTCATCTGAAAAGTTTATTTTTTGTCTAAGTATCATAAACATTTTGTTGACCAAATCCACAGTTGATTTAGCCGACTAAAATGTATTTTGGCAGGCCTTGATGGTGTCGTAATTAGTGATGTCCCCGATCACTCTTTTTGTTGTTGCTTCCGATCATTTTGATTTTGAGTATCCGCCAATACCGATTTTTCCTGATTATTTCTTTTTTCAGAACACTTATGCCATATCACAATAGCACGATATCCAAAAATCTAATTGCTCCCGATCGTACACACCGGATCTACAAGTCTTTTGTCAGTGCTTTGTTGTTGGCTCACCGTAGTTGTTTGTTTGTTTGTCGTCAGGCCGAGCTCGTACCATGCAGCGATGGCGTCCCTCATCCCAGCACCACCTCCATCTCTGACCGCCCCGTGCACCCAGAACCCCACGTCTTTCAGCGCCCTGTTGGCCACCAGACAGCCCAGCCCTGGTCAGCTTTCTACACACACTTTTAGTCGCACGTCTTATTTCGTCATGTTGTTTTTTTTCGTGAATTATAACGGCCCAACTTGATCATACTACAGCGTCACACAAAACAAAAACAGGTTTCCATCCATCTTGTGGTTGAAACTATTGATTTATTGTCCCCAGATATTATTCTATAATATTACATTTTCGATCGATTTGTTTGCCGTGTGTGTATTGTCTGCTTGTGACGGATGTTAGGTTCTGAGCATACCCCTTTTGGTGTTAGCATTATGTTATGCTTTAGCTATTGAAAAATAGCAGATCTACAAGCTTGTAGGTCTGCTATTTTTGAAAAAATCAAAGACCAACTGACACAGAAACATAGCTTTTTCAGAAAACTGTCAGGATGTAGAAGACATTTTTTAGAATCTGATCTCAGGTCAGAATGGATTAGGAAACGTCTGCTAAAATGCCCTAACTGTAAACTGCGTCGTTGTTGTACAGCTCTTACAGGTCAGCCATGGAACACGGAGGTGGAGGTGGGGCTCCAGCATCATCACATGGTGTCTCAGGCCGAGGGCGGAGGAGGAGTCTCAGCCGCGGCGGCGGCGGCGGGGGCGGGGTACCAACAACCCTTCCCCCACCCGGCCATGTCCAGCCCGCCCCCGCTGCGCCGCGCCAGCCTGCCTCCCTTCGCCACCGCCTTCAACAACGTCGCCAACCACCACCCTGCTGCCTCCGCCGCCTCGGCGCCCCCGCCCGTCCTCAACGCCCCGGCGGCCAGCGCCGCCTCGCCCCTGTTCATGGACGGCCTGGAGGGAAGCTGGTCTTCCTCCTCTACGGCGCTCTTGGTCCAGCCGGGGAGGGACCTCACCGCACAGCAGCATGAGGCTCTGCTGCTGGCTGACCTCAGGTCAGCACGCGCTCTCACGTTGACCCATTCTGACCTGAGATCAGATTCATACGAGGTTTCCCAACTGGACACACACTGGTCTGATTAACCCATTCTGACCTGAGATCAGATTCTAAAAATGTCAGTCGTTCTTAGATCTTTCAAAAATAGCAGATCTACAAGCTCGTAGCGCGCCACTCGGTGGCGCGCTATGAGCTTGTAGATCTGCTATTTTTCAATAGCTAAAGCATAACATGAGGCTAACACCAAAATGGGTTCCCGTTCAGAATGGGTTGAGTTGTTATAGAGCAGTGGTTTTCAACCCTTTTCATATCGAGTTCCATTATTTATTCGGCACCTGAGCCAATTAAGGACCACCTTTTGCATGACGGTTAGCCTCGCAGACCCCAAAACTAAAGAATATGTTGTTGTTTGTTGTCACAATTACATGCTGTGTTGATGTCGGTGCCATTAGGAGAGATAACGGGCAAACGTTGATCAAAATAACAATTCTTCTACATTGTGTGTAGAGTTATTGTAAATTAAGTAATGCAGATGTTTAACAATAATTTAACTCTTGAGAGCGTAAAATGAAACCTGGGGACCACCTGGCTGGGGACCACCTGGAACCCCCTCAAGGACCACTGGTGGTCCCCGGACCACCATAGCGCAATAGAGCACTGGAGTCTGACGTCACTGCCACTAGAGGCCGATATCCCCCTGGGTCACTTACTTACTTTTTCTATTGAATGTCCCCATACAGAAATCTTAGATCAGGCAACAGCTAATTTATCAAAAAGAAATTATCCACAATAAAAAAAAATTTAATCCAAACAGACATTATCAAATGTAGCTCAGTCAATATCATAAACGACACAGAGTCACATCGCTGATTTGTAAATATTTGGAACACAGTTCTTATAGGATGCAATCTAAGATTTCACCATGGGGATTTTTTATAGAAAGAAATACTTGTGACCATGGGGTAGCAGGAGTGACGCCAGGACTTAGTCTATACTAATTAAGGCACAGTAGGCAGACTGGAGCACCCAACAGTGATCGTAGCAAATATGTGTAACCTTTTTTTACCAGGTTCACAACTTCACACACTAGCACAAGGGCTTTTTTGGGGTGGGGGGCTTTTGCATGCATTCTGTCATTTTCGGCTACACTCAAATTGTTAGAGTTAGGGATGGTAATTATTGATCAATGCATTCATTGATAGCAGCTTAGTTTTGATAAGCTTATCGATCGATTAACCCTTTTCCTCAATGTCAAACATAAAAATCTACACTTTGCTGATATACAGAAATAATACAAAAGGCCTTATATTCCTTAATCAAATATTTATTTGATTATTTACGATACAGGGCCAGGCAATGGCATCTTTTGTATGAGAAATAGAATTAAATGAAAAGTGCACTGTAGTGTCTTGTCTGTCACATCACATAGAAAAGCAGAGACGTTTTGATTAATTCGATTAGTTATTAACTGTTAAGTTTAATTGACTATTTCTTAACGGCGATTCATCGATTAACTATTAACATCCCTAGTTAGAGTGTTTCTTTACTTGATGTTAATTCAGTGTAAAATATACATGCTCCAATATGTGCCAAATTGAAGAATCTCAAAGGCATAATATGACGGAGATGAGCAGTGTCGTGCAGGGCCGTACATTATTAACCCATTCTGACCTGAGATCAGATTCACACGAGGTTTCCGCCGGACACACACTGGTCTGATGAACCCATTCTGACCTGAGATCAGATTCTAAAAATGTCAGTCGTTCTTCGATTCTTTTCAAAAATAGCAGACCTACAAGCTCGTATCGCGCCACTCGGTGGCGCGATATGAGCTTGTAGATCTGCTATTTTTCAATAGTTAAAGCACGACATGATGCCAACACCAAAATGGGTGCCCGTTCAGAATGGGTTAACAGCGTGCCTTGCAGATTAATTCTAGGTCTCAAATTAGGTATTAAAATAATCTGTTTTTCTTAATGCGCAGAAACCTTGAAATCCACTTGGTCACACAGACATGTTTATTTCACAGTTGAAATTGGTCTTATAATCCATTCTAGTTAAAGTATTAAAATGGTCTTTCAATGACACCTATAGGCTGCTAATGCAGTCACGGGTTCGAGTCCCGATCCTGACAACCTCTTCTGCGTGTCACTCTCTCTCTCTCCCCCCATTTCTTGTCAGTCGACTGTTCATCTACCAATAAAGGCAGAAAAAGTTCAGATCCATAAACTGGAACTAAAACAAATGATTAAAAAAATTAGATCTTTCCCTGAAGTGGGAACAAAAGTGGGTGTCACTATTCGGGTGAGGGACCTCACTGTAAAAGTAGAAAGGAAAACATACTGTAGGTCCTACAGTGTAGGTCGGAGAAGCATTATGTGTTTTTCTGCTCCCGATCCGTTTCCGATCATTTGAGTATTTTATATTATATATTATTATATAATATTATATAATATAATACATACAACTCCAATTATCACAATAGGTCCATATTTAAAATCACAGACAGGAAATCGGGACAACTCTAATTATGAGACGGTGATTTGATGTTGTGGCATCCCTCCCTCCCTCCCTCCCTCCCTCCCTCCCTCCCTCCCTTCCCTCCCTCCCTCCCTCCCTCCCTCCCTCCCTTCCCTCCCTCCCACAGCTCTCTGGTTGACTACGGGGACCAGCAACAGAACAGCAGCAGCCTGTCCTACCAGCTGCAGACCTCCTCCTACGCTGTGCAGGGCCTGCAGCCCCAGCTGCAGGGCTCCGTGTCCCGCCTGGCCTACCTCACGCCGTCCCCGTACCTCGCCCCCGACTCCTCCTCCTCCAACCCCGGGGGCAGCGCCACCTCCTCCTCCTCCTCCTCCTACCTGACCTTTGGCCCCGGGGGCAGCGCCACCTCCTCCTCCTCCTACCTGACCTTTGGCCCCGGGGTGGGCTCCACCGGGACGTACACCATCATCCAGTCCCAGAACGGAGGGCAGATACTGCTGCAGCCCACCGGCCACCCGGGTGAGTTGGTGTTTGTAGGGTTTTGGGGAACCTAAACGGTACTTAACGGTACCATTCCTCAACGGTTCGCCTTTAACCCATTTTCAGGCGGGAACCCCTTGACGTTAGCATTACGTTATGCTTTAGCTATTGAAAAATAGCAGATCTACAAGCTCATAGCGCGAGTGCCGCGCTACGAGCTTGTAGGTCTGCTATTTTTGAAAAATCGAAGAACCACTGACATGGAAACATGGCTTTTCAGAAAACTGTCAGGATGTAGAAGACATTTTTAGAATCTGATCTCAGGTCAGAATGGGTTAACAAGTCCTGAAACTTAATGCGACTCGCAATTAACGATGACTAACGATCGCACTTCACACCTCCATATATGGTCACACCTCGTTACATCATGCCTCCACATACTGTATGGTCACGCCTCGCGACACGTCACGCCACCATATATGACCATCTCCATATATAAAGATCACGACACTGACCTCACCCTGGATAACCATACATGGAGAACACTGGATCATCACATAGATCTGCATATATGGAGCCAGTCAGCAACTCTATATCCGGTAGTCCAAGTCTGGCAGTGTGCCGCGGGTTCGACTCCCGATCCCGACAGCCTTTACTGCATGTCACCCCCCCATCTCTCTCCCCATTTCCTGTCAGCCTACTGTCTTTCTATAAAAAATAAATAAAGTGAAAGCGACAAAAGAATTAAAATAAAACAAGAATATCTTGATGAATTACATGTGTATTGTGTATTGGAATCTGTGAATAGGGGTGCAACAGTTGAACTAATCGAATTTGATCGGTTCTAAAAAGGATAATCGATATCGAAATGTTCATATCTACGTGTGGTGAGCTTTTAAATAATAGAGATGGGCTATTACAAATACATACAAATAAATACATTTATATTTTAAAAACACCCTTTTTTTTCCTCGATGAATCAAAAAAAGTCTTATTATATAATGATATGATAATTATTAAATAATAATATTATATAAAAGTCTTAAAGTAATTGATAGTTGCATCCCTATCTGTGTCACGACCCGTCCTAGGGGAGCCTAAGTCGCAACAACAAAATGGACTCCCTGTTTCCCATAATAGTCTTTAATGTGTGTTTTCCACCTCTCCAGGTGGTCTCCAGCACCAGTACCAGTCGTACCCATGGGGTAACATGTACAGCCAGCCAGCGGCCGTGTTCCAGAGCGCCCAGCCGCAGCAGTGTGGCCTCACCTACCCAGGCGACATGGGCCTCTATGCTGGAGACCACCAGCAGCAGCAGCAACTCTCCTCCACCGACACCACCAATAACATGCCTCATAACCTGTCCCGTGGCGGAGGTAGGCCTCTTACAATTATCACGTCAATTGTCTAATCGCAGTTGTTTTCCATAATCGTTCCATAAACCAATCTACTTAAGCCATTTTGACCTAAAAATGTCTTCTACATCCTGACAGTTTTCTGAAAAGGCTACGTTTCTATGTCGGTCGTTCTTCGATTTTTCAAAAATAGCAGATCTACAAGCTCATAGCGCGCCACCGAGTGGCGCGCTATGAGCTTGTAGATCTGCTATTTTTCAATAGCTAAAGCACAACATAATGCTAACACTAAAAGGGGTTCCCGCCCAAAACGGGCATTGTGAGCTTGTTTTTTGGCGATTCAACTTGTAATCCTGAGTGAAACCGAAGCTAATTCATCCCAGTGTAATGTATGACGGAGGACATTGTCACGTTAAATCAGAATCTCTGCGATACGATTATCGTGAGCGATTTTCTTTTTTCGATTAAAGGACAACTTTAGTTTTTTTCAACCAAGGTTCATGTTTTAGGTTGTTATTAGAGAAAGTAAAAGATGATTTTTTTTCATTTGCTGCTTTCTTTCGTTTTAGGGATTTTAGCTGTTTTTGACAGGGGGGCGGGGGCATTCGAACATGGGGCTAAATATGTATTTTATTTTTTAATTATTTACTATAGTCCTAATAAACCCCGGGAAATTTCATCTGGCCTCAAAAGATCACGAGATCTACTGAATGTGTCAAACTGACATATTGAGCCTATGACACACAGTGTGGAGTCCCCCCAGTAGGCCTCCTTCATATTCAGTAGATCCTGTGATCTTTTTGTGGGGGTTTTCCTGGGGTTTATTAGGACTATAGTAAATAATAAAAAAATAAATCGCCATAATATTTTGTAAAATAATACATATTTAGCCCCATGCTCGAATGCCCCCGCCCCCTATCAAAAACAGCTAAAATCCCTAAAATGAAAGAAAGCAGCAAATGAAGAAAAAAATGACACTCATCTTTTACTTTCTCTAATAACAACCTAAAACATGAACCTTGGTTGAAAAAAACTAAAGTTGTCCTTTAAGTAACGATTATCGTCCCATCATCCCTAGCTCTAGGCGGAGGAGGGTCCTCTCTGTCCTCCCAGCAGCAGCCTCAGTCTCACACCACCCAGACCCAGAGCTGCAGCAGCAGCAGCACCACCCCCCTGCCCCCCGTGTCCACCCTGTGGCCGTCCCTCAGAGCAGCCCAGAGCAGCAGCACTGCCGGTAAGCCTGTCACAATGTTATCACATTCTGACCTGAGATCAGATTCTAAAAAATGTCTTCTATGTCAGTCGCTCTTCGATTTTTGAAAAATAGCAGACCTACAAGCTCGTAGCGCGCCACTGGCTATGAGCTTGTATATCTGCTATTTTTCAATAGCTAAAGCATAACATGACGCTAACACCAAAATGGGTTCCCGCCCAGAATGGGTTATCACATGATAGCATTTGTTTGAGATGATCGCAATTGTTTTTCGAATGATCGTCAATACATTTTAAAAAACTGTCTTCAAAAATATAAGAAATAGCAGATCTACAAGCTTGTAGATCAACTGTTTTCCGGTATTTTGTACATTTTTTTGGAAAGAAAGAAAATCATATAAACATGTATTAAATGTGTTTAAATGTATTAAACTTTGTATATTAAGTTATTCGTCATATGATATGACTCGTATCTGCCCTGTGCAATTACCCTTCACCAAGTCCCTCCCCAACCCGTCCGTGTCCAATAGGCACGTTAGCAACGGTTACTAAGAGAGGAGACATGGCAAGCTTTCCTTCTCACCCATTGAGATGCATGTAAAATGATGGTGATTTCTCCATATGAATAATGGATGATTTCAGTAGCACGGCCTTCAGTCAACCCAGTAGGCTATGCACTGGGAAAATGTGTTAGAGTCAATCAACTTTAATGAAACTTTAATTTCATGTAATGCACGGTAAGACTACGGTGAATAGTATTAACTCAGTCGTGTAACTTTCCCGAAGTTAAGGCGTGTTATGTGTTCAACAACACAGCCATGTGACATCTGGACGGGAACCCCTTTTGGTGTTTTAAACATTATGTTATACTTTAGCAATTAAAAAATAGCAGATCTACAAGCTCATAGCGCGGGTGCCACGCTACGAGCTTGTAGATCTGCTATTTTTGAAAAATCTTGAAAATGTGTGTATTCTTCACAATGTCCCTGGAACAACATATTTTCAGATGTGGGTCGGCTGTCAATTACATATATTTTTGGGGTCCTTGACATTAAAATGTTTGAGAACGACTGACATAGAAACATAGGTTTTTCAGAAAACTTTTTTTAGAAGATTTTTTTTTTTTTAAAGTCGTTCTCAGTCCTAAATATGTTTATATTTGTAGTGGTGACAGCCCTAGGCAGCAGCAGCAGCGGCGGTTTCCAGGCCCAGCAGAAGTCCCCCTCCTCCCAGCTCAGTCCCGATAGCCCCCCGCCGGCGCCCCCGTGTGTCAAGATGGAGTACGACAGCCCCACAGCGATCCACAGTCACTTCACTTCACTTCACTTCGATTTCTCCCCCATGCACTTTTGATCTTGACTGTGTGTGTGTGTGTGTGTGTGTGTGTGTGTGTGTGTGTGTGCATGTACCGTGCGTGATATTATATTTTGTGTGTTCTCGTGTGTGTCTGATGTTACGGGTGTGTTCGTGTGTGATGTTCACACAGATATTCTGACCCCCCCAAAAAAAAGTGTTGGTATGTTTACATTTCTTACATAAGTGCCTATTTTATGCGATTTGCTGTGACTATTTATAATTTATACCTGGAACATAATACTCAGTCGAGTGGAAACGAAAAATAACTTAATTTCCGGAAAACGTAAATTCAGTGTTGTGTTCCAAATGGAAAAAAAAAACTGTTATTGTTTTAACACAAGCTCTTCTTCATAAAGTCCACAGAGAGACTTAACCACTTCACATAATTGTGTTTTTCAAAAAATAGCAGATCTGCTAAGCTCTACTTCTGTGTGACGCCTGTATGACGAATGTAGGGCATCACTTTGTGAAGAAAACAAAACAAGAGTTGAAATATGAGGTTTCTGCCCGACAAACATACAACATACTTTATTCTGGTTATTTGTGACTTTTTTTTGTGTTTTTGTTTTACTGTTATAATTGGAGTTACCACAGCAAGGCAACTTTGGCTGCATTGTTCTGCAATAAATGCTTGTTCGTGTTACACTGTTAATTCTCTTTGAATATCATTGAAGGTAGATCTTCCCCGCAGCAATGTTGTCGGTGCGTTAAGTGTTGGAAATCGATGTTTGTTGCCGAAAATCGGAATGGGGCGCTGTCACATCTGGTCGCAAGCTTGGTCGGCTTTTTATTTTTATTTTTTTAGTTTACAAAAAGGACATGAAACGGTGAAAGTGATCAAGACACTATGACAGGGTTCCCCAATAGGCATTTGCGGCCGGCGGAGCGCCCCTTGTGGCAAGAAAAAAGTTTTAATTTTTTTTTGACATCAGCAACATTAGGGTTTAGCGTTCTAGGCTCTAGGGTGAAAGGGTTTAGTGTTCTAGGTTCTAGGGTGAAAGTTAGGGTTTAGTGTTTTAGGCTCTAGGGTGAAAGGGTTTAGTGTTCTAGGCTCTAGGGTGAAAGGGTTTAGTGTTCTAGGCTCTAGGGTGAAAGTTAGGGTTTAGTGTTCTAGGCTCTAGGGTGAAAGGGTTTAGTGTTCTAGGGTTAAGGATTTTGGTTAAGAAGAAATATTGGAAGATGAACTGTCCACACAGAATGATCATCGCCACCGTCATTCTGATGACTCTCCTTCAGAGGAGAGGCTGGGAGAGAAGTATGATGATTAATAATACATTACATCATGTAGGAAACAACCTCACATGACTTGGAGAGAGATAGATATATAGATAGAGAGATGGATGGATGGATGGATAGATAGATAGATAGATGTTACCTTCTACAGTCGGATAGAGGAAGTGGCTCTCTGAGGTGAAGTTATGCACAGTGACGCGATAAACACAGCTGTAGTTTCCATGGTGGTGGGCGTGGTCGGCAGCAGGAAGCTGGAAGTGTGCAGAGTGATTGACAGCTGTCTGGGTGTGGCTGTGTGTGGCGTTGGGTCCAGTGAAGGTGAGCTGGAAGGAGCCTCCTGGGTACTGTGACCGGACGGAGCAGTCCATGGAGAAGTTGAACCCCTCCATCACCCACAGTAGAGTTCTCGGGCCCGAAAATTAAGGCCCGGCCATAACTGGGCCCTAACTGATCAGGCCCTAGGCCCGGCCCGACTAATTAGCATAGATTTTAGGCCCGACCCGGCCCTAAAACGTTGTGTTGGGTCAGGCCTGGTCGGGTTTGTGCAGAATTTGAGAACTCTACACAGAGTAAAAGTGAAACGCCAGTCAGCACCATCTTCATAATAGATAAATACACAAACAGACAGAACAGAACTATTATTTTTATTATTCCAAACAAATTCAATATATATATATTTTTTTTTCATGGAGCCCCAGGCCCGGCCCGGCCCTACTGATTAGCATACATTTGTATACAAAATGTCGGGTCGGGCCTGGTCGGGTTCGGGCAGAGTTTGAGAACTCCCACAGCCCCTGATGCTGGCCCTCGGATCTATAGAGATGACATTTGCATTAAATAGTATTGATTCTATGCCAATAGAGTGGTCTAGAGATAACTACATTCTCTCACTAAAAGGCAATGGGATTTTTGCTTTGGATGCGGATATGTATGTGTATGTGTGCATGGGCGCATGTACGTGCACACACACGCACACATGTGCGGGCGAACAAACACATTTGCGCGCGCACACACACACACACACAGTCACACACGCATGTGCGCACACAAACATGTGCATACACACATGTACGCGCACACACACACACACACACACACACACACACACACACACACACACACACACACACACACACACACACACACACACAGAGAACCTGGCACGACAGCCACATATTGGTGATCATTCATAGATTAGTGTCATTGTTGAAGTGATTGTTCATTACCTGAACAGATCACCTGCAGTCTGGA
>NC_139714.1:28315041-28325041 GCF_964188405.1 Protomyctophum parallelum | reverse complement strand
CTCTCTCTCTATCGCTCTCTCTCTCTATCGCTCTCTCTCTCTATCGCTCTCTCTCTCTATCGCTCTCTAACGCTCTCTCTCTCTATCGCTCTCTCTCTCTATCGCTCTCTCTCTATCGCTCTCTCTCTATCGCTCTCTCTCTCTATCGCTCTCTATCGCTCTCTCTCTATCGCTCTCTCTCTCTATCGCTCTCTCTCTCTATCGCTCTCTCTCTATCGCTCTCTCTCTCTATCGCTCTCTATCGCTCTCTCTCTCTCTATCGCTCTCTCTCTCTATCGCTCTCTCTCTATCGCTCTCTCTCTCTATCGCTCTCTCTCTATCGCTATCTCTCTCTATCGCTCTCTATCGCTCTCTCTCTATCGCTCTCTCTCTCTATCGCTCTCTCTCTCTATCGCTCTCTCTCTCTATCGCTCTCTCTCTCTATCGCTCTCTCTCTATCGCTCTCTCTCTCTATCGCTCTCTCTCTCTATCGCTCTCTCTCTATCGCTCTCTCTCTCTATCGCTCTATATCGCTCTCTCTCTCTCTATCGCTCTCTCTCTCTATCGCTCTCTCTCTATCGCTCTCTCTCTATCGCTCTCTCTCTCTATCGCTCTCTCTCTCTATCGCTCTCTCTCTATCTCTCTCTCTCTATCGCTCTCTCTCTATCGCTCTCTCTCTCTATCGCTCTCTCTCTATCGCTCTCTCTCTATCGCTCTCTCTCTCTATCGCTCTCTCTCTCTATCGCTCTCTCTCTCTATCGCTCTCTATCGCTCTCTCTCTCTATCGCTCTCTCTCTCTATCGCTCTCTATCGCTCTCTCTCTCTATCGCTCTCTCTCTCTATCGCTCTCTCTCTCTATCGCTCTATCGCTCTCTCTCTCTATCGCTCTCTCTCTATCGCTCTCTATCGCTCTCTCTCTATCGCTCTCTATCGCTCTCTCTCTCTATCGCTCTCTCTCTCTATCGCTCTCTCTCTATCGCTCTCTCTCTCTATCGCTCTCTCTCTATCGCTCTCTCTCTATCGCTCTCTATCGCTCTCTCTCTCTATCGCTCTCTCTCTCTATCGCTCTCTCTCTCTATCGCTCTCTATCGCTCTCTCTCTATCGCTCTCTATCGCTCTCTATCGCTCTCTCTCTCTATCGCTCTCTCTCTATCGCTCTCTATCGCTCTCTCTCTCTATCGCTCTCTCTCTCTATCGCTCTCTATCGCTCTCTCTCTATCGCTCTCTCTCTATCGCTCTCTCTCTCTATCGCTCTCTCTCTCTATCGCTCTCTCTCTCTATCGCTCTCTCTCTATCGCTCTCTCTCTATCGCTCTCTCTCTCTCTCTATCGCTCTCTCTCTATCGCTCTCTCTCTATCGCTCTCTCTCTCTATCGCTCTCTATCGCTCTCTCTCTATCGCTCTCTCTCTCTATCGCTCTCTCTCTATCGCTCTCTCTCTCTATCGCTCTCTCTCTATCGCTCTCTATCGCTCTCCCTCTCTATCGCTCTCTCTCTCTATCGCTCTCTCTCTCTATCGCTCTCTCTCTATCGCTCTCTCTCTCTATCGCTCTCTATCGCTCTCTCTCTATCGCTCTCTCTCTCTATCGCTCTCTCTCTCTATCGCTCTCTCTCTCTATCGCTCTCTCTCTATAGCTCTCTCTCTCTCTATCGCTCTCTCTCTCTATCGCTCTCTCTCTATCGCTCTCTATCGCTCTCTCTCTCTCTATCGCTCTCTCTCTCTCTATCGCTCTCTCTCTATCGCTCTCTCTCTATCGCTCTCTCTCTATCGCTCTCTCTCTATCGCTCTCTCTCTCTATCGCTCTCTCTCTCTATCGCTCTCTCTCTATCGCTCTCTCTCTATCGCTCTCTCTCTCTATCGCTCTCTCTCTCTATCGCTCTCTCTCTATCGATCTCTCTCTCTATCGCTCTCTCTCTCTCTCTATCGCTCTCTCTCTCTATCGCTCTCTCTCTCTATCGCTCTCTCTCTCTATCGCTCTCTCTCTATCGATCTCTCTCTCTATCGCTCTCTCTCTATCGCTCTCTCTCTATCGCTCTCTCTCTCTATCGCTCTCTATCGCTCTCTCTCTATAGCTCTCTCTCTCTCTATCGCTCTCTCTCTCTATCGCTCTCTCTCTATCGCTCTCTATCGCTCTCTCTCTCTCTATCGCTCTCTCTCTCTCTATCGCTCTCTCTCTCTATCGCTCTCTCTCTATCGCTCTCTCTCTCTATCGCTCTCTCTCTCTATCGCTCTCTCTCTATCGCTCTCTCTCTATCGCTCTCTCTCTCTATCGCTCTCTCTCTCTATCGCTCTCTCTCTCTATCGCTCTCTCTCTATCGATCTCTCTCTCTATCGCTCTCTCTCTATCGCTCTCTCTCTATCGCTCTCTCTCTCTATCGCTCTCTCTCTATCGCTCTCTATCGCTCTCTCTCTCTATCGCTCTCTCTCTCTATCGCTCTCTATCGCTCTCTCTCTATCGCTCTCTCTCTCTATCGCTCTCTATCGCTCTCTATCGCTCTCTATCGCTCTCTCTCTCTATCGCTCTCTCTCTCTATCGCTCTCTCTCTATCGCTCTCTCTCTATCGCTCTCTCTCTCTATCGCTCTCTATCGCTCTCTCTCTATCGCTCTCTCTCTCTATCGCTCTCTCTCTCTATCGCTCTCTCTCTCTATCGCTCTCTCTCTCTATCGCTCTCTCTCTATCGCTCTCTCTCTCTATCGCTCTCTCTCTCTATCGCTCTCTCTCTATCGCTCTCTCTCTCTATCGCTCTCTATCGCTCTCTCTCTCTCTATCGCTCTCTCTCTCTATCGCTCTCTCTCTATCGCTCTCTCTCTATCGCTCTCTCTCTCTATCGCTCTCTCTCTCTATCGCTCTCTCTCTCTATCGCTCTCTCTCTATCGCTCTCTCTCTCTATCGCTCTCTCTCTCTATCGCTCTCTCTCTCTATCGCTCTCTCTCTATCGCTCTCTCTCTCTATCGCTCTCTCTCTCTATCGCTCTCTCTCTCTATCGCTCTCTCTCTATTTTTAGACGTGTTTTAGACGTGTATTTTTTGACGTTTTTATCCCATTTTCAGACGCTCGTCTAATAGCCCATACTGTACGGCATACTATAGCACGCCGTTTTTCATCATTTTTGAGGATTTGAAAAAAAAAAAAAAAAAAAGAAAGATGGGTTATAGCCCATCTTTTTTAGATTTTTTTAGATTTTTTTCAAATCCTCAAAAAAATGTCTAAAAATAGACGTCTAAAACACGTCTATTTCTAGACGTGTTTTAAACGACTATTTTTAGACGTTTTTATCCCATTTTTAGACGCTCGTCTAATAGCCCATACTGTACGGCATACTATAGCACGCCGTTTTTCATCATTTTTGAGGATTTGAAAAAAAATGAAAAAAAAAAACCGATGGGTTATAGCCCATCGTTTTTAGATTTTTTTCAAATCCTCAAAAATGATGAAAAACGGCTTGCTACAGTATGCCGTACAGTATGGGCTATAGCCTATGGTCAAAAATGGGATAAAAAACGTCTAAAAATAGACGTCTAAAACACGTCTATTTTTAGACGTGTATTTTTTGACGTTTTTATCCCATTTTTAGACGCCGTTTTTCATCATTTTTGAGGATTTGTAAAAAAAAAAAAAAAACGATGGGTTATAGTCCATCTTTTTTAGATTTTTTTAGATTTTTTTCAAATCCTCAAAAATGATGAAAAACGGCTTGCTATAGTATGCCGTACAGTATGGGCTATAGCCCATGGTCAAAAATGGGATAAAAAACGTCTAAAAATAGACGTCTAAAACACGTCTATTTTTAGACGTGTTTTAGACGTGTCTTTTTTGACGTTTTTATCCCATTTTCAGACGCTCGTCTAATAGCCCATACTGTACGGCATACTATAGCACGCCGTTTTTCATCATTTTTGAGGATTTGAAAAAAAAAAAAAGAAAAAAAAAAACGATGGGTTATAGCCCATCTTTTTTAGATTTTTTTAGATTTTTTTCAAATCCTCAAAAATGATGAAAAACGGCTTGCTATAGTATGCCGTACAGTATGGGCTATAGCCCATGGTCAAAAATGGGATAAAAAATGTCTAAAAATAGACGTCTAAAACACGTCTATTTCTAGACGTGTTTTAGACGACTATTTTTAGACGTTTTTATCCCATTTTTAGACGCTCGTCTAATAGCCCATACTGTACGGCATACTATAGCACGCCGTTTTTCATCATTTTTGAGGATTTGAAAAAAAATGAAAAAAAAAAAACGATGGGTTATAGCCCATCGTTTTTAGATTTTTTTCAAATCCTCAAAAATGATGAAAAACGGCTTGCTACAGTATGCCGTACAGTATGGGCTATAGCCTATGGTCAAAAATGGGATAAAAAACGTCTAAAAATAGACGTCTAAAACACGTCTATTTTTAGACGTGTTTTAGACGTGTATTTTTTGACGTTTTTATCCCATTTTTAGACGCTCGTCTAATAGCCCATACTCTACGGCATACTATAGCACGCCGTTTTTCTAAAACACGTCTAAAACACGTCTATTTTTAGACATGTATTTTTTGACGTTTTTTTTTTTGACGGCTTGCTATAGTATGCCGTACAGTATGGGCTATAGCCTATGGTCAAAAATGGGATAAAAAACGTCTAAAAATAGACGTCTAAAACACGTCTATTTTTAGACGTGTATTTTTAGACGTTTTTATCCCATTTTTAGACGCTCGTCTAATAGCCCATACTGTACGGCATACTATAGCACGCCGTTTTTCATCATTTTTGAGGATTTGAAAAAAAAAAAAAAAAAAAAAAAAAACGATGGGTTATAGCCCATCTTTTTTAGATTTTTTTAGATTTTTTTCAAATCCTCAAAAATGATGAAAAACGGCTTGCTATAGTATGCCGTACAGTATGGGCTATAGCCTATGGTCAAAAATGGGATAAAAAACATCTAAAAATAGACGTCTAAAACACCTCTATTCTTAGACGTGTTTTAGACGACTATTTTTAGACGTTTTTATCCCATTTTTAGACGCTCGTCTAATAGCCCATACTGTACGGCATACTATAGCACGCCGTTTTTCATCATTTTTGAGGATTTGAAAAAAAATGAAAAAAAAAAAAACGATGGGTTATAGCCCATCGTTTTTAGATTTTTTAGATTTTTTTCAAATCCTCAAAAATGATGAAAAACGGCTTGCTACAGTATGCCGTACAGTATGGGCTATAGCCTATGGTCAAAAATGGGATAAAAAACGTCTAAAAATAGACGTCTAAAACACGTCTATTTTTTGACGTGTTTTAGACGTGTATTTTTTGACGTTTTTATCCCATTTTTAGACGCTCGTCTAATAGCCCATACTCTACGGCATACTATAGCACGCCGTTTTTCTAAAACACGTCTAAAACACGTCTATTTTTAGACGTGTATTTTTTGACGTTTTTATCCCATTTTTAGACGCTCGTCTAATAGCCCATACTGTACGGCATACTATAGCACGCCGTTTTTCATCATTTTTGAGGATTTGAAAAAAAAAAAAAAAAAAAAAAAAAAAAAAACGATGGGTTATAGCCCATCTTTTTTAGATTTTTTAGATTTTTTTCAACCGTATGGGCTATAGCCTATGGTCAAAAATGGGATAAAAAACGTCTAAGAATAGACGTCTAAAACACGTCTATTTTTAGACGTGTTTTAGACGACTATTTTTAGACGTTTTTATCCCATTTTTAGACGCTCGTCTAATAGCCCATACTGTACGGCATACTATAGCACGCCGTTTTTCATCATTTTTGAGGATTTGAAAAAAAATGAAAAAGAAAAAAAACGATGGGTTATAGCCCATCTTTTCAGATTTTTTAGTTTTTTTTCAAATCCTCAAAAATGATGAAAAACGGCTTGCTACAGTATGCCGTACAGTATGGGTCTATAGCCTATGGTAAAAAATGGGATAAAAAACGTCTAAAAATAGACGTCTAAAACACGTCTATTTTTAGACGTGTTTTAGACGTGTATTTTTTGACGTTTTTATCCCATTTTTAGACGCTCGTCTAATAGCCCATACTGTACGGCATACTATAGCACGCCGTTTTTCATCATTTTTGAGGATTTGAAAAAAAAAAAAAAAAAAAGAAAAAACGATGGGTTATAGCCCATCGTTTTTAGATTTTTTAGATTCAAATCCTCAAAAATGATGAAAAACGGCTTGCTATAGTATTCCGTACAGTATGGGCTATAGCCCATGGTCAAAAATGGGATAAAAACGTCTAAAAATAGACGTCTAAAACACGTCTATTTTTAGACGTGTTTTAGACGTGTATTTTTTGACGTTTTTATCCCATTTTTAGACGCTCGTCTAATAGCCCATACTGTACGGCATACTATAGCACGCCGTTTTTCATCATTTTTGAGGATTTGAAAAAAAAAAAAAAAAAAAAAAAACGATGGGTATAGCCCATCGTTTTTAGATTTTTTAGATTTTTTTCAAATCCTCAAAAATGATGAAAAACGGCTTGCTATAGTATTCCGTACCGTATGGGCTATAGCCCATGGTCAAAAATGGGATAAAAACGTCTAAAAATAGACGTCTAAAACACGTCTATTTTTAGACGTGTATTTTTTGACGTTTTTATCCCATTTTTAGACGCTCGTCTAATAGCCCATACTGTACGGCATACTATAGCACGCCGTTTTTCATCATTTTTGAGGATTTGAAAAAAAAGGAAAAAGAAAAACGATGGGTTATAGCCCATCGTTTCTAGATTTTTTTGATTTTTTTCAAATCCTCAAAAATGATGAAAAACAGCTTGCTATAGTATTCCGTACAGTATGGGCTATAGCCTATGGTCAAAAATGGGATAAAAACGTCTAAAAATAGACGTCTAAAACACGTCTATTTTTAGACGTGTTTTAGACGACTATTTTTAGACGTTTTTATCCCATTTTTAGACGCTCGTCTAATAGCCCATACTGTACGGCATACTATAGCACGCCGTTTTTCATCATTTTTGAGGATTTGAAAAAAAATGAAAAAATAAAAAAACGATGGGTTATAGCCCATCTTTTTTAGATTTTTTTAGATTTTTTTCAAATCCTCAAAAATGATGAAAAACGGCTTGCTATAGTATGCCGTACAGTATGGGCTATAGCCTATGGTCAAAAATGGGATCAAAAACATCAAAAAATAGACGTCTAAAACACGTCTATTCTTAGACGTGTTTTAGACGACTATTTTTAGACGTTTTTATCCCATTTTTAGACGCTCGTCTAATAGCCCATACTGTACGGCATACTATAGCACGCCGTTTTTCATCATTTTTGAGGATTTGAAAAAAAAAGAAAAAAAAAAGAAAACGATGGGTTATAGCCCATCTTTTTTAGATTTTTTTAGATTTTTTTCAAATCCTCAAAAATGATGAAAAACGGCTTGCTATAGTATGCCGTACAGTATGGGCTATAGCCTATGGTCAAAAATGGGATCAAAAACATCAAAAAATAGACGTCTAAAACACGTCTATTCTTAGACGTGTTTTAGACGACTATTTTTAGACGTTTTTATCCCATTTTTAGACGCTCGTCTAATAGCCCATACTGTACGGCATACTATAGCACGCCGTTTTTCTACATTTTTGAGGATTTGGAAAAAAAGGAAAAAAAAAAACGATGGGTTATAGCCCATCGTTTTTAGATTTTTTAGATTTTTTTCAAATCCTCAAAAATGATGAAAAACGGCTTCCTATAGTATGCCGTACAGTATGGGCTATAGCCCATGGTCCAAAATGGGATGAAAAACGTCTAAAAATAGACGTCTAAAACACGTCTATTTTTAGACGTGTTTTAGACGACTATTTTTAGACGTTTTTATCCCATTTTTAGACGCTCGTCTAATAGCCCATACTGTACGGCATACTATAGCACGCCGTTTCTCATCATTTTTGAGGATTTGAAAAAAAATGAAAAAAAAAAAAAAAACGATGGGTTATAGCCCATCTTTTTTAGTTTTTTTAGATTTTTTTCAAATCCTCAAAAATGATGAAAAACGGCTTGCTATATTATGCCGTACAGTATGGGCTATAGCCTATGGTCAAAAATGGGATAAAAAACGTCTAAAAATAGACGTCTAAAACACGTCTATTTTTAGACGACTATTTTTAGACGTTTTTATCCCATTTTTAGACGCTCGTCTAATAGCCCATACTGTACGGCATACTATAGCACGCCGTTTTTCATCATTTTTGAGGATTTGAAAAAAAACGAAAAAAAAAAAACGATGGGTTATAGCCCATCTTTTTTAGATTTTTTTAGATTTTTTTCAAATCCTCAAAAATGATGAAAAACGGCTTGCTATAGTATGCCGTACAGTATGGGCTATAGCCTATGGTCAAAAATGGGATCAAAAACATCTAAAAATAGACGTCTAAAACACGTCTATTCTTAGACGTGTTTTAGACGACTATTTTTAGACGTTTTTATCCCATTTTTAGACGCTCGTCTAATAGCCCATACTGTACGGCATACTATAGCACGCCGTTTCTCATCATTTTTAAAGATTTAAAAAAAAAAAAAAAAAAAAAAAACGATGGGTTATAGCCCATCTTTTTTAGTTTTTTAGATTTTTTTCAAATCCTCAAAAATGATGAAAAACGGCTTGCTATATTATGCCGTACAGTATGGGCTATAGCCTATGGTCAAAAATGGGATAAAAAACGTCTAAAAATAGACGTCTAAAACACGTCTATTTTTAGACGTGTTTTAGACGACTATTTTTAGACGTTTTTATCCCATTTTTAGACGCTCGTCTAATAGCCCATACTGTACGGCATACTATAGCACGCCGTTTTTCTACATTTTTGAGGATTTGAAAAATAAGGAAAAAAAAAAAACGATGGGTTATAGCCCATCGTTTTTAGATTTTTTTGATTTTTTTCAAATCCTCAAAAATGATGAAAAACGGCTTCCTATAGTATGCTGTACAGTATGGGCTATAGCCCATGGTCAAAAATGGGATAAAAAAACGTCTAAAAATAGACGTCTAAAACACGTCTATTTTTAGACGACTATTTTTAGACGTTTTTATCCCATTTTTAGACGCTCGTCTAATAGCCCATACTGTACGGCATACTATAGCACGCCGTTTTTCATCATTTTTGAGGATTTTAAAAAAAACGAAAAAAAAAAAAACGATGGGTTATAGCCCATCTTTTTTAGATTTTTTTAGATTTTTTTCAAATCCTCAAAAATGATGAAAAACGGCTTGCTATAGTATGCCGTACAGTATGGGCTATAGCCTATGGTCAAAAATGGGATCAAAAACATCTAAAAATAGACGTCTAAAACACGTCTATTCTTAGACGTGTTTTAGACGACTATTTTTAGACGTTTTTATCCCATTTTTAGACGCTCGTCTAATAGCCCATACTGTACGGCATACTATAGCACGCCGTTTCTCATCATTTTTAAAGATTAAAAAAAAAAAAAAAAAAAAAAAACGATGGGTTATAGCCCATCTTTTTTAGTTTTTTAGATTTTTTTCAAATCCTCAAAAATGATGAAAAACGGCTTGCTATATTATGCCGTACAGTATGGGCTATAGCCTATGGTCAAAAATGGGATAAAAAACGTCTAAAAATAGACGTCTAAAACACGTCTATTTTTAGACGTGTTTTAGACGACTATTTTTAGACGTTTTTATCCCATTTTTAGACGCTCGTCTAATAGCCCATACTGTACGGCATACTATAGCACACCGTTTTTCATCATTTTTGAGGATTTGAAAAATAAGGGAAAAAAAAAACGATGGGTTATAGCCCATCGTTTTTAGATTTTTTAGATTTTTTTCAAATCCTCAAAAATGATGAAAAACGGCTTCCTATAGTATGCTGTACAGTATGGGCTATAGCCCATGGTCAAAAATGGGATAAAAAACGTCTAAAAATAGACGTCTAAAACACGTCTATTTTTAGACGTGTTTTAGACGACTATTTTTAGACGTTTTTATCCCATTTTTAGACGCTCGTCTAATAGCCCATACTGTACGGCATACTATAG
>NC_139714.1:28092541-28307541 GCF_964188405.1 Protomyctophum parallelum | reverse complement strand
AAAATAAATAAAAAAATAAATAAAAAAACGATGGGCTATAACCCATGTTTTTTGAAATTTGAATTTTTTTCAAATCCTCAAAAATGATGAAAATCGGCGTGCTATAGTATGCTGTACGGTAGGGGCTATAGCCCATGTTCAAAAATGATGAAAAACAAGGTTGAATTTTTTTTTCAAAATTTCAAAAAACCATGGGCTATAACCCATGTTTTTGAAATTTTGAATTTTTTTCAAATCCTCAAAAATGATGAAAAACGGCGTGCTATAGTATGCCGAACGGTAGGGGCTATAGCCCATGTTCAAAAATGATGAAAAACGAGTTAATTTTTTTTTTTCAAAATTTCAAAAAACGATGGGCTATAACCCATGTTTTTGAAATTTTGAAATGTTTTCAAATCCTCAAAAATGATGAAAAACGGCGTGCTATAGTATGCCGTACGGTAGGGGCTATAGCCCATGTTCAAAAATGACGAAAAACGAGGTTAAAAAAAAATGAAAAAATTCAAAAAACGATGGGCTATAACCCATGTTTTTTGAAATTTGTAATTTTTTCAAATCCTCAAAAATGATGAAAATCGGCGTGCTATAGTATGCTGTACGGTAGGGGCTATAGCCCATGTTCAAAAATGATGAAAAACAAGGTTGAATTTTTTTTTCAAAATTTCAAAAAACGATGGGCTATGACCCATGTTTTTGAAATTTTGAAATTTTTTCAAATCCTCAAAAATGATGAAAATCGGCGTGCTATAGTATGCCGTACGGTAGGGGCTATAGCCCATGTTCAAAAATAATGAAAAACGAGGTAAAAAAAAAAAAAAAAAAAAAAAAAAACGATGGGCTATAACCCATGTTTTTAAAATTTAGATTTTTTTTCAAATCCTCAAAAATGATGAAAAACGGCGTGCTATAGTATGCCGAACGGTAGGGGCTATAGCCCATGTTCAAAAATTATGAAAAACGAGGTTAATTTCTTTTTTCAAAATTTCAAAAAACGATGGGCTATAACCCATGTTTTTAAAATTTAGATTTTTTTTCAAATCCTCAAAAATGATGAAAAACGGCGTGCTATAGTATGCCGAACGGTAGGGGCTATAGCCCATGTTCAAAAATTATGAAAAACGAGGTTAATTTCTTTTTTCAAAATTTCAAAAAACGATGGGCTATAACCCATGTTTTTGAAATTTTGAAATGTTTTCAAATCCTCAAAAATGATGAAAAACGGCGTGCTATAGTATGCCGTACGGTAGGGGCTATAGCCCATGTTCAAAAATGACGAAAAACGAGGTTAAAAAAAAATGAAAAAATTCAAAAAACGATGGGCTATAACCCATGTTTTTTGAAATTTGTAATTTTTTCAAATCCTCACAAAATGATGAAAATCGGCGTGCTATAGTATGCTGTACGGTAGGGGCTATAGCCCATGTTCAAAAATGATGAAAAACGAGGTTAAATTTTTTTTTCAAAATTTCAAAAAACGATGGGCTATAACCCATGTTTTTGAAATTTTGAAATGTTTTCAAATCCTCAAAAATGATGAAAAACGGCGTGCTATAGTATGCCGTACGGTAGGGGCTATAGCCCATGTTAAAAAATGACGAAAAACGAGGTTAAAAAAAAAAAAGAAAAAAATCAAAAAACGATGGGCTATAACCCATGTTTTTTGAAATTTGTAATTTTTTCAAATCCTCAAAAATGATGAAAATCGGCGTGCTATAGTATGCTGTACGGTAGGGGCTATAGCCCATGTTCAAAAATGATGAAAAACAAGGTTGAATTATTTTTTTTTAATTTCAAAAAACGATGGGCTATAACCCATGTTTTTGAAATTTTGATTTTTTTTCAAATCCTCAAATATGATGAAAAACGGCGTGCTATAGTATGCCGAACGGTAGGGGCTATAGCCCATGTTCAAAAATGATGAAAAACTAGGTTAAATCTTTTTTTCAAAATTTCAAAAAACGATGGGCTATAACCCATGTTTTTGAAATTTTGAATTTTTTTTCAAATCCTCAAAAATGATGAAAAACGGCGTGCTATAGTATGCCGTACAGTAGGGGCTATAGCCCATGTTCAAAAATGATGAAAAACAAGGTTGAATTTTTTTTCAAAATTTCAAAAAACGATGGGCTATAACCCATGTTTTTGAAATTTTGATTTTTTTTCAAATCCTCAAAAATGATGAAAAACGGCGTGCTATAGTATGCCGAACGGTAGGGGCTATAGGCCATGTTCAAAAATGATGAAAAACGAGGTTAATTTTTTTTTCAAAATGTTAAAAAACGATGGGCTATAACCCATGTTTTTGAAATTTTGATTTTTTTTCAAATCCTCAAAAATGATGAAAAACAGCGTGCTATAGTATGGCGAACGGTAGGGGCTATAGCCCATGTTCAAAAATTATGAAAAACGAGGTTAAATTTTTTTTTCAAAATGTTAAAAAACGATCGGCTATAACCCATGTTTTTTGAAATTTTGATTTTTTTTCAAATCCTCAAAAATGATGAAAAACGGCGTGCTATAGTATGCCGAACGGTAGGGGTTATAGGCCATGTTCAAAAATGATGAAAAACGAGGTTAAAAAAAAATCAAAATGTTAAAAAACGATGGGCTATAACCCATGTTTTTGAAATTTTGATTTTTTTTCAAATCCTCAAAAATGATGAAAAACGGCGTGCTATAGTATGCCGAACGGTAGGGGCTATAGCCCATGTTCAAAAATGACGAAAAACGAGGTAAAAAAAAAAAAAAAAATCAATAAACGATGGGCTATAACCCATGTTTTTTGAAATTTGTAATTTTTTCAAATCCTCAAAAATGATGAAAATCGGCGTGCTCTAGTATGCCGAATGGTAGGGGCTATAGCCCATGTTCAAAAATGATGAAAAACGAGGTTAATTTTTTTTTCAAAATGTTAAAAAAACGATGGGCTATAACCCATGTTTTTAAAATTTTGATTTTTTTTTCAAATCCTCAAAAATGATGAAAAACGGCGTGCTATAGTATGCCGAACGGTAGGGGCTATAGCCCATGTTCAAAAATGATGAAAAACGAGGTTAATTTTTTTTTCAAAATTTCAAAAAACGATGGGCTATAACCCATGTTTTTGAAATTTTGAAATGTTTTCAAATCCTCAAAAATGATGAAAAACGGCGTGCTATAGTATGCCGTACGGTAGGGGCTATAGCCCATGTTCAAAAATGACGAAAAACGAGGTTAAAAAAAAATGAAAAAATTCAAAAAACGATGGGCTATAACCCATGTTTTTTGAAATTTGTAATTTTTTCAAATCCTCAAATATGATGAAAAACGGCGTGCTATAGTATGCCGAACGGTAGGGGCTATAGCCCATGTTCAAAAATGATGAAAAACTAGGTTAAATCTTTTTTTCAAAATTTCAAAAAACGATGGGCTATAACCCATGTTTTTGAAATTTTGAATTTTTTTTCAAATCCTCAAAAATGATGAAAAACGGCGTGCTATAGTATGCCGTACAGTAGGGGCTATAGCCCATGTTCAAAAATGATGAAAAACAAGGTTGAATTTTTTTTCAAAATTTCAAAAAACGATGGGCTATAACCCATGTTTTTGAAATTTTGATTTTTTTTCAAATCCTCAAAAATGATGAAAAACGGCGTGCTATAGTATGCCGAACGGTAGGGGCTATAGGCCATGTTCAAAAATGATGAAAAACGAGGTTAATTTTTTTTTCAAAATGTTAAAAAACGATGGGCTATAACCCATGTTTTTGAAATTTTGATTTTTTTTCAAATCCTCAAAAATGATGAAAAACAGCGTGCTATAGTATGGCGAACGGTAGGGGCTATAGCCCATGTTCAAAAATTATGAAAAACGAGGTTAAATTTTTTTTTCAAAATGTTAAAAAACGATCGGCTATAACCCATGTTTTTTGAAATTTTGATTTTTTTTCAAATCCTCAAAAATGATGAAAAACGGCGTGCTATAGTATGCCGAACGGTAGGGGTTATAGGCCATGTTCAAAAATGATGAAAAACGAGGTTAAAAAAAAATCAAAATGTTAAAAAACGATGGGCTATAACCCATGTTTTTGAAATTTTGATTTTTTTTCAAATCCTCAAAAATGATGAAAAACGGCGTGCTATAGTATGCCGAACGGTAGGGGCTATAGCCCATGTTCAAAAATGACGAAAAACGAGGTAAAAAAAAAAAAAAAAATCAATAAACGATGGGCTATAACCCATGTTTTTTGAAATTTGTAATTTTTTCAAATCCTCAAAAATGATGAAAATCGGCGTGCTCTAGTATGCCGAATGGTAGGGGCTATAGCCCATGTTCAAAAATGATGAAAAACGAGGTTAATTTTTTTTTCAAAATGTTAAAAAAACGATGGGCTATAACCCATGTTTTTAAAATTTTGATTTTTTTTTCAAATCCTCAAAAATGATGAAAAACGGCGTGCTATAGTATGCCGAACGGTAGGGGCTATAGCCCATGTTCAAAAATGATGAAAAACGAGGTTAATTTTTTTTTCAAAATTTCAAAAAACGATGGGCTATAACCCATGTTTTTGAAATTTTGAAATGTTTTCAAATCCTCAAAAATGATGAAAAACGGCGTGCTATAGTATGCCGTACGGTAGGGGCTATAGCCCATGTTCAAAAATGACGAAAAACGAGGTTAAAAAAAAATGAAAAAATTCAAAAAACGATGGGCTATAACCCATGTTTTTTGAAATTTGTAATTTTTTCAAATCCTCAAAAATGATGAAAATCGGCGTGCTATAGTATGCTGTACGGTAGGGGCTATAGCCCATGTTCAAAAATGATGAAAAACAAGGTTGAATTATTTTTTTTTAATTTAAAAAAACGATGGGCTATAACCCATGTTTTTGAAATTTTGAAATTTTTTTAAATCCTCAAAAATGATGAAAATCGGCGTGCTATAGTATGCCGTACGGTAGGGGCTATAGCCCATGTTCAAAAATGATGAAAAACGAGGTTAAAAAAAAAAAAGAAAAAAAAAAACGATGGGCTATAACCCATGTTTTTGAAATTTTGTTTTTTTTTCAAATCCTCAAATATGATGAAAAACGGCGTGCTATAGTATGCCGTACGGTAGGGGCTATAGCCCATGTTCAAAAATGACGAAAAACGAGGTTAAAAAAAAATGAAAAAATTCAAAAAACGATGGGCTATAACCCATGTTTTTTGAAATTTGTAATTTTTTCAAATCCTCACAAAATGATGAAAATCGGCGTGCTATAGTATGCTGTACGGTAGGGGCTATAGCCCATGTTCAAAAATGATGAAAAACGAGGTTAAATTTTTTTTTCAAAATTTCAAAAAACGATGGGCTATAACCCATGTTTTTGAAATTTTGAAATGTTTTCAAATCCTCAAAAATGATGAAAAACGGCGTGCTATAGTATGCCGTACGGTAGGGGCTATAGCCCATGTTAAAAAATGACGAAAAACGAGGTTAAAAAAAAAAAAGAAAAAAATCAAAAAACGATGGGCTATAACCCATGTTTTTTGAAATTTGTAATTTTTTCAAATCCTCAAAAATGATGAAAATCGGCGTGCTATAGTATGCTGTACGGTAGGGGCTATAGCCCATGTTCAAAAATGATGAAAAACAAGGTTGAATTATTTTTTTTTAATTTCAAAAAACGATGGGCTATAACCCATGTTTTTGAAATTTTGAAATTTTTTTAAATCCTCAAAAATGATGAAAATCGGCGTGCTATAGTATGCCGTACGGTAGGGGCTATAGCCCATGTTCAAAAATGATGAAAAACGAGGTTAAAAAAAAAAAAAAAAAAAAAAACGATGGGCTATAACCCATGTTTTTGAAATTTTGAATTTTTTTTCAAATCCTCAAAAATGATGAAAAACGGCGTGCTATAGTATGCCGTACAGTAGGGGCTATAGCCCATGTTCAAAAATGATGAAAAACAAGGTTGAATTTTTTTTCAAAATTTCAAAAAACGATGGGCTATAACCCATGTTTTTGAAATTTTGAATTTTTTTCAAATCCTCAAAAATGATGAAAAACGGCGTGCTATAGTATGCCGAACGGTAGGGGCTATAGCCCATGTTCAAAAATGATGAAAAACGACGTTAAAAAAAAATCAAAATTTCAAAAAACGATGGGCTATAACCCATGTTTTTGAAATTTTGATTTTTTTTCAAATCCTCAAAAATGATGAAAAACGGCGTGCTATAGTATGCCGAACGGTAGGGGCTATAGGCCATGTTCAAAAATGATGAAAAACGAGGTTAATTTTTTTTTCAAAATGTTAAAAAAACGATGGGCTATAACCCATGTTTTTAAAATTTTGATTTTTTTTTCAAATCCTCAAAAATGATGAAAAACGGCGTGCTATAGTATGCCGAACGGTAGGGGCTATAGCCCATGTTCAAAAATGATGAAAAACGAGGTTAATTTTTTTTTCAAAATTTCAAAAAACGATGGGCTATAACCCATGTTTTTGAAATTTTGAAATGTTTTCAAATCCTCAAAAATGATGAAAAACGGCGTGCTATAGTATGCCGTACGGTAGGGGCTATAGCCCATGTTCAAAAATGACGAAAAACGAGGTTAAAAAAAAATGAAAAAATTCAAAAAACGATGGGCTATAACCCATGTTTTTTGAAATTTGTAATTTTTTCAAATCCTCAAAAATGATGAAAATCGGCGTGCTATAGTATGCTGTACGGTAGGGGCTATAGCCCATGTTCAAAAATGATGAAAAACAAGGTTGAATTATTTTTTTTTAATTTCAAAAAACGATGGGCTATAACCCATGTTTTTGAAATTTTGAAATTTTTTTAAATCCTCAAAAATGATGAAAATCGGCGTGCTATAGTATGCCGTACGGTAGGGGCTATAGCCCATGTTCAAAAATGATGAAAAACGAGGTTAAAAAAAAAAAAGAAAAAAAAAAACGATGGGCTATAACCCATGTTTTTGAAATTTTGTTTTTTTTTCAAATCCTCAAATATGATGAAAAACGGCGTGCTATAGTATGCCGTACGGTAGGGGCTATAGCCCATGTTCAAAAATGACGAAAAACGAGGTTAAAAAAAAATGAAAAAATTCAAAAAACGATGGGCTATAACCCATGTTTTTTGAAATTTGTAATTTTTTCAAATCCTCACAAAATGATGAAAATCGGCGTGCTATAGTATGCTGTACGGTAGGGGCTATAGCCCATGTTCAAAAATGATGAAAAACGAGGTTAAATTTTTTTTTCAAAATTTCAAAAAACGATGGGCTATAACCCATGTTTTTGAAATTTTGAAATGTTTTCAAATCCTCAAAAATGATGAAAAACGGCGTGCTATAGTATGCCGTACGGTAGGGGCTATAGCCCATGTTAAAAAATGACGAAAAACGAGGTTAAAAAAAAAAAAGAAAAAAATCAAAAAACGATGGGCTATAACCCATGTTTTTTGAAATTTGTAATTTTTTCAAATCCTCAAAAATGATGAAAATCGGCGTGCTATAGTATGCTGTACGGTAGGGGCTATAGCCCATGTTCAAAAATGATGAAAAACAAGGTTGAATTATTTTTTTTTAATTTCAAAAAACGATGGGCTATAACCCATGTTTTTGAAATTTTGAAATTTTTTTAAATCCTCAAAAATGATGAAAATCGGCGTGCTATAGTATGCCGTACGGTAGGGGCTATAGCCCATGTTCAAAAATGATGAAAAACGAGGTTAAAAAAAAAAAAAAAAAAAAAAACGATGGGCTATAACCCATGTTTTTGAAATTTTGAATTTTTTTTCAAATCCTCAAAAATGATGAAAAACGGCGTGCTATAGTATGCCGTACAGTAGGGGCTATAGCCCATGTTCAAAAATGATGAAAAACAAGGTTGAATTTTTTTTCAAAATTTCAAAAAACGATGGGCTATAACCCATGTTTTTGAAATTTTGAATTTTTTTCAAATCCTCAAAAATGATGAAAAACGGCGTGCTATAGTATGCCGAACGGTAGGGGCTATAGCCCATGTTCAAAAATGATGAAAAACGACGTTAAAAAAAAATCAAAATTTCAAAAAACGATGGGCTATAACCCATGTTTTTGAAATTTTGATTTTTTTTCAAATCCTCAAAAATGATGAAAAACGGCGTGCTATAGTATGCCGAACGGTAGGGGCTATAGGCCATGTTCAAAAATGATGAAAAACGAGGTTAATTTTTTTTTCAAAATGTTAAAAAACGATGGGCTATAACCCATGTTTTTGAAATTTTGATTTTTTTTCAAATCCTCAAAAATGATGAAAAACAGCGTGCTATAGTATGGCGAACGGTAGGGGCTATAGCCCATGTTCAAAAATTATGAAAAACGAGGTTAAATTTTTTTTTCAAAATGTTAAAAAACGATCGGCTATAACCCATGTTTTTTGAAATTTTGATTTTTTTTCAAATCCTCAAAAATGATGAAAAACGGCGTGCTATAGTATGCCGAACGGTAGGGGTTATAGGCCATGTTCAAAAATGATGAAAAACGAGGTTAAAAAAAAATCAAAATGTTAAAAAACGATGGGCTATAACCCATGTTTTTGAAATTTTGATTTTTTTTTCAAATCCTCAAAAATGATGAAAAACGGCGTGCTATAGTATGCCGAACGGTAGGGGCTATAGCCCATGTTCAAAAATGACGAAAAACGAGGTAAAAAAAAAAAAAAAAATCAATAAACGATGGGCTATAACCCATGTTTTTTGAAATTTGTAATTTTTTCAAATCCTCAAAAATGATGAAAATCGGCGTGCTCTAGTATGCCGAATGGTAGGGGCTATAGCCCATGTTCAAAAATGATGAAAAACAAGGTTAATTTTTTTTTCAAAATGTTAAAAAAACGATGGGCTATAACCCATGTTTTTAAAATTTTGATTTTTTTTTCAAATCCTCAAAAATGATGAAAAACGGCGTGCTATAGTATGCCGAACGGTAGGGGCTATAGCCCATGTTCAAAAATGATGAAAAACGAGGTTAATTTTTTTTTCAAAATTTCAAAAAACGATGGGCTATAACCCATGTTTTTGAAATTTTGAAATGTTTTCAAATCCTCAAAAATGATGAAAAACGGCGTGCTATAGTATGCCGTACGGTAGGGGCTATAGCCCATGTTCAAAAATGACGAAAAACGAGGTTAAAAAAAAATGAAAAAATTCAAAAAACGATGGGCTATAACCCATGTTTTTTGAAATTTGTAATTTTTTCAAATCCTCAAAAATGATGAAAATCGGCGTGCTATAGTATGCTGTACGGTAGGGGCTATAGCCCATGTTCAAAAATGATGAAAAACAAGGTTGAATTATTTTTTTTTAATTTCAAAAAACGATGGGCTATAACCCATGTTTTTGAAATTTTGAAATTTTTTTAAATCCTCAAAAATGATGAAAATCGGCGTGCTATAGTATGCCGTACGGTAGGGGCTATAGCCCATGTTCAAAAATGATGAAAAACGAGGTTAAAAAAAAAAAAAACGATGGGCTATAACCCATGTTTTTGAAATTTTGATTTTTTTTCAAATCCTCAAATATGATGAAAAACGGCGTGCTATAGTATGCCGAACGGTAGGGGCTATAGCCCATGTTCAAAAATGATGAAAAACTAGGTTAAATCTTTTTTTCAAAATTTCAAAAAACGATGGGCTATAACCCATGTTTTTGAAATTTTGAATTTTTTTTCAAATCCTCAAAAATGATGAAAAACGGCGTGCTATAGTATGCCGTACAGTAGGGGCTATAGCCCATGTTCAAAAATGATGAAAAACAAGGTTGAATTTTTTTTCAAAATTTCAAAAAACGATGGGCTATAACCCATGTTTTTGAAATTTTGATTTTTTTTCAAATCCTCAAAAATGATGAAAAACGGCGTGCTATAGTATGCCGAACGGTAGGGGCTATAGCCCATGTTCAAAAATGACGAAAAACGAGGTAAAAAAAAAAAAAAAAATCAATAAACGATGGGCTATAACCCATGTTTTTTGAAATTTGTAATTTTTTCAAATCCTCAAAAATGATGAAAATCGGCGTGCTCTAGTATGCCGAATGGTAGGGGCTATAGCCCATGTTCAAAAATGATGAAAAACAAGGTTAATTTTTTTTTCAAAATGTTAAAAAAACGATGGGCTATAACCCATGTTTTTAAAATTTTGATTTTTTTTTCAAATCCTCAAAAATGATGAAAAACGGCGTGCTATAGTATGCCGAACGGTAGGGGCTATAGCCCATGTTCAAAAATGATGAAAAACGAGGTTAATTTTTTTTTCAAAATTTCAAAAAACGATGGGCTATAACCCATGTTTTTGAAATTTTGAAATGTTTTCAAATCCTCAAAAATGATGAAAAACGGCGTGCTATAGTATGCCGTACGGTAGGGGCTATAGCCCATGTTCAAAAATGACGAAAAACGAGGTTAAAAAAAAATGAAAAAATTCAAAAAACGATGGGCTATAACCCATGTTTTTTGAAATTTGTAATTTTTTCAAATCCTCAAAAATGATGAAAATCGGCGTGCTATAGTATGCCGTACGGTAGGGGCTATAGCCCATGTTCAAAAATGATGAAAAACTAGGTTAAATCTTTTTTTCAAAATTTCAAAAAACGATGGGCTATAACCCATGTTTTTGAAATTTTGAATTTTTTTTCAAATCCTCAAAAATGATGAAAAACGGCGTGCTATAGTATGCCGTACAGTAGGGGCTATAGCCCATGTTCAAAAATGATGAAAAACAAGGTTGAATTTTTTTTCAAAATTTCAAAAAACGATGGGCTATAACCCATGTTTTTGAAATTTTGATTTTTTTTCAAATCCTCAAAAATGATGAAAAACAGCGTGCTATAGTATGGCGAACGGTAGGGGCTATAGCCCATGTTCAAAAATTATGAAAAACGAGGTTAAAAAAAAAATTCAAAATGTTAAAAAACGATCGGCTATAACCCATGTTTTTTGAAATTTTGATTTTTTTTCAAATCCTCAAAAATGATGAAAAACGGCGTGCTATAGTATGCCGAACGGTAGGGGTTATAGGCCATGTTCAAAAATGATGAAAAACGAGGTTAAAAAAAAAATCTAAATTTCAAAAAACGATGGGCTATAACCCATGTTTTTGAAATTTTGATTTTTTTTCAAATCCTCAAAAATGATGAAAAACGGCGTGCTATAGTATGCCGAACGGTAGGGGCTATAGCCCATGTTCAAAAATGATGAAAAACGACGTTAAAAAAAAAATCAAATTTTCAAAAAACGATGGGCTATAACCCATGTTTTTGAAATTTTGATTTTTTTTCAAATCCTCAAAAATGATGAAAAACGGCGTGCTATAGTATGCCGAACGGTAGGGGCTATAGGCCATGTTCAAAAATGATGAAAAACGAGGTAAATTTTTTTTTCAAAATTTCAAAAAACGATGGGCTATAACCCATGTTTTTTAAATTTTGAATTTTTTTTAAATCCTCAAAAATGATGAAAAACGGCGTGCTATAGTATGCCGAACGGTAGGGGCTATAGCCCATGTTCAAAAATGATGAAAAAGGAGGTTAAATTTTTTTTTCAAAATTTCAAAAAACGATGGCCTATAACCCATGTTTTTTGAAATTTAGAATTTTTTTCAAATCCTCAAAAATGATGAAAAACGGCGTGCTATAGTATGCCGTACGGTAGGGGCTATAGCCCATGTTCAAAAATGATGAAAAACGAGGTTACATTTTTTTTCAAATAAAAAAAAAACGATGGGCTATAACCCATGTTTTTGAAATTTTGATTTTTTTTCAAATCCTCAAAAATGATGAAAAACGGCGTGCTATAGTATGCCGAACGGTAGGGGCTATAGCCCATGTTCAAAAATGATGAAAAACGACGTTAAAAAAAAATCAAAATTTCAAAAAACGATGGGCTATAACCCATGTTTTTGAAATTTTGATTTTTTTTCAAATCCTCAAAAATGATGAAAAACGGCGTGCTATAGTATGCCGAACGGTAGGGGCTATAGGCCATGTTCAAAAATGATGAAAAACGAGGTTAATTTTTTTTTCAAAATGTTAAAAAACGATGGGCTATAACCCATGTTTTTGAAATTTTGATTTTTTTTCAAATCCTCAAAAATGATGAAAAACAGCGTGCTATAGTATGGCGAACGGTAGGGGCTATAGCCCATGTTCAAAAATTATGAAAAACGAGGTTAATTTTTTTTTTCAAAATGTTAAAAAACGATCGGCTATAACCCATGTTTTTTGAAATTTTGATTTTTTTTCAAATCCTCAAAAATGATGAAAAACGGCGTGCTATAGTATGCCGAACGGTAGGGGTTATAGGCCATGTTCAAAAATGATGAAAAACGAGGTTAAAAAAAAATCAAAATGTTAAAAAACGATGGGCTATAACCCATGTTTTTGAAATTTTGATTTTTTTTCAAATCCTCAAAAATGATGAAAAACGGCGTGCTATAGTATGCCGAACGGTAGGGGCTATAGCCCATGTTCAAAAATGACGAAAAACGAGGTAAAAAAAAAAAAAAAAATCAATAAACGATGGGCTATAACCCATGTTTTTTGAAATTTGTAATTTTTTCAAATCCTCAAAAATGATGAAAATCGGCGTGCTCTAGTATGCCGAATGGTAGGGGCTATAGCCCATGTTCAAAAATGATGAAAAACAAGGTTAATTTTTTTTTCAAAATGTTAAAAAAACGATGGGCTATAACCCATGTTTTTAAAATTTTGATTTTTTTTTCAAATCCTCAAAAATGATGAAAAACGGCGTGCTATAGTATGCCGAACGGTAGGGGCTATAGCCCATGTTCAAAAATGATGAAAAACGAGGTTAATTTTTTTTTCAAAATTTCAAAAAACGATGGGCTATAACCCATGTTTTTGAAATTTTGAAATGTTTTCAAATCCTCAAAAATGATGAAAAACGGCGTGCTATAGTATGCCGTACGGTAGGGGCTATAGCCCATGTTCAAAAATGACGAAAAACGAGGTTAAAAAAAAATGAAAAAATTCAAAAAACGATGGGCTATAACCCATGTTTTTTGAAATTTGTAATTTTTTCAAATCCTCAAAAATGATGAAAATCGGCGTGCTATAGTATGCTGTACGGTAGGGGCTATAGCCCATGTTCAAAAATGATGAAAAACAAGGTTGAATTATTTTTTTTTAATTTCAAAAAACGATGGGCTATAACCCATGTTTTTGAAATTTTGAAATTTTTTTAAATCCTCAAAAATGATGAAAATCGGCGTGCTATAGTATGCCGTACGGTAGGGGCTATAGCCCATGTTCAAAAATGATGAAAAACGAGGTTAAAAAAAAAAAAAACGATGGGCTATAACCCATGTTTTTGAAATTTTGATTTTTTTTCAAATCCTCAAATATGATGAAAAACGGCGTGCTATAGTATGCCGAACGGTAGGGGCTATAGCCCATGTTCAAAAATGATGAAAAACTAGGTTAAATCTTTTTTTCAAAATTTCAAAAAACGATGGGCTATAACCCATGTTTTTGAAATTTTGAATTTTTTTTCAAATCCTCAAAAATGATGAAAAACGGCGTGCTATAGTATGCCGTACAGTAGGGGCTATAGCCCATGTTCAAAAATGATGAAAAACAAGGTTGAATTTTTTTTCAAAATTTCAAAAAACGATGGGCTATAACCCATGTTTTTGAAATTTTGATTTTTTTTCAAATCCTCAAAAATGATGAAAAACGGCGTGCTATAGTATGCCGAACGGTAGGGGCTATAGCCCATGTTCAAAAATGACGAAAAACGAGGTAAAAAAAAAAAAAAAAATCAATAAACGATGGGCTATAACCCATGTTTTTTGAAATTTGTAATTTTTTCAAATCCTCAAAAATGATGAAAATCGGCGTGCTCTAGTATGCCGAATGGTAGGGGCTATAGCCCATGTTCAAAAATGATGAAAAACAAGGTTAATTTTTTTTTCAAAATGTTAAAAAAACGATGGGCTATAACCCATGTTTTTAAATTTTTTTTTTTTTTTTCAAATCCTCAAAAATGATGAAAAACGGCGTGCTATAGTATGCCGAACGGTAGGGGCTATAGCCCATGTTCAAAAATGACGAAAAACGAGGTAAAAAAAAAAAAAAAAATCAATAAACGATGGGCTATAACCCATGTTTTTTGAAATTTGTAATTTTTTCAAATCCTCAAAAATGATGAAAATCGGCGTGCTCTAGTATGCCGAATGGTAGGGGCTATAGCCCATGTTCAAAAATGATGAAAAACAAGGTTAATTTTTTTTTCAAAATGTTAAAAAAACGATGGGCTATAACCCATGTTTTTAAAATTTTGATTTTTTTTTCAAATCCTCAAAAATGATGAAAAACGGCGTGCTATAGTATGCCGAACGGTAGGGGCTATAGCCCATGTTCAAAAATGATGAAAAACGAGGTTAATTTTTTTTTCAAAATTTCAAAAAACGATGGGCTATAACCCATGTTTTTGAAATTTTGAAATGTTTTCAAATCCTCAAAAATGATGAAAAACGGCGTGCTATAGTATGCCGTACGGTAGGGGCTATAGCCCATGTTCAAAAATGACGAAAAACGAGGTAAAAAAAAAAAAAAAAATCAATAAACGATGGGCTATAACCCATGTTTTTTGAAATTTGTAATTTTTTCAAATCCTCAAAAATGATGAAAATCGGCGTGCTCTAGTATGCCGAATGGTAGGGGCTATAGCCCATGTTCAAAAATGATGAAAAACAAGGTTAATTTTTTTTTCAAAATGTTAAAAAAACGATGGGCTATAACCCATGTTTTTAAAATTTTGATTTTTTTTTCAAATCCTCAAAAATGATGAAAAACGGCGTGCTATAGTATGCCGAACGGTAGGGGCTATAGCCCATGTTCAAAAATGATGAAAAACGAGGTTAATTTTTTTTTCAAAATTTCAAAAAACGATGGGCTATAACCCATGTTTTTGAAATTTTGAAATGTTTTCAAATCCTCAAAAATGATGAAAAACGGCGTGCTATAGTATGCCGTACGGTAGGGGCTATAGCCCATGTTCAAAAATGACGAAAAACGAGGTTAAAAAAAAATGAAAAAATTCAAAAAACGATGGGCTATAACCCATGTTTTTTGAAATTTGTAATTTTTTCAAATCCTCAAAAATGATGAAAATCGGCGTGCTATAGTATGCTGTACGGTAGGGGCTATAGCCCATGTTCAAAAATGATGAAAAACAAGGTTGAATTATTTTTTTTTAATTTCAAAAAACGATGGGCTATAACCCATGTTTTTGAAATTTTGAAATTTTTTTAAATCCTCAAAAATGATGAAAATCGGCGTGCTATAGTATGCCGTACGGTAGGGGCTATAGCCCATGTTCAAAAATGATGAAAAACGAGGTTAAAAAAAAAAAAAACGATGGGCTATAACCCATGTTTTTGAAATTTTGATTTTTTTTCAAATCCTCAAATATGATGAAAAACGGCGTGCTATAGTATGCCGAACGGTAGGGGCTATAGCCCATGTTCAAAAATGATGAAAAACTAGGTTAAATCTTTTTTTCAAAATTTCAAAAAACGATGGGCTATAACCCATGTTTTTGAAATTTTGAATTTTTTTTCAAATCCTCAAAAATGATGAAAAACGGCGTGCTATAGTATGCCGTACAGTAGGGGCTATAGCCCATGTTCAAAAATGATGAAAAACAAGGTTGAATTTTTTTTCAAAATTTCAAAAAACGATGGGCTATAACCCATGTTTTTGAAATTTTGATTTTTTTTCAAATCCTCAAAAATGATGAAAAACGGCGTGCTATAGTATGCCGAACGGTAGGGGCTATAGCCCATGTTCAAAAATGACGAAAAACGAGGTAAAAAAAAAAAAAAAAATCAATAAACGATGGGCTATAACCCATGTTTTTTGAAATTTGTAATTTTTTCAAATCCTCAAAAATGATGAAAATCGGCGTGCTCTAGTATGCCGAATGGTAGGGGCTATAGCCCATGTTCAAAAATGATGAAAAACAAGGTTAATTTTTTTTTCAAAATGTTAAAAAAACGATGGGCTATAACCCATGTTTTTAAATTTTTTTTTTTTTTTTCAAATCCTCAAAAATGATGAAAAACGGCGTGCTATAGTATGCCGAACGGTAGGGGCTATAGCCCATGTTCAAAAATGATGAAAAACGAGGTTAATTTTTTTTTCAAAATTTCAAAAAACGATGGGCTATAACCCATGTTTTTGAAATTTTGAAATGTTTTCAAATCCTCAAAAATGATGAAAAACGGCGTGCTATAGTATGCCGTACGGTAGGGGCTATAGCCCATGTTCAAAAATGACGAAAAACGAGGTTAAAAAAGAATGAAAAAATTCAAAAAACGATGGGCTATAACCCATGTTTTTTGAAATTTGTAATTTTTTCAAATCCTCAAAAATGATGAAAATCGGCGTGCTATAGTATGCTGTACGGTAGGGGCTATAGCCCATGTTCAAAAATGATGAAAAACAAGGTTGAATTATTTTTTTTTAATTTCAAAAAACGATGGGCTATAACCCATGTCTTTGAAATTTTGAAATTTTTTTAAATCCTCAAAAATGATGAAAATCGGCGTGCTATAGTATGCCGTACGGTAGGGGCTATAGCCCATGTTCAAAAATGATGAAAAACGAGGTTAAAAAAAAAAAAAACGATGGGCTATAACCCATGTTTTTGAAATTTTGATTTTTTTTCAAATCCTCAAATATGATGAAAAACGGCGTGCTATAGTATGCCGAACGGTAGGGGCTATAGCCCATGTTCAAAAATGATGAAAAACTAGGTTAAATCTTTTTTTCAAAATTTCAAAAAACGATGGGCTATAACCCATGTTTTTGAAATTTTGAATTTTTTTTCAAATCCTCAAAAATGATGAAAAACGGCGTGCTATAGTATGCCGTACAGTAGGGGCTATAGCCCATGTTCAAAAATGATGAAAAACAAGGTTGAATTTTTTTTCAAAATTTCAAAAAACGATGGGCTATAACCCATGTTTTTGAAATTTTGATTTTTTTTCAAATCCTCAAAAATGATGAAAAACAGCGTGCTATAGTATGGCGAACGGTAGGGGCTATAGCCCATGTTCAAAAATTATGAAAAACGAGGTTAAAAAAAAAATTCAAAATGTTAAAAAACGATCGGCTATAACCCATGTTTTTGAAATTTTGATTTTTTTTCAAATCCTCAAAAATGATGAAAAACGGCGTGCTATAGTATGCCGAACGGTAGGGGTTATAGGCCATGTTCAAAAATGATGAAAAACGAGGTTAAAAAAAAAATCTAAATTTCAAAAAACGATGGGCTATAACCCATGTTTTTGAAATTTTGATTTTTTTTCAAATCCTCAAAAATGATGAAAAACGGCGTGCTATAGTATGCCGAACGGTAGGGGCTATAGCCCATGTTCAAAAATGACGAAAAACGAGGTAAAAAAAAAAAAAAAAATCAATAAACGATGGGCTATAACCCATGTTTTTTGAAATTTGTAATTTTTTCAAATCCTCAAAAATGATGAAAATCGGCGTGCTCTAGTATGCTGTACGGTAGGGGCTATAGCCCATGTTCAAAAATGATGAAAAACAAGGTTGAATTTTTTTTTCAAATTTTAAAAAAACGATGGGCTATAACCCATGTTTTTTAAATTTTTAAATTTTTTCAAATCCTCAAAAATGATGAAAAACGGCATGCTATAGTATGCCGAATGGTAGGGGCTATAGCCCATGTTCAAAAATGATGAAAAACGAGGTTAATTTTTTTTTCAAAATTTAAAAAAACGATGGGCTATAACCCATGTTTTTGAAATTTTGAAATGTTTTCAAATCCTCAAAAATGATGAAAAACGGCGTGCTATAGTATGCCGAACGGTAGGGGCTATAGCCCATGTTCAAAAATGATGAAAAACGAGGTTAATTTTTTTTTTCAAAATTTAAAAAAACGATGGGCTATAACCCATGTTTTTGAAATTTTGAAATGTTTTCAAATCCTCAAAAATGATGAAAAACGGCGTGCTATAGTATGCCGTACGGTAGGGGCTATAGCCCATGTTCAAAAATGACGAAAAACGAGGTTAAAAAAAAAAAATCTAAAAATCAAAAAACGATGGGCTATAACCCATGTTTTTTGAAATTTGTAATTTTTTCAAATCCTCAAAAATGATGAAAATCGGCGTGCTATAGTATGCTGTACGGTAGGGGCTATAGCTCATGTTCAAAAATGATGAAAAACAAGGTTGAATTATTTTTTTTTAATTTCAAAAAACGATGGGCTATAACCCATGTTTTTGAAATTTTGAATTTTTTTTAAATCCTCAAAAATGATGAAAATCGGCGTGCTATAGTATGCCGTACGGTAGGGGCTATAGCCCATGTTCAAAAATGATGAAAAACGAGGTTAAAAAAAAAAAAAAAAAAAAAAAACGATGGGCTATAACCCATGTTTTTGAAATTTTGATTTTTTTTCAAATCCTCAAATATGATGAAAAACGGCGTGCTATAGTATGCCGAACGGTAGGGGCTATAGCCCATGTTCAAAAATGATGAAAAACTAGGTTAAATCTTTTTTTCAAAATTTCAAAAAACGATGGGCTATAACCCATGTTTTTGAAATTTTGAATTTTTTTTCAAATCCTCAAAAATGATGAAAAACGGCGTGCTATAGTATGCCGTACAGTAGGGGCTATAGCCCATGTTCAAAAATGATGAAAAACAAGGTTGAATTTTTTTTCAAAATTTAAAAAAACGATGGGCTATAACCCATGTTTTTGAAATTTTGATTTTTTTTCAAATCCTCAAAAATGATGAAAAACGGCGTGCTATAGTATGCCGAACGGTAGGGGCTATAGCCCATGTTCAAAAATGATGAAAAACGACGTTAAAAAAAAAATCAAAATTTCAAAAAACGATGGGCTATAACCCATGTTTTTGAAATTTAGATTTTTTTTCAAATCCTCAAAAATGATGAAAAACGGCGTGCTCTAGTATGCCGAATGGTAGGGGCTATAGCCCATGTTCAAAAATGATGAAAAACAAGGTTAATTTTTTTTTCAAAATGTTAAAAAAACGATGGGCTATAACCCATGTTTTTAAATTTTTTTTTTTTTTTTCAAATCCTCAAAAATGATGAAAAACGGCGTGCTATAGTATGCCGAACGGTAGGGGCTATAGCCCATGTTCAAAAATGATGAAAAACGAGGTTAATTTTTTTTTCAAAATTTCAAAAAACGATGGGCTATAACCCATGTTTTTGAAATTTTGAAATGTTTTCAAATCCTCAAAAATGATGAAAAACGGCGTGCTATAGTATGCCGTACGGTAGGGGCTATAGCCCATGTTCAAAAATGACGAAAAACGAGGTTAAAAAAAAATGAAAAAATTCAAAAAACGATGGGCTATAACCCATGTTTTTGAAATTTTGAAATTTTTTTAAATCCTCAAAAATGATGAAAATCGGCGTGCTATAGTATGCCGTACGGTAGGGGCTATAGCCCATGTTCAAAAATGATGAAAAACGAGGTTAAAAAAAAAAAAAACGATGGGCTATAACCCATGTTTTTGAAATTTTGATTTTTTTTCAAATCCTCAAATATGATGAAAAACGGCGTGCTATAGTATGCCGAACGGTAGGGGCTATAGCCCATGTTCAAAAATGATGAAAAACTAGGTTAAATCTTTTTTTCAAAATTTCAAAAAACGATGGGCTATAACCCATGTTTTTGAAATTTTGAATTTTTTTTCAAATCCTCAAAAATGATGAAAAACGGCGTGCTATAGTATGCCGTACAGTAGGGGCTATAGCCCATGTTCAAAAATGATGAAAAACAAGGTTGAATTTTTTTTCAAAATTTCAAAAAACGATGGGCTATAACCCATGTTTTTGAAATTTTGATTTTTTTTCAAATCCTCAAAAATGATGAAAAACAGCGTGCTATAGTATGGCGAACGGTAGGGGCTATAGCCCATGTTCAAAAATTATGAAAAACGAGGTTAAAAAAAAAATTCAAAATGTTAAAAAACGATCGGCTATAACCCATGTTTTTGAAATTTTGATTTTTTTTCAAATCCTCAAAAATGATGAAAAACGGCGTGCTATAGTATGCCGAACGGTAGGGGTTATAGGCCATGTTCAAAAATGATGAAAAACGAGGTTAAAAAAAAAATCTAAATTTCAAAAAACGATGGGCTATAACCCATGTTTTTGAAATTTTGATTTTTTTTCAAATCCTCAAAAATGATGAAAAACGGCGTGCTATAGTATGCCGAACGGTAGGGGCTATAGCCCATGTTCAAAAATGACGAAAAACGAGGTAAAAAAAAAAAAAAAAATCAATAAACGATGGGCTATAACCCATGTTTTTTGAAATTTGTAATTTTTTCAAATCCTCAAAAATGATGAAAATCGGCGTGCTCTAGTATGCTGTACGGTAGGGGCTATAGCCCATGTTCAAAAATGATGAAAAACAAGGTTGAATTTTTTTTTCAAATTTAAAAAAAACGATGGGCTATAACCCATGTTTTTGAAATTTTGAAATTTTTTCAAATCCTCAAAAATGATGAAAAACGGCATGCTATAGTATGCCGAATGGTAGGGGCTATAGCCCATGTTCAAAAATGATGAAAAACGAGGTTAATTTTTTTTTCAAAATTTAAAAAAACGATGGGCTATAACCCATGTTTTTGAAATTTTGAAATGTTTTCAAATCCTCAAAAATGATGAAAAACGGCGTGCTATAGTATGCCGAACGGTAGGGGCTATAGCCCATGTTCAAAAATGATGAAAAACGAGGTTAATTTTTTTTTTCAAAATTTAAAAAAACGATGGGCTATAACCCATGTTTTTGAAATTTTGAAATGTTTTCAAATCCTCAAAAATGATGAAAAACGGCGTGCTATAGTATGCCGTACGGTAGGGGCTATAGCCCATGTTCAAAAATGACGAAAAACGAGGTTAAAAAAAAAAAATCAAAAAATCAAAAAACGATGGGCTATAACCCATGTTTTTTGAAATTTGTAATTTTTTCAAATCCTCAAAAATGATGAAAATCGGCGTGCTATAGTATGCTGTACGGTAGGGGCTATAGCTCATGTTCAAAAATGATGAAAAACAAGGTTGAATTATTTTTTTTTAATTTCAAAAAACGATGGGCTATAACCCATGTTTTTGAAATTTTGAATTTTTTTTAAATCCTCAAAAATGATGAAAATCGGCGTGCTATAGTATGCCGTACGGTAGGGGCTATAGCCCATGTTCAAAAATGATGAAAAACGAGGTTAAAAAAAAAAAAAAAAAAAAAAAACGATGGGCTATAACCCATGTTTTTGAAATTTTGATTTTTTTTCAAATCCTCAAATATGATGAAAAACGGCGTGCTATAGTATGCCGAACGGTAGGGGCTATAGCCCATGTTCAAAAATGATGAAAAACTAGGTTAAATCTTTTTTTCAAAATTTCAAAAAACGATGGGCTATAACCCATGTTTTTGAAATTTTGAATTTTTTTTCAAATCCTCAAAAATGATGAAAAACGGCGTGCTATAGTATGCCGTACAGTAGGGGCTATAGCCCATGTTCAAAAATGATGAAAAACAAGGTTGAATTTTTTTTCAAAATTTAAAAAAACGATGGGCTATAACCCATGTTTTTGAAATTTTGATTTTTTTTCAAATCCTCAAAAATGATGAAAAACGGCGTGCTATAGTATGCCGAACGGTAGGGGCTATAGCCCATGTTCAAAAATGATGAAAAACGACGTTAAAAAAAAAATCAAAATTTCAAAAAACGATGGGCTATAACCCATGTTTTTGAAATTTTGATTTTTTTTCAAATCCTCAAAAATGATGAAAAACGGCGTGCTATAGTATGCCGAACGGTAGGGGCTATAGGCCATGTTCAAAAATTATGAAAAACGAGGTTACATTTTTTTTTCAAAATTTCAAAAAACGATGGCCTATAACCCATGTTTTTTGAAATTTGTAATTTTTTTCAAATCCTCAAAAATGATGAAAAACGGCGTGCTATATAGTATGCCGTACGGTAGGGGCTATAGCCCATGTTCAAAAATGATGAAAAACGAGGTTACATTTTTTTTCAAATTTAAAAAAAACGATGGGCTATAACCCATGTTTTTGAAATTTTGATTTTTTTTCAAATCCTCAAAAATGATGAAAAACGGCGTGCTATAGTATGCCGAATGGTAGGGGCTATAGCCCATGTTCAAAAATTATGAGAAACGAGGTTAAAAAAAAATCAAAATTTCAAAAAACGATGGGCTATAACCCATGTTTTTGAAATTTTGAAATTTTTTCAAGTCCTCAAAAATGATGAAAAACGGCGTGCTATAGTATGCCGAACGGTAGGGGCTATAGCCCATGTTCAAAAATGATGAAAAACGAGGTTACATTTTTTTTTCAAAATTTCAAAAAACGATGGCCTATAACCCATGTTTTTTGAAATTTTGAATTTTTTTCAAATCCTCAAAAATGATGAAAAACGGCGTGCTATAGTATGCCGTACGGTAGGGGCTATAGCCCATGTTCAAAAATGATGAAAAACGAGGTTAAATTTTTTTTCAAATTTAAAAAAAACGATGGGCTATAACCCATGTTTTTGAAATTTTGAATTTTTTTTCAAATCCTCAAAAATGATGAAAAACGGCGTGCTATAGTATGCCGTACAGTAGGGGCTATAGCCCATGTTCAAAAATGATGAAAAACAAGGTTGAATTTTTTTTCAAAATTTCAAAAAACGATGGGCTATAACCCATGTTTTTGAAATTTTGATTTTTTTTCAAATCCTCAAAAATGATGAAAAACGGCGTGCTATAGTATGCCGAACGGTAGGGGCTATAGCCCATGTTCAAAAATGATGAAAAACGACGTTAAAAAAAAAATCAAATTTTCAAAAAACGATGGGCTATAACCCATGTTTTTGAAATTTTGATTTTTTTTCAAATCCTCAAAAATGATGAAAAACGGCGTGCTATAGTATGCCGAACGGTAGGGGCTATAGGCCATGTTCAAAAATGATGAAAAACGAGGTTAATTTTTTTTTCAAAATTTCAAAAAACGATGGGCTATAACCCATGTTTTTTAAATTTTGAATTTTTTTTAAATCCTCAAAAATGATGAAAAACGGCGTGCTATAGTATGCCGAACGGTAGGGGCTATAGCCCATGTTCAAAAATGATGAAAAAGGAGGTTAAATTTTTTTTTCAAAATTTCAAAAAACGATGGCCTATAACCCATGTTTTTTGAAATTTAGAATTTTTTTCAAATCCTCAAAAATGATGAAAAACGGCGTGCTATAGTATGCCGTACGGTAGGGGCTATAGCCCATGTTCAAAAATGATGAAAAACGAGGTTACATTTTTTTTCAAATAAAAAAAAAACGATGGGCTATAACCCATGTTTTTGAAATTTTGATTTTTTTTCAAATCCTCAAAAATGATGAAAAACGGCGTGCTATAGTATGCCGAATGGTAGGGGCTATAGCCCATGTTCAAAAATTAGGAGAAACGAGGTTAAAAAAAAATCAAAATTTCAAAAAACGATGGGCTATAACCCATGTTTTTGAAATTTTGATTTTTTTTCAAATCCTCAAATATGATGAAAAACGGCGTGCTATAGTATGCCGAATGGTAGGGGCTATAGCCCATGTTCAAAAATTATGAGAAACGAGGTTAAAAAAAAAATCTAAATTTAAAAAAACGATGGGCTATAACCCATGTTTTTGAAATTTTGATTTTTTTTCAAATCCTCAAATATGATGAAAAACGGCGTGCTATAGTATGCCGAATGGTAGGGGCTATAGCCCATGTTCAAAAATTATGAGAAACGAGGTTAAAAAAAAAATCTAAATTTCAAAAAACGATGGGCTATAACCCATGTTTTTGAAATTTTGATTTTTTTTTCAAATCCTCAAAAATGATGAAAAACGGCGTGCTATAGTATGCCGAATGGTAGGGGCTATAGCCCATGTTCAAAAATTAGGAGAAACGAGGTTAAAAAAAAATCAAAATTTCAAAAAACGATGGGCTATAACCCATGTTTTTGAAATTTTGATTTTTTTTCAAATCCTCAAATATGATGAAAAACGGCGTGCTATAGTATGCCGAATGGTAGGGGCTATAGCCCATGTTCAAAAATTATGAGAAACGAGGTTAAAAAAAAAATCTAAATTTAAAAAAACGATGGGCTATAACCCATGTTTTTGAAATTTTGATTTTTTTTCAAATCCTCAAATATGATGAAAAACGGCGTGCTATAGTATGCCGAATGGTAGGGGCTATAGCCCATGTTCAAAAATTATGAGAAACGAGGTTAAAAAAAAAATCTAAATTTCAAAAAACGATGGGCTATAACCCATGTTTTTGAAATTTTGATTTTTTTTTCAAATCCTCAAAAATGATGAAAAACGGCGTGCTATAGTATGCCGAATGGTAGGGGCTATAGCCCATGTTCAAAAATTATGAGAAACGAGGTTAAAGAAAAAATCTAAATTTCAAAAAACGATGGGCTATAACCCATGTTTTTGAAATTTTGATTTTTTTTCAAATCCTCAAATATGATGAAAAACGGCGTGCTATAGTATGCCGAATGGTAGGGGCTATAGCCCATGTTCAAAGATTATGAGAAACGAGGTTAAAAAAAAAAATCAAAATTAAAAAAAACGATGGGCTATAACCCATGTTTTTGAAATTTTGAAATTTTTTCAAATCCTCAAAAATGATGAAAAACGGCGTGCTATAGTATGCCGAACGGTAGGGGCTATAGCCCATGTTCAAAAATGATGAAAAACGAGGTTACACTTTTTTTTTCAAAATTTCAAAAAACGATGGCCTATAACCCATGTTTTTGAAATTTTGAAATTTTTTCAAATCCTCAAAAATGATGAAAAACGGCGTGCTATAGTATGCCGTACGGTAGGGGCTATAGCCCATGTTCAAAAATGATGAAAAACGAGGTTACATTTTTTTTCAAATTAAAAAAAAACGATGGGCTATAACCCATGTTTTTTGAAATTTTGATTTTTTTTCAAATCCTCAAAAATGATGAAAAACGACGTGCTATAGTATGCCGAACGGTAGGGGCTATAGCCCATGTTCAAAAATTATTAAAAACGAGGTAAATTTTTTTTTCAAAATTTCAAAAAACGATGGGCTATAACCCATGTTTTTGAAATTTTGATTTTTTTTTCAAATCCTCAAAAATGATGAAAAACAGCGTGCTATAGTATGCCGAACGGTAGGGGCTATAGCCCATGTTCAAAAATGATGAAAAACGAGGTTAATTTTTTTTTCAAAATTTCAAAAAACGATGGGCTATAAACCCATGTTTTTGAAATTTTGAATTTTTTTCAAATCCTCAAAAATGATGAAAAACGGCGTGCTATAGTATGCCGAACGGTAGGGGCTATATCCCATGTTCAAAAATGATGAAAAGCGAGGTTAAATCTTTTTTTCAAATTTTCAAAAAACTATGGGCTATAACCCATGTTTTTGAAATTTTGATTTTTTTTCAAATCCTCAAAAATGATGAAAAACGGCGTGCTATAGTATGCCGAATGGTAGGGGCTATAGCCCATGTTCAAAAATTATGAGAAACGAGGTTAAAAAAAAAATCTAAATTTAAAAAAACGATGGGCTATAACCCATGTTTTTGAAATTTTGATTTTTTTTCAAATCCTCAAAAATGATGAAAAACGGCGTGCTATAGTATGCCGAATGGTAGGGGCTATAGCCCATGTTCAAAGATTATGAGAAACGAGGTTAAAAAAAAAATCAAAATTTCAAAAAACGATGGGCTATAACCCATGTTTTTGAAATTTTGAATTTTTTTCAAATCCTCAAAAATGATGAAAAACGGCGTGCTATAGTATGCCGAACGGTAGGGGCTATAGCCCATGTTCAAAAATGATGAAAAACGAGGTTACATTTTTGTTTCAAAATTTCAAAAAACGATGGCCTATAACCCATGTTTTTTGAAATTTTGAATTTTTTTCAAATCCTCAAAAATGATGAAAAACGGCGTGCTATAGTATGCCGTACGGTAGGGGCTATAGCCCATGTTCAAAAATGATTAAAAACGAGGTAAAAAAAAAATTCAAAATTTCAAAAAACGATGGGCTATAACCCATGTTTTTGAAATTTTGATTTTTTTTTCAAATCCTCAAAAATGATGAAAAACAGCGTGCTATAGTATGCCGAACGGTAGGGGCTATAGCCCATGTTCAAAAATGATGAAAAACGAGGTTAATTTTTTTTTCAAAATTTCAAAAAACGATGGGCTATAAACCCATGTTTTTGAAATTTTGAATTTTTTTCAAATCCTCAAAAATGATGAAAAACGGCGTGCTATAGTATGCCGAACGGTAGGGGCTATATCCCATGTTCAAAAATGATGAAAAGCGAGGTTAAATCTTTTTTTCAAATTTTCAAAAAACGATGGGCTATAACCCATGTTTTTGAAATTTTGATTTTTTTTCAAATCCTCAAAAATGATGAAAAACGGCGTGCTATAGTATGCCGAACGGTAGGGGCTATAGCCCATGTTCAAAAATGATGAAAAACGAGGTTACATTTTTTTTTCAAAATTTCAAAAAACGATGGCCTATAACCCATGTTTTTTGAAATTTTGAATTTTTTTCAAATCCTCAAATATGATGAAAAACGGCGTGCTATAGTATGCCGAATGGTAGGGGCTATAGCCCATGTTCAAAAATTATGAGAAACGAGGTTAAAAAAAAAATCTAAATTTCAAAAAACGATGGGCTATAACCCATGTTTTTGAAATTTTGATTTTTTTTCAAATCCTCAAAAATGATGAAAAACGGCGTGCTATAGTATGCCGAATGGTAGGGGCTATAGCCCATGTTCAAAAATTATGAGAAACGAGGTTAAAGAAAAAATCAAAATTTCAAAAAACGATGGGCTATAACCCATGTTTTTGAAAATTTGATTTTTTTTCAAATCCTCAAATATGATGAAAAACGGCGTGCTATAGTATGCCGAATGGTAGGGGCTATAGCCCATGTTCAAAGATTATGAGAAACGAGGTTAAAAAAAAATCAAAATTTCAAAAAACGATGGGCTATAACCCATGTTTTTGAAATTTTGAAATTTTTTCAAATCCTCAAAAATGATGAAAAACGGCGTGCTATAGTATGCCGAATGGTAGGGGCTATAGCCCATGTTCAAAAATGATGAAAAACGAGGTTACATTTTTTTTCAAATTTAAAAAAAACGATGGCCTATAACCCATGTTTTTGAAATTTTGAATTTTTTTCAAATCCTCAAAAATGATGAAAAACGGCGTGCTATAGTATGCCGAATGGTAGGGGCTATAGCCCATGTTCAAAAATTATGAGAAACGAGGTTAAAAAAAAATCAAAATTTCAAAAAACGATGGGCTATAACCCATGTTTTTGAAATTTTGAATTTTTTTCAAATCCTCAAAAATGATGAAAAACGGCGTGCTATAGTATGCCGAACGGTAGGGGCTATAGCCCATGTTCAAAAATGATGAAAAACGAGGTTACATTTTTTTTTTCAAAATTTCAAAAAACGATGGCCTATAACCCATGTTTTTTGAAATTTTGAATTTTTTTCAAATCCTCAAAAATGATGAAAAACGACGTGCTATAGTATGCCGTACGGTAGGGGCTATAGCCCATGTTCAAAAATGATGAAAAACGAGGTTACATTTTTTTTTTCAAAATTTCAAAAAACGATGGCCTATAACCCATGTTTTTTGAAATTTTGATTTTTTTTCAAATCCTCAAAAATGATGAAAAACGACGTGCTATAGTATGCCGTACGGTAGGGGCTATAGCCCATGTTCAAAAATGATGAAAAACGAGGTTACATTTTTTTTCAAATTTAAAAAAAACGATGGGCTATAACCCATGTTTTTGAAATTTTGATTTTTTTTCAAATCCTCAAAAATGATGAAAAACGGCGTGCTATAGTATGCCGAATGGTAGGGGCTATAGCCCATGTTCAAAAATTATGAGAAACGAGGTTAAAAAAAAATCAAAATTTCAAAAAACGATGGGCTATAACCCATGTTTTTGAAAATTTGATTTTTTTTCAAATCCTCAAATATGATGAAAAACGGCGTGCTATAGTATGCCGAATGGTAGGGGCTATAGCCCATGTTCAAAGATTATGAGAAACGAGGTTAAAAAAAAAATCAAAATTTAAAAAAACAATGGGCTATAACCCATGTTTTTGAAATTTTGATTTTTTTTCAAATCCTCAAATATGATGAAAAACGGCGTGCTATAGTATGCCGAATGGTAGGGGCTATAGCCCATGTTCAAAAATTATGAGAAACGAGGTTAAAAAAAAAATCTAAATTTCAAAAAACGATGGGCTATAACCCATGTTTTTGAAATTTTGATTTTTTTTCAAATCCTCAAAAATGATGAAAAACGGCGTGCTATAGTATGCCGAATGGTAGGGGCTATAGCCCATGTTCAAAAATTATGAGAAACGAGGTTAAAGAAAAAATCAAAATTTCAAAAAACGATGGGCTATAACCCATGTTTTTGAAAATTAGATTTTTTTTCAAATCCTCAAATATGATGAAAAACGGCGTGCTATAGTATGCCGAATGGTAGGGGCTATAGCCCATGTTCAAAGATTATGAGAAACGAGGTTAAAAAAAAAATCAAAATTTCAAAAAAACGATGGGCTATAACCCATGTTTTTGAAATTTTGAAATTTTTTCAAATCCTCAAAAATGATGAAAAACGGCATGCTATAGTATGCCGAACGGTAGGGGCTATAGCCCATGTTCAAAAATGATGAAAAACGAGGTTACATTTTTTTTTCAAAATTTCAAAAAACGATGGCCTATAACCCATGTTTTTTGAAATTTTGATTTTTTTTCAAATCCTCAAAAATGATGAAAAACGGCGTGCTATAGTATGCCGTACGGTAGGGGCTATAGCCCATGTTCAAAAATGATGAAAAACGAGGTTACATTTTTTTTCAAATTTAAAAAAAACGATGGGCTATAACCCATGTTTTTGAAATTTTGATTTTTTTTCAAATCCTCAAAAATGATGAAAAACTGCGTGCTATAGTATGCCGAATGGTAGGGGCTATAGCCCATGTTCAAAAATTATGAGAAACGAGGTTAAAAAAAAATCAAAATTTCAAAAAACGATGGGCTATAACCCATGTTTTTGAAAATTTGATTTTTTTTCAAATCCTCAAATATGATGAAAAACGGCGTGCTATAGTATGCCGAATGGTAGGGGCTATAGCCCATGTTCAAAGATTATGAGAAACGAGGTTAAAAAAAAAAGTCAAAATTTCAAAAAACGATGGGCTATAACCCATGTTTTTGAAATTTTGAAATTTTTTCAAATCCTCAAAAATGATGAAAAACGGCGTGCTATAGTATGCCGAACGGTAGGGGCTATAGCCCATGTTCAAAAATGATGAAAAACGAGGTTACATTTTTTTTTCAAAATTTCAAAAAACGATGGCCTATAACCCATGTTTTTTGAAATTTTGAATTTTTTTCAAATCCTCAAAAATGATGAAAAACGGCGTGCTATAGTATGCCGTACGGTAGGGGCTATAGCCCATGTTCAAAAATGATGAAAAACGAGGTTACATTTTTTTTCAAATTAAAAAAAAACGATGGGCTATAACCCATGTTTTTGAAATTTTGATTTTTTTTCAAATCCTCAAAAATGATGAAAAACGGCGTGCTATAGTATGCCGAATGGTAGGGGCTATAGCCCATGTTCAAAAATTATGAGAAACGAGGTTAAAAAAAAATCAAAATTTCAAAAAACGATGGGCTATAACCCATGTTTTTGAAATTTTGAAATTTTTTCAAATCCTCAAAAATGATGAAAAACGGCGTGCTATAGTATGCCGAACGGTAGGGGCTATAGCCCATGTTCAAAAATGATGAAAAACGAGGTTACATTTTTTTTTTCAAAATTTCAAAAAACGATGGCCTATAACCCATGTTTTTTGAAATTTTGAATTTTTTTCAAATCCTCAAAAATGATGAAAAACGACGTGCTATAGTATGCCGTACGGTAGGGGCTATAGCCCATGTTCAAAAATGATGAAAAACGAGGTTACATTTTTTTTCAAATTTAAAAAAAACGATGGGCTATAACCCATGTTTTTGAAATTTTGATTTTTTTTTCAAATCCTCAAAAATGATGAAAAACGGCGTGCTATAGTATGCCGAATGGTAGGGGCTATAGCCCATGTTCAAAAATTATGAGAAACGAGGTTAAAAAAAAATCAAAATTTCAAAAAACGATGGGCTATAACCCATGTTTTTGAAAATTTGATTTTTTTTCAAATCCTCAAATATGATGAAAAACGGCGTGCTATAGTATGCCGAATGGTAGGGGCTATAGCCCATGTTCAAAAATTATGAGAAACGAGGTTAAAAAAAAATTCTAAATTTAAAAAAACAATGGGCTATAACCCATGTTTTTGAAAATTTGATTTTTTTTCAAATCCTCAAATATGATGAAAAACGGCGTGCTATAGTATGCCGAATGGTAGGGGCTATAGCCCATGTTCAAAGATTATGAGAAACGAGGTTAAAAAAAAAATCAAAATTTCAAAAAACGATGGGCTATAACCCATGTTTTTGAAATTTTGAATTTTTTTCAAATCCTCAAAAATGATGAAAAACGGCGTGCTATAGTATGCCGAACGGTAGGGGCTATAGCCCATGTTCAAAAATGATGAAAAACGAGGTTACATTTTTTTTTCAAAATTTCAAAAAACGATGGCCTATAACCCATGTTTTTGAAATTTTGATTTTTTTTCAAATCCTCAAAAATGATGAAAAACGGCGTGCTATAGTATGCCGAATGGTAGGGGCTATAGCCCATGTTCAAAAATTATGAGAAACGAGGTTAAAAAAAAATCAAAATTTCAAAAAACGATGGGCTATAACCCATGTTTTTGAAAATTTTAAATTTTTTCAAATCCTCAAAAATGATGAAAAACGGCGTGCTATAGTATGCCGAACGGTAGGGGCTATAGCCCATGTTCAAAAATGATGAAAAACGAGGTTACATTTTTTTTTCAAAATTTCAAAAAACGATGGCCTATAACCCATGTTTTTTGAAATTTTGAATTTTTTTCAAATCCTCAAAAATGATGAAAAACGACGTGCTATAGTATGCCGTACGGTAGGGGCTATAGCCCATGTTCAAAAATGATGAAAAACGAGGTTACATTTTTTTTCAAATTTAAAAAAAACGATGGGCTATAACCCATGTTTTTGAAATTTTGATTTTTTTTCAAATCCTCAAAAATGATGAAAAACGGCGTGCTATAGTATGCCGAATGGTAGGGGCTATAGCCCATGTTCAAAAATTATGAGAAACGAGGTTAAAAAAAAATCAAAATTTCAAAAAACGATGGGCTATAACCCATGTTTTTGAAAATTTGATTTTTTTTCAAATCCTCAAATATGATGAAAAACGGCGTGCTATAGTATGCCGAATGGTAGGGGCTATAGCCCATGTTCAAAGATTATGAGAAACGAGGTTAAAAAAAAAATCAAAATTTCAAAAAACGATGGGCTATAACCCATGTTTTTGAAATTTTGAATTTTTTTCAAATCCTCAAAAATGATGAAAAACGGCGTGCTATAGTATGCCGAACGGTAGGGGCTATAGCCCATGTTCAAAAATGATGAAAAACGAGGTTACATTTTTTTTTCAAAATTTCAAAAAACGATGGCCTATAACCCATGTTTTTTGAAATTTTGAATTTTTTTCAAATCCTCAAAAATGATGAAAAACGGCGTGCTATAGTATGCCGTACGGTAGGGGCTATAGCCCATGTTCAAAAATGATGAAAAACGAGGTTACATTTTTTTTCAAATTAAAAAAAAACGATGGGCTATAACCCATGTTTTTGAAATTTAGATTTTTTTTCAAATCCTCAAAAATGATGAAAAACGGCGTGCTATAGTATGCCGAATGGTAGGGGCTATAGCCCATGTTCAAAAATTATGAGAAACGAGGTTAAAAAAAAATCTAAATTTCAAAAAACGATGGGCTATAACCCATGTTTTTGAAATTTTGAAATTTTTTCAAATCCTCAAAAATGATGAAAAACGGCGTGCTATAGTATGCCGAACGGTAGGGGCTATAGCCCATGTTCAAAAATGATGAAAAACGAGGTTACATTTTTTTTTCAAAATTTCAAAAAACGATGGCCTATAACCCATGTTTTTTGAAATTTAGAATTTTTTTCAAATCCTCAAAAATGATGAAAAACGGCGTGCTATAGTATGCCGTACGGTAGGGGCTATAGCCCATGTTCAAAAATGATGAAAAACGAGGTTACATTTTTTTTCAAATTAAAAAAAAACGATGGGCTATAACCCATGTTTTTGAAATTTTGATTTTTTTTCAAATCCTCAAAAATGATGAAAAACGGCGTGCTATAGTATGCCGAATGGTAGGGGCTATAGCCCATGTTCAAAAATTATGAGAAACGAGGTTAAAAAAAAATCTAAATTTCAAAAAACGATGGGCTATAACCCATGTTTTTGAAATTTTGAAATTTTTTCAAATCCTCAAAAATGATGAAAAACGGCGTGCTATAGTATGCCGAACGGTAGGGGCTATAGCCCATGTTCAAAAATGATGAAAAACGAGGTTACATTTTTTTTTCAAAATTTCAAAAAACGATGGCCTATAACCCATGTTTTTTTAAATTTAGAATTTTTTTCAAATCCTCAAAAATGATGAAAAACGGCGTGCTATAGTATGCCGTACGGTAGGGGCTATAGCCCATGTTCAAAAATGATGAAAAACGAGGTTACATTTTTTTTCAAATTTAAAAAAAAACGATGGGCTATAACCCATGTTTTTGAAATTTTGATTTTTTTTCAAATCCTCAAAAATGATGAAAAACGGCGTGCTATAGTATGCCGAATGGTAGGGGCTATAGCCCATGTTCAAAAATTATGAGAAACGAGGTTAAAAAAAAATCAAAATTTCAAAAAACGATGGGCTATAACCCATGTTTTTGAAATTTTGATTTTTTTTCAAATCCTCAAATATGATGAAAAACGGCGTGCTATAGTATGCCGAATGGTAGGGGCTATAGCCCATGTTCAAAAATTATGAGAAACGAGGTTAAAAAAAAAATCTAAATTTCAAAAAACGATGGGCTATAACCCATGTTTTTGAAATTTTGAAATTTTTTCAAATCCTCAAAAATGATGAAAAACGGCGTGCTATAGTATGCCGTACGGTAGGGGCTATAGCCCATGTTCAAAAATGATGAAAAACGAGGTTACATTTTTTTTCAAATTAAAAAAAAACGATGGGCTATAACCCATGTTTTTGAAATTTAGATTTTTTTTCAAATCCTCAAAAATGATGAAAAACGGCGTGCTATAGTATGCCGAATGGTAGGGGCTATAGCCCATGTTCAAAAATTATGAGAAACGAGGTTAAAAAAAAATCTAAATTTCAAAAAACGATGGGCTATAACCCATGTTTTTGAAATTTTGAAATTTTTTCAAATCCTCAAAAATGATGAAAAACGGCGTGCTATAGTATGCCGAACGGTAGGGGCTATAGCCCATGTTCAAAAATGATGAAAAACGAGGTTACATTCTTTTTTCAAAATTTCAAAAAACGATGGCCTATAACCCATGTTTTTTGAAATTTAGAATTTTTTTCAAATCCTCAAAAATGATGAAAAACGGCGTGCTATAGTATGCCGTACGGTAGGGGCTATAGCCCATGTTCAAAAATGATGAAAAACGAGGTTACATTTTTTTTCAAATTAAAAAAAAACGATGGGCTATAACCCATGTTTTTGAAATTTTGATTTTTTTTTCAAATCCTCAAAAATGATGAAAAACGGCGTGCTATAGTATGCCGAATGGTAGGGGCTATAGCCCATGTTCAAAAATTATGAGAAACGAGGTTAAAAAAAAATCAAAATTTAAAAAAACGATGGGCTATAACCCATGTTTTTGAAAATTTGATTTTTTTTCAAATCCTCAAATATGATGAAAAACGGCGTGCTATAGTATGCCGAATGGTAGGGGCTATAGCCCATGTTCAAAAATTATGAGAAACGAGGTTAAAAAAAAATTCTAAATTTAAAAAAACAATGGGCTATAACCCATGTTTTTGAAATTTTGATTTTTTTTCAAATCCTCAAATATGATGAAAAACGGCGTGCTATAGTATGCCGAATGGTAGGGGCTATAGCCCATGTTCAAAAATTATGAGAAACGAGGTTAAAAAAAAAATCTAAATTTCAAAAAACGATGGGCTATAACCCATGTTTTTGAAATTTTGATTTTTTTTCAAATCCTCAAAAATGATGAAAAACGGCGTGCTATAGTATGCCGAATGGTAGGGGCTATAGCCCATGTTCAAAAATTATGAGAAACGAGGTTAAAGAAAAAATCAAAATTTCAAAAAACGATGGGCTATAACCCATGTTTTTGAAATTTTGATTTTTTTTCAAATCCTCAAATATGATGAAAAACGGCGTGCTATAGTATGCCGAATGGTAGGGGCTATAGCCCATGTTCAAAGATTATGAGAAACGAGGTTAAAAAAAAAATCAAAATTTCAAAAAACGATGGGCTATAACCCATGTTTTTGAAATTTTGAATTTTTTTCAAATCCTCAAAAATGATGAAAAACGGCGTGCTATAGTATGCCGAACGGTAGGGGCTATAGCCCATGTTCAAAAATGATGAAAAACGAGGTTACATTTTTTTTTCAAATTTTCAAAAAACGATGGCCTATAACCCATGTTTTTGAAATTTTGATTTTTTTTCAAATCCTCAAAAATGATGAAAAACGGCGTGCTATAGTATGCCGAATGGTAGGGGCTATAGCCCATGTTCAAACATTATGAGAAACGAGGTTAAAAAAAAATCAAATTTTCAAAAAACGATGGGCTATAACCCATGTTTTTGAAAATTTTAAATTTTTTCAAATCCTCAAAAATGATGAAAAACGGCGTGCTATAGTATGCCGAACGGTAGGGGCTATAGCCCATGTTCAAAAATGATGAAAAACGAGGTTACATTTTTTTTTCAAAATTTCAAAAAACGATGGCCTATAACCCATGTTTTTTGAAATTTTGAATTTTTTTCAAATCCTCAAAAATGATGAAAAACGACGTGCTATAGTATGCCGTACGGTAGGGGCTATAGCCCATGTTCAAAAATGATGAAAAACGAGGTTACATTTTTTTTCAAATTTAAAAAAAACGATGGGCTATAACCCATGTTTTTGAAATTTTGATTTTTTTTCAAATCCTCAAAAATGATGAAAAACGGCGTGCTATAGTATGCCGAATGGTAGGGGCTATAGCCCATGTTCAAAAATTATGAGAAACGAGGTTAAAAAAAAATCAAAATTTCAAAAAACGATGGGCTATAACCCATGTTTTTGAAAATTTGATTTTTTTTCAAATCCTCAAATATGATGAAAAACGGCGTGCTATAGTATGCCGAATGGTAGGGGCTATAGCCCATGTTCAAAGATTATGAGAAACGAGGTTAAAAAAAAAATCAAAATTTCAAAAAACGATGGGCTATAACCCATGTTTTTGAAATTTTGAATTTTTTTCAAATCCTCAAAAATGATGAAAAACGGCGTGCTATAGTATGCCGAACGGTAGGGGCTATAGCCCATGTTCAAAAATGATGAAAAACGAGGTTACATTTTTTTTTCAAAATTTCAAAAAACGATGGCCTATAACCCATGTTTTTTGAAATTTTGAATTTTTTTCAAATCCTCAAAAATGATGAAAAACGGCGTGCTATAGTATGCCGTACGGTAGGGGCTATAGCCCATGTTCAAAAATGATGAAAAACGAGGTTACATTTTTTTTCAAATTAAAAAAAACCGATGGGCTATAACCCATGTTTTTGAAATTTAGATTTTTTTTCAAATCCTCAAAAATGATGAAAAACGGCGTGCTATAGTATGCCGAATGGTAGGGGCTATAGCCCATGTTCAAAAATTATGAGAAACGAGGTTAAAAAAAAATCTAAATTTAAAAAAACGATGGGCTATAACCCATGTTTTTGAAATTTTGAAATTTTTTCAAATCCTCAAAAATGATGAAAAACGGCGTGCTATAGTATGCCGAACGGTAGGGGCTATAGCCCATGTTCAAAAATGATGAAAAACGAGGTTACATTTTTTTTTCAAAATTTCAAAAAACGATGGCCTATAACCCATGTTTTTTGAAATTTAGAATTTTTTTCAAATCCTCAAAAATGATGAAAAACGGCGTGCTATAGTATGCCGTACGGTAGGGGCTATAGCCCATGTTCAAAAATGATGAAAAACGAGGTTACATTTTTTTTCAAATAAAAAAAAAACGATGGGCTATAACCCATGTTTTTGAAATTTTGATTTTTTTTCAAATCCTCAAAAATGATGAAAAACGGCGTGCTATAGTATGCCGAATGGTAGGGGCTATAGCCCATGTTCAAAAATTATGAGAAACGAGGTTAAAAAAAAATCTAAATTTCAAAAAACGATGGGCTATAACCCATGTTTTTGAAATTTTGAAAAATTTTCAAATCCTCAAAAATGATGAAAAACGGCGTGCTATAGTATGCCGAACGGTAGGGGCTATAGCCCATGTTCAAAAATGATGAAAAACGAGGTTACATTTTTTTTTCAAAATTTCAAAAAACGATGGCCTATAACCCATGTTTTTTGAAATTTAGAATTTTTTTCAAATCCTCAAAAATGATGAAAAACGGCGTGCTATAGTATGCCGTACGGTAGGGGCTATAGCCCATGTTCAAAAATGATGAAAAACGAGGTTACATTTTTTTTCAAATTTAAAAAAAAACGATGGGCTATAACCCATGTTTTTGAAATTTTGATTTTTTTTCAAATCCTCAAAAATGATGAAAAACTGCGTGCTATAGTATGCCGAATGGTAGGGGCTATAGCCCATGTTCAAAAATTATGAGAAACGAGGTTAAAAAAAAATCAAAATTTCAAAAAACGATGGGCTATAACCCATGTTTTTGAAAATTTGATTTTTTTTCAAATCCTCAAATATGATGAAAAACGGCGTGCTATAGTATGCCGAATGGTAGGGGCTATAGCCCATGTTCAAAAATTATGAGAAACGAGGTTAAAAAAAAAATCTAAATTTCAAAAAACGATGGGCTATAACCCATGTTTTTGAAATTTTGAAATTTTTTCAAATCCTCAAAAATGATGAAAAACGGCGTGCTATAGTATGCCGTACGGTAGGGGCTATAGCCCATGTTCAAAAATGATGAAAAACGAGGTTACATTTTTTTTCAAATTAAAAAAAAACGATGGGCTATAACCCATGTTTTTGAAATTTAGATTTTTTTTCAAATCCTCAAAAATGATGAAAAACGGCGTGCTATAGTATGCCGAATGGTAGGGGCTATAGTCCATGTTCAAAAATTATGAGAAACGAGGTTAAAAAAAAATCTAAATTTCAAAAAACGATGGGCTATAACCCATGTTTTTGAAATTTTGAAATTTTTTCAAATCCTCAAAAATGATGAAAAACGGCGTGCTATAGTATGCCGAACGGTAGGGGCTATAGCCCATGTTCAAAAATGATGAAAAACGAGGTTACATTCTTTTTTCAAAATTTCAAAAAACGATGGCCTATAACCCATGTTTTTTGAAATTTAGAATTTTTTTCAAATCCTCAAAAATGATGAAAAACGGCGTGCTATAGTATGCCGTACGGTAGGGGCTATAGCCCATGTTCAAAAATGATGAAAAACGAGGTTACATTTTTTTTCAAATTAAAAAAAAACGATGGGCTATAACCCATGTTTTTGAAATTTTGATTTTTTTTCAAATCCTCAAAAATGATGAAAAACGGCGTGCTATAGTATGCCGAATGGTAGGGGCTATAGCCCATGTTCAAAAATTATGAGAAACGAGGTTAAAAAAAAATCTAAATTTCAAAAAACGATGGGCTATAACCCATGTTTTTGAAATTTTGAAATTTTTTCAAATCCTCAAAAATGATGAAAAACGGCGTGCTATAGTATGCCGAACGGTAGGGGCTATAGCCCATGTTCAAAAATGATGAAAAACGAGGTTACATTTTTTTTTCAAAATTTCAAAAAACGATGGCCTATAACCCATGTTTTTTGAAATTTAGAATTTTTTTCAAATCCTCAAAAATGATGAAAAACGGCGTGCTATAGTATGCCGTACGGTAGGGGCTATAGCCCATGTTCAAAAATGATGAAAAACGAGGTTACATTTTTTTTCAAATTTAAAAAAAAACGATGGGCTATAACCCATGTTTTTGAAATTTTGATTTTTTTTCAAATCCTCAAAAATGATGAAAAACGGCGTGCTATAGTATGCCGAATGGTAGGGGCTATAGCCCATGTTCAAAAATTATGAGAAACGAGGTTAAAAAAAAATCAAAATTTCAAAAAACGATGGGCTATAACCCATGTTTTTGAAATTTTGATTTTTTTTCAAATCCTCAAATATGATGAAAAACGGCGTGCTATAGTATGCCGAATGGTAGGGGCTATAGCCCATGTTCAAAAATTATGAGAAACGAGGTTAAAAAAAAATCTAAATTTCAAAAAACGATGGGCTATAACCCATGTTTTTGAAATTTTGAAATTTTTTCAAATCCTCAAAAATGATGAAAAACGGCGTGCTATAGTATGCCGAACGGTAGGGGCTATAGCCCATGTTCAAAAATGATGAAAAACGAGGTTACATTTTTTTTTCAAAATTTCATAAAACGATGGCCTATAACCCATGTTTTTTGAAATTTAGAATTTTTTTCAAATCCTCAAAAATGATGAAAAACGGCGTGCTATAGTATGCCGTACGGTAGGGGCTATAGCCCATGTTCAAAAATGATGAAAAACGAGGTTACATTTTTTTTCAAAAAAAAAAAAAAACGATGGGCTATAACCCATGTTTTTGAAATTTTGATTTTTTTTCAAATCCTCAAAAATGATGAAAAACGGCGTGCTATAGTATGCCGAATGGTAGGGGCTATAGCCCATGTTCAAAAATTATGAGAAACGAGGTTAAAAAAAAATCAAAATTTCAAAAAACGATGGGCTATAACCCATGTTTTTGAAATTTTGTTTTTTTTTCAAATCCTCAAATATGATGAAAAACGGCGTGCTATAGTATGCCGAATGGTAGGGGCTATAGCCCATGTTCAAAAATTATGAGAAACGAGGTTAAAAAAAAAATCTAAATTTCAAAAAACGATGGGCTATAACCCATGTTTTTGAAATTTTGATTTTTTTTCAAATCCTCAAATATGATGAAAAACGGCGTGCTATAGTATGCCGAATGGTAGGGGCTATAGCCCATGTTCAAAAATTATGAGAAACGAGGTTAAAAAAAAAATCTAAATTTCAAAAAACGATGGGCTATAACCCATGTTTTTGAAATTTTGATTTTTTTTTCAAATACTCAAAAATGATGAAAAACGGCGTGCTATAGTATGCCGAATGGTAGGGGCTATAGCCCATGTTCAAAAATTATGAGAAACGAGGTTAAAGAAAAAATCAAAATTTCAAAAAACGATGGGCTATAACCCATGTTTTTGAAATTTTGATTTTTTTTCAAATCCTCAAATATGATGAAAAACGGCGTGCTATAGTATGCCGAATGGTAGGGGCTATAGCCCATGTTCAAAGATTATGAGAAACGAGGTTAAAAAAAAAATCAAAATTTCAAAAAACGATGGGCTATAACCCATGTTTTTGAAATTTTGAAATTTTTTCAAATCCTCAAAAATGATGAAAAACGGCGTGCTATAGTATGCCGAACGGTAGGGGCTATAGCCCATGTTCAAAAATGATGAAAAACGAGGTTACACTTTTTTTTTCAAAATTTCAAAAAACGATGGCCTATAACCCATGTTTTTGAAATTTTGAAATTTTTTCAAATCCTCAAAAATGATGAAAAACGGCGTGCTATAGTATGCCGTACGGTAGGGGCTATAGCCCATGTTCAAAAATGATTAAAAACGAGGTTAAAAAAAAATTAAAATTTCAAAAAACGATGGGCTATAACCCATGTTTTTGAAATTTTGATTTTTTTTCCAATCCTCAAATATGATGAAAAACGGCGTGCTATAGTATGCCGAATGGTAGGGGCTATAGCCCATGTTCAAAAATTATGAGAAACGAGGTTAAAAAAAAAATCAAAATTTCAAAAAACGATGGGCTATAACCCATGTTTTTTGAAATTTAGAATTTTTTTCAAATCCTCAAAAATGATGAAAAACGGCGTGCTATAGTATGCCGAACGGTAGGGGCTATAGCCCATGTTCAAAAATGATGAAAAACGAGGTTAAATTTTTTTTCAAATTTAAAAAAAAAACGATGGGCTATAACCCATGTTTTTGAAATTTTGATTTTTTTTCAAATCCTCAAAAATGATGAAAAACGGCGTGCTATAGTATGCCGAATGGTAGGGGCTATAGCCCATGTTCAAAAATTATGAGAAACGAGGTTAAAAAAAAATCAAAATTTCAAAAAACGATGGGCTATAACCCATGTTTTTGAAATTTTGATTTTTTTTCAAATCCTCAAATATGATGAAAAACGGCGTGCTATAGTATGCCGAATGGTAGGGGCTATAGCCCATGTTCAAAAATTATGAGAAACGAGGTTAAAAAAAAAATCTAAATTTAAAAAAACGATGGGCTATAACCCATGTTTTTGAAATTTTGATTTTTTTTCAAATCCTCAAATATGATGAAAAACGGCGTGCTATAGTATGCCGAATGGTAGGGGCTATAGCCCATGTTCAAAAATTATGAGAAACGAGGTAAAAAAAAAAATCTAAATTTCAAAAAACGATGGGCTATAACCCATGTTTTTGAAATTTTGATTTTTTTTTCAAATCCTCAAAAATGATGAAAAACGGCGTGCTATAGTATGCCGAATGGTAGGGGCTATAGCCCATGTTCAAAAATTATGAGAAACGAGGTTAAAGAAAAAATCAAAATTTCAAAAAACGATGGGCTATAACCCATGTTTTTGAAATTTAGATTTTTTTTCAAATCCTCAAATATGATGAAAAACGGCGTGCTATAGTATGCCGAATGGTAGGGGCTATAGCCCATGTTCAAAGATTATGAGAAACGAGGTTAAAAAAAAAATCAAAATTTCAAAAAACGATGGGCTATAACCCATGTTTTTGAAATTTTGAAATTTTTTCAAATCCTCAAAAATGATGAAAAACGGCGTGCTATAGTATGCCGAACGGTAGGGGCTATAGCCCATGTTCAAAAATGATGAAAAACGAGGTTACACTTTTTTTTTCAAAATTTCAAAAAACGATGGCCTATAACCCATGTTTTTGAAATTTTGAAATTTTTTCAAATCCTCAAAAATGATGAAAAACGGCGTGCTATAGTATGCCGTACGGTAGGGGCTATAGCCCATGTTCAAAAATGATTAAAAACGAGGTTAAAAAAAAATTAAAATTTCAAAAAACGATGGGCTATAACCCATGTTTTTGAAATTTTGATTTTTTTTCAAATCCTCAAATATGATGAAAAACGGCGTGCTATAGTATGCCGAATGGTAGGGGCTATAGCCCATGTTCAAAAATTATGAGAAACGAGGTTAAAAAAAAAATCAAAATTTCAAAAAACGATGGGCTATAACCCATGTTTTTGAAATTTTGAAATTTTTTCAAATCCTCAAAAATGATGAAAAACGGCGTGCTATAGTATGCCGAACGGTAGGGGCTATAGCCCATGTTCAAAAATGATGAAAAACGAGGTTACATTTTTTTTTCAAAATTTCAAAAAACGATGGCCTATAACCCATGTTTTTTGAAATTTTGAATTTTTTTCAAATCCTCAAAAATGATGAAAAACGGCGTGCTATAGTATGCCGTACGGTAGGGGCTATAGCCCATGTTCAAAAATGATGAAAAACGAGGTTACATTTTTTTTCAAATTTTAAAAAAACGATGGGCTATAACCCATGTTTTTTGAAATTTAGATTTTTTTTCAAATCCTCAAAAATTATGAAAAACGACGTGCTATAGTATGCCGAACGGTAGGGGCTATATCCCATGTTCAAAAATGATGAAAAGCGAGGTTAAATCTTTTTTTCAAATTTTCTAAAAACGATGGGCTATAACCCATGTGTTTTGAAATTTTGATTTTTTTTCAAATCCTCAAAAATTATGAAAAACGGCGTGCTATAGTATGCCGTACGGTAGGGGCTATAGCCCATGTTCAAAAATGATGAAAAACGAGGTTAAAAAAAATTCTACATTTCAAAAAACGATGGGCAATAACCCATGTTTTTTTTTATTTTGATTTTTTTTCAAATCCTCAAAATGATGAAAAACGGCGTGCTATAGTATGCCATACGGTAGGGGCTATAGCCCATGTTCAAAAATGATGAAAAACGATGTTAAAAAAAAATATTCAAAATTTCAAAAAACGATGAGCTATAACCCATGTTTTTTGAAATTTTGATTTTTTTTTTAAATCATCAAAAATGATGAAAAACTGCATGCTTTGTATGCCGTACGGTAGGGGCTGTAGCCCATGTTCAAAACTGATGAAAAACTAAGGTTAATTTTCTTTTTCAAAAATTCAAAAAACGATGGGCTATAACCCATGTTTTTTTATTTGTTTTTTGTTTTTCAAATCCTCAAAAATGATGAAAAACGGCGTGCTATAGTATATCGTCTATGACAAGGCAACAGAATGAGCAGAAAATAAAAATGAACCATGTAAATACAATAAATTGAGCAGAGCACTGCAGGGAGTCGAACCCCATTCCGGTAAACCAGAAGTACCACAACCAGTGCCTTAGTTTTTGTTTTGTTGTACGAGGTCCATTCGTTGAAATGTAAATTTTGCATTTCAACAGTAAAGTAATTTCACAATTTACATTGTAGGCAATAATTAATAACGATATGGCACCAGGCCAAAGCCATGGGGAGAGTGTGTGTGAGTCAGTTTGTTAACAGCTAATCTCCAGCACCGTTAACCCGGTCGATGCCAAATTTTGAGAGAGAGAGAGCGAGAGCGAGAGCGAGAGCGAGAGCGAGAGCGAGACAGAGAGAGCGAGACAGAGAGAGCGAGAGCGAGAGCGAGAGAGAGACAGAGAGAGCGAGAGCGAGAGCGAGAGCGAGAGCGAGAGCGAGAGCGAGAGAGAGAGAGAGAGAGAGAGAGACAGAGAGAGCGAGAGCGAGAGCGAGAGCGAGAGAGCGAGAGAGCGAGAGAGCGAGAGCGAGAGCGAGAGCGAGAGCGAGAGCGAGCGAGAGAGCGAGAGCGAGAGCGAGAGATGGGCTATAACCCATGTTTTTGAAATTTTGAAATTTTTTCAAATCCTCAAAAATGATGAAAAACGGCGTGCTATAGTATGCCGTACGGTAGGGGCTATAGCCCATGTTCAAAAATGATGAAAAACGAGGTTACATTTTTTTTCAAATTTAAAAAAAACGATGGGCTATAGGCTAACCCATGTTTTTTTAAATTTTGATTTTTTTTCAAATCCTCAAAAATGATGAAAAACGGCGTGCTATAGTATGCCGAACGGTAGGGGCTATAGCCCATGTTCAAAAATGATGAAAAACGAGGTTACATTTTTTTTTCAAAATTTCAAAAAACGATGGCCTATAACCCATGTTTTTTGAAATTTTGATTTTTTTTCAAATCCTCAAAAATGATGAAAAACGGCGTGCTATAGTATGCCGTACGGTAGGGGCTATAGCCCATGTTAAAAAATGATGAAAAACGAGGTTACATTTCTTTTCAAATTTAAAAAAAACGATGGGCTATAACCCATGTTTTTTGAAATTTTGATTTTTTTTCAAATCCTCAAAAATGATGAAAAACGACGTGCTATAGTATGCCGAACGGTAGGGGCTATATCCCATGTTCAAAAATGATGAAAAGCGAGGTTAAATCTTTTTTTCAAATTTTCAAAAAACGATGGGCTATAACCCATGTTTTTTTAAATTTAGATTTTTTTTTTTAATCATCAAAAATGATGAAAAACGGCATGCTTTGTATGCCGTACGGTAGGGGCTATAGCCCATGTTCAAAACTGATGAAAAACTAAGGTTAATTTTATTTTTCAAAAATTCAAAAAACGATGGGCTATAACCCATGTTTTTTTATTAGTTTTTTGTTTTTCAAATCCTCAAAAATGATGAAAAACGGCGTGCTATAGTATATCGTCTATGACAAGGCAACAGAATGAGCAGAAAATAAAAATGAACCATGTAAATACAATAAATTGAGCAGAGCACTGCAGGGAGTCGAACCCCATTCCGGTAAACCAGAAGTACCACAACCAGTGCCTTAGTTTTTGTTTTGTTGTACGAGGTCCATTCGTTGAAATGTAAATTTTGCATTTCAACAGTAAAGTAATTTCACAATTTACATTGTAGGCAATAATTAATAACGATATGGCACCAGGCCAAAGCCATGGGGAGAGTGTGTGTGAGTCAGTTTGTTAACAGCTAATCTCCAGCACCGTTAACCCGGTCGATGCCAAATTTTGAGAGAGAGAGAGAGAGAGCGAGAGCGAGAGCGAGAGCGAGACAGAGAGAGCGAGAGCGAGAGCGAGAGCGAGAGCGAGAGCGAGAGAGCGAGAGCGAGAGCGAGCGAGAGCGAGAGCGAGAGAGCGAGAGCGAGAGCGAGAGCGAGAGAGAGCGAGAGCGAGAGCGAGAGCGAGAGCGAGAGAGCGAGAGCGAGAGCGAGAGCGAGCGAGAGAGCGAGGGCGAGAGCGAGAGATGGGCTATAACCCATGTTTTTGAAATTTTGAAATTTTTTCAAATCCTCAAAAATGATGAAAAACGGCGTGCTATAGTATGCCGAACGGTAAAGGCTATAGCCCATGTTCAAAAATGATGAAAAACGAGGTTACATTTTTTTTTCAAAATTTCAAAAAACGATGGCCTATAACCCATGTTTTTTGAAATTTTGAATTTTTTTCAAATCCTCAAAAATGATGAAAAACGGCGTGCTATAGTATGCCGTACGGTAGGGGCTATAGCCCATGTTCAAAAATGATGAAAAACGAGGTTACATTTCTTTTCAAATTTAAAAAAAACGATGGGCTATAACCCATGTTTTTTGAAATTTTGATTTTTTTTCAAATCCTCAAAAATGATGAAAAACGACGTGCTATAGTATGCCGAACGGTAGGGGCTATATCCCATGTTCAAAAATGATGAAAAGCGAGGTTAAATCTTTTTTTCAAATTTTCAAAAAACGATGGGCTATAACCCATGTTTTTGAAATTTTGATTTTTTTTCAAATCCTCAAAAATGATGAAAAACGGCGTGCTATAGTATGCCGTACGGTAGGGGCTATAGCCCATGTTCAAAAATTATTAAAAACGAGGTTAAAAAAAAAATCAAAATTTCAAAAAACGATGGGCTATAACCCATCGTTTTTTTTTTTTTCATTTTTTTTCAAATCCTCAAAAATGATGAAAAACGGCGTGCTATAGTATGCCGTACAGTATGGGCTATTAGACGAGCGTCTAAAAATGGGATAAAAACGTCTAAAAATAGTCGTCTAAAACACGTCTAAAAATAGACGTGTTTTAGACGTCTATTTTTAGACGTTTTTTATCCCATTTTTGACCATGGGCTATACACACACGCGTGTGTAAAGGAAGAATCATCTCAGACTGTTTTTCATCAGCGGCAGGTGGAGCGTCACACATGATAATCTCACACACACACACACACACACACACAACCTGCCAACTGTCTGTAGCAGAGGCAACGGGTCAAGCGCTCCACACCATTGAGCCAAGGCACCTTGGGGCATTCAGCACATGTCTCCTGGTGCTTTTGAGTTTTTATTTTCGTAATAAAGATGTGGATTAAACTTCAACCCTGGCATTGGGTCCTTTAATCATTAAAGGACCCAATGCCAGAGTGTAATTGGTTTTCAATGGTGACGTAATGATATGTTTTAGTGTTGGGAGGATTAAAGGTAATTATTAAATATTCTGCTGGTTGGGTTTGTGGGCTGTGAGCTGACCACCCAAGTATCCCCGGTCAGAGAGAGTATGTGACACCAAGGTATATTATTAACAAGGTCAGGTTTATTATCTCCTTAATCCATGGTTTCTACAAACAAAGGAATACATTAGCACCTAGTGCAATGGCAAAGTACTCAGAATACAGCATATTATCTCAACATTATGGCAAAGTGAGCAATAACCGATCAACATGTTGTACAAATAATATATTAAGGTCAATACAGTACATGGGAACAAAGGCTTACTTTGGTCAAGTATGCATGGCTGGAGTAGTGGGTAGACTCAGTGAGGTCTGTAGGTGCTGCATGTTGCCTGTGTGAAGGCTGGAGACTGAGTGAGGTGTGTGGGGTGAGTTGCTGGTTATATGTGGCACACCTAGACTGTGATTGGCTAATGAGTTGAGTGGTGTGATGGCAAACACATGTGTGATTGTGGATGCAGGGAATGGGGAGTGTCCAACAGAGGCTGCCAGTCAGACAGCATGCAGATAATTCACAACAGTAATGCTCCTATGTATACATGTATGTAATCTGGCACCACTGCCATATCAGGCACAAGTAGTCATTACGCCATTTGCTGGGACGGTGCATACGCATCGAATATGCTGGGACGGTGCATACGCATCAAAAGTGGCGCAAAGTAACCACAGTATACCACTAATCAACTTACACATTACATATACATATACATAGGCATTTCCTTTAATCCACCCGGCACTGATCGACATAAATACGTCACCATCGGAAGCCGTCACTCATGCGTATTAATTAATATGCATGAGTATGAGAGACAATTTACAATAAATAATTAAATAATTATAGGCTACTGTATACGTGATAACATATTTTATTTCAGTTTATATACCTTTTTTTCCATCGGATATCGATGATTTATTTTTCTGAGAAACTAAAAAGGGATCCAGAATAGTTCTAAATCGATAAAACTGTATTTCTCTTATAGATATAAACTTGTACCATACTTAATAATAATACTTTTTTACATGCATAAAGTAGGTAGGTACTAGGTAGCAAATAGTTAAACCTAATAATTAAACCTAATAACATTTCAAACATTCCTTCACAGAGAAACTGAGATTTGACAGTTTGTAGCGGTCGAAAGTACTTGCGAGCTCTGCTTGCGCACTAGTAGGCCATTTATGGCCTACTAGTGTGCAACAAGCAAGTATGCACTCGACAGAGTGCAGTTCTAGTTTACTATGTACTTACTGTAGTATACCGTCCGAGACCATCACTCGAGGCCCATATGGTCTCGAATGATTTGTCTTTTTTTCAAATCCCCAAAAATGAAAAATGGCATGCTATAGTATGCCGCCAGAGACCATGGGCTAAAAATAATGAAAAAGAGACCATAGGCTATAGTCCATGGTCAAGGTCCCCTGACCCATGGACTATAGCCCATGGTCTCTCAAAAATATTTGAAATGTTCATTGTTTTATTAATACAGTGCTTTCAAATGTGAGAAGGGTCAAGGGCAGATTTTGGCACGATACACAAAATGTATGTTTCTACTAAAAGAGTGCAAATGGTACATTCACAGTGTTGGAACTGGCCATAAATAGTTAATTTAAGGTAAAATTGGGCTTCAATAATGTATTATTTCACTATTTACATGGGACAATTATATGAAGAGAATGACTACAATAAGACATATGCTTTATTTCATGCACATGCCGATTGCATATACCGAAAGTGATTCCCAAACCTCATTTGGGTTTCACTCAATGTCCTATAGGCTAAATGAGGCTTGTGAGGAACTCCCGAGCGAGATGATCCGAGTGCTAGGTGACTGCAACAAACATTCGATTGCCTTGCCGTGCTGAAGGTCGCTCCCCCCTGATATGTCTCACAGCTTCACAGCGACTGGAGGCATGGTTTGTGGAATTATTTGCTAAAAACAACAGAAACCAAGGAGCATTATATTTAAAAGGTAGGCCTGAAAATGCAATTTCTGTTTACTAAAGAGCTGGAGAGTCATGTCACTGAACAAACACTCTGTCTCTATAGCAATGATTGCTATCACAATATAGATATTTAACTCTTATTTTAAACAAAGGAAAACCACTTGCCCTATATACCTTTAGGGGTTGAGGATTGTTTTTTTAAGCCCCGTTATTCATGTAAATACAAAAATGGGACTGGGTTGGGGAATAACATAAAGGCCTATTTCATGGTCATCATCACGAATAAGCGGCTGCTGTCTGTCCGCTGTTTCATCTTTAGAGTTTACTTTACGCGCAGGGCGCATGACGCTATGCTCATTGAGTTCAACAGCTTGTTTACAACATGGCACAGAAACAAAGGTCCGATTCCTTTGGTGGGCCCGAATCAACAAAGGAACTTCTACGAAGCCCACCCCCCGTAGTTCCCACAGCTATAGACACCAGTGTGACGTGTTCTGGTGAGGAGCTCTACACGTCCTGTGTCTTCGCTTGCTTGTATGAGACATCCTGCCAGGATTCCTTCCTCAAACTGGAGAGAACATAGAAACAGTGGTGCAACGGTTTAACCAAACTCATTGATTTAATTGATTACAACAAATCACTGATTGTTGTGCTATACCCGATTATTCGATTTAATGAAAAAGTAGCCTATTCAATAGAATCATCACAAATATTATTGATAGTTATGGTGGGGATCCTTTAGGATTTTAACAATTTTGATTCCTTAACGGTCCCCTTACAGGTCTGTAACTTAGGAGTGTACAAATGGAACCAAATGGATCGATTTGTACACTCTGAGTTATGGTGGTGGATGAAATTAAAATGTTTAAGAACTTGTAGTTGTATACATGACGACGACAGGCCCGGAAGATATTAGGTCCATTCATTTTCCCCATAGACGTTTCAAAAACTATTTATTTAAAAACCGTTTAAGCCTCGGACAAAGCCAACTTATCTTATTGTGACAAATCATGAACACGTTTTTAGTTTTTCTCCTTTCTAATTATTTTTGATCGGCCCAAAGCATTGTGTGTGTTGTCATGATCTGTCACAACAAGAGTTGGCTTTGTCCGAGGCTTAAATGTCTTTAAATAATTACTTTTTGAAACGTCTATGGGGAAAAATGAATGGGGAATTCATTCTGAATTCTCTCCCAGGCCTGTCGTCGTCATGAAATGGGGTGGGTCTGTGACGCTCTATAGAAGACGTGAGGTCCACAAACTCCACATACCAACTCGGACAGTGTTATAGTTCTGGAAAAAACATAACGATGCCAAATGTGATGGAACCTATTCCAGTTCCTCAATGTTGGAGGAACGTGGTTCCTCCGGTTCCGGATGCCAACCCTAGACTTGCAACCAGTCCCTATTCTGGGCATGTCCGAGTATGCGCAAATTAGCCGATTTACAAGCCCAGAAATTGGGCGGGTCAACACGTTGGGTTATGACATACTTGTCATAGAACCATGAACAGTCTGAATGTCCATACTGTACCTGGAGTGTGTTTTCCGCTGACGGCACCAAAACACAGTCAATATGAGCAGTGTAACAGCAAAGAGTAGCCCAAACGCTACAGCAAGGATATCACCTGTCAACAAAATAAATGTTTAGAGACATATAAGCTGCTTCACTCACTCCATGTGAATAGTTAATACTATTGTTACAGCTTGCTAACTGTGCCATTCATTTCCAGATCCAGATCCTGTGTTTACATATATGACACAATGACACAGGAACAGGAAATGCATTTCTTTAATTTATATTCAAAGATTTTCATTATTGAAGCAAACAGCAAAATAATATAGTAGTATAATATATTCACTAACATAAACGAGGAAAACTTCCAATAAACAGAGGTTTAAAATAATGTATTAATTTAAAAGGAGACATTTTATAATAACTTACCTTTCGGCAGGCTCTCTGTGGCTGTACAAGAAAGAAAGAAAGAAAGAAAGAAAGAAAGAAAGAAAGAAGGGTATCAGTAGTGAGTAGCCTAGTGTTTAATGTGTGATATTATAATCAAAATCAAAGGCAGCCTCAACTACTGATAATACTACTGATAATACTGTGAAATCAAATAACTTATTAAAGCAGCACTATGTAACTTTTATAATGAATACAAAAAATGAAATTTTGTCCAATCTGAGTATTTAATAAAATATAACTTATACAATTGGGGTGGTTGTATTTTGTCTCCCTGGCCTGGTCTTCTATTGAGACATTTATATCATGTCACTGTCAAAGGTCATGTTGTCTCACCTAGGCACAGGGATCTGACACGAATTTTGACCTGATGGTCAAGATTCAATTCATCCCCTGCGCTGTTAAAAAGAAATCTGAATATGTATGGCTTCAATTAATTATGTTGAACAGAACTACAGATGGAAGTCAGAACATGCACGCAGGGGCTTGTTTATAAATATAGAGTAATCTAAAGCTAGTGTTTATTTTGACATCACATGCTGTGTTGTTCTTATACCATGCACTCCAGTGGATGAATGGACATCAATACCGGCAGCCTTGGACTCATCATGGCGCGCTGGAGAGACACCTTCAAAGACAAATTGCAATGGAATCAAAGATATATATATATATATATATATATTAGAGCTGGGACTCGATTAAAAAAAATAATCTAATTAATCAGAGGCTTTGCGATTAATTCATCTAGATTAATCGCATTTTAATCGCATATCAATATTCAACCCGAGAACAGCGAGAAACCTTTTTTTTTTATGTTTTTTGGTATCCCAGTGAATCAACGAATAGTGACTACAGGATACCACTCATTTTCAACATTTTACTGTCATTAATATACCTGTTGTGGAAATAATAATAAAAAGTCACCCGATTCTGTGTTGCCTGGAACTGGAGGTCTGAAAAAAAATAGTAACAGTAACAAGTACATCTCAGTGACATCACAAAGCTGTACTTATTCATATTGTTACTGTTTTTTGTCAGACCTCCAGTTCTAGGCAACACAAAATGGGGTGACTTTTTATTCTTTCCAGTTTTCAGTACTATAGAAAAGCGCCCAGTGAGAAACGTTCCGCGGTGAAAAAAAAGGTGCGATTAATTTATCTGTAGTTAATCGCGATTAATTGTTCTGTAGTTAATTAATCTAAATTAATCGCAATTAGTCCCGGCCCTAATATATATATATATATATATATAGGCCTATAGGTCTGCTAATTAAGGATGAAACCAGAAAAGCCTTTCAGATTGTTTCCAATGGTGTCCTCACATACTCAATTCATCAAAAGAGTTATTGGCAGACAAATATACACAATTATACAAAAAACATCATAAAGGAGAAAATAAATATGTACAGCAACCAGCTCGGCTTGTAGATCTGCTACTTACAAATTGCAAAAGTTAAAAGAAGGTATGTTTTGTAATAATACTCAAAGTAATTGAGTAAATGCACAAGTTACTTTCCACCACTGATAACAACTGATTGCTATCAGAAGTTCAGAACATAGAGATGTTTAATATAAAACAAAATGCACTTACTGCACCTGAAGTAGGTGCTTCAAGAAGCTGAATTTGTACGAGTTGAAGGTGACATTTGCATGTGCAGACTGTAGAGTGTGTGTTGTGCTGTTGTAGCTCGTCACACTACGTATAGGCTACTTGTATCTGACGTGAGCATATTGGCTTCGTTTACTTCACGAGATAAGACATTCCAACCTTGACAAGGACACGGCTATGTGAACATGCAACGTTAACACCAGACCACATGCATACGCACATTGCAAGGCCCACTCATTACCATGCAGTCAGTGGTGCGAAAAGTACTCAGATTTTGTTTAGTTCACACTGCACTACTGTCATTTCTTGAAATCGTCTGTGTATTGAAATGACGTGATAAGAGACAGGACTATCACGTCACGAAAAGACAGGATGCTTTCTATTTTTCTTTTTTCTTGTAAATAAACAACTTACATCCAGTCAGTCAGTGTGCAATGCGGGCGGGAGGGAGACAGGGAGTTGTCATTTCCCTGGTCGGTCATGCAGTTAAATATTATTCAAGTATTCCAAACATGACGAACATATAGGCTACTACTACTACTGTAGGTAATAATGGAAGGAATTATCCCCTCACAGAACCTGAAAACGATACTGGAGGACCCGCAGCACACACACACACACACACACACACACACACACACCTCCCTTCAAGCTCACATAATGTTGGCATTGCAGCACATTGTGAGCTTGTAGATCTGATATTTTGGCTAAATAAAAACTAGAGTAAAATGTTAGGGATTAGTGCTGAATTTGCTGTCAAATTCAACACTATCTACCAGGCAAAAATACTGTAGGATGCATGTTGCAATACTACTGTACGTAGCATTGTCTTTTTTTCTTACCTCCAGGACTGGAGGTGTCAGTGAAAGATGCCAAGACGCTTCTTCCATGGAGCAGTTGTGGCACTCTGAAGTTCTTGTTGAGCTGCCGGCTCTGGTCTGCTTTAAGAGTCTCTTCAAGCGCTGCCATCTGTAAACATGACGTTTTTATCACAGAAAATCAACAATCGACCCTCTCTCTCACACGTTTCTGTTATTATGAATATTGACCGCCATTTAAAAAACTATTGTTTATTAATCGTAATCCAGGCAAATGTTTGAAAGTTATATCACCCAGCCCTACGTTGAGGGGAGCATACTTCCAGACGCATTTTGAAGTATTTAAACAAATGACAGGGACAAGTTTGCTTACGATACTTCTGCACCAATTAAGACCTGAGGCTGATTCTACAAAATGCCTTCTAAATCTTAACAGTTTTCTGAAAAACCTATGTTGCTATGGTTCTCAAAACATTCTCATGGACCCCCAAAATGATTTGGCCGCCGCCACGGACTCACATCTCCAAATGTTTTCTTCACGCTTTTTGCTATACTTTTACAGATTGAATCGAAAACTCACTCAAATTGGTACACATTAACTGTGGAATCATGATTAAAATGTGTCTGTCAGATTTTGCCTGATTGGCTTCCGATTGGCTAACGGTAGGTGGACAAATGACTGACTTGTCGTCTAGACAGAGAGACAGTGTCGTTAAAGAGCGTCCACGTGACCGTCTGGAAGCAAGGGGGCGTGGTCAGAGATCCTGTGTATCTGTAGAACCGACGCAGGTCGTTGGGAAGCAGATGGCGCACGTTGAATCCTGGGATCTCTGTATTCGACTCTAAAGCAAGGACAAGAAAGATTTTAAAATGTTGAATGTGTATTAAAAATACGGTATTCAGGTCTAAAACAGGGGTCTTCAACACTGATTCTGGGACCCCTAGGGCATTGGTTCCCAACCTTTTTATACTTAAGGACCACAGCAGAAAATATTTGGCTCTCCAAGTCCCTCCATAATAACTGATGGAAAAATACAGGAGCGTATACCTACCACTAGAGGGGGGCTCAAGTACCACCAGTGGTACTTGAGTGAGAGAGATAGAGATAGAGATAGAGATAGAGAATTTACATTTGAAGCCTAGCATCTAAGGAGAACTTTAGCCAAAAGAATAGCAGATGTACTGTACAAGCTAGCTCACAACGTCTCAGGCTGCGACTCTGTGAGACCTTGTGAGCTTGTAGATTGGCTATTTTAGGCAAACACAGGTGGAGAACGAAGCCATCCATGAAATGTATGCAAAAGTTTAATCTGCAACTTAATTTTGTACAATTTGTAGTGGGGGTCCCTGCTTCATCTCTATCTCAGATAGGGAATCCTTGGGCTGAAAAACATTGAACGGCTGAAAAAATAGCAATGTAGTTTACCTTCAATGCTGACATCAGTAAGTGCAGCCAGAATCTTTTCATACTCCTTATTCTCATGGAGACCAATCTGCAAGTGAAAGAAAGACATTTTAAAGTTAGTTGCATTATGTCATGAAATGATGCCATTTGTCAGTTACTGGCAGTGGTGTACGTCATTGTCTCAGTCTGACTGTCTCATGTAGTCCATTGAGTGTCTCATGTAGTCCATTGACTGTCTCATGTCTATTCCATTGACTGTCTCATGTATATTCCATTGACTGTCTCATGTAGTCCATTGACTGTCTCATATAGTCCATTGACTGTCTCATGTCTATTCCATTGACTGTCTCATGTAGTCCATTGACTGTCTCATGTAGTCCATTAACTGTCTCATGTAGTCCATTGACTGTCTCATGTCTATTCCATTGATGGTCTCATGTAGTCCATTGACTGTCAAATGTAGTCCATTGACTGTCTCATGTAGTCCATTGACTACATTGACTGTCTCATGTAGTCCATTGACTGTCTCACGTCTAGTCCATTGACTGTCTCACGTCTAGTCCATTGACTGTCTCATGTAGTCCATTGACTGTCTCATGTCTATTCCATTGACTGTCTCATGTCTATTCCATTGACTGTCTCATGTAGTCCATTGACTGTCTCATGTAGTCCATTGACTGTCTCATGTAGTCCATTGACTGTCTCATGTAGTCCATTGACTGTCTCATGTCTATTCCATTGACTGTCTCATGTAGTCCATTGACTGTCTCATGTAGTCCATTGACTGTCTCATGTAGTCCATTGACTGTCTCATGTAGTCCATTGACTGTCTCATGTAGTCCATTGACTGTCTCACGTCTAGTCCATTGACTGTCTCACGTCTAGTCCATTGACTGTCTCACGTCTAGTCCATTGACTGTCTCACGTCTAGTCCATTGACTGTCTCACGTCTAGTCCATTGACTGTCTCACGTCTAGTCCATTGACTGTCTCATGTAGTCCATTGACTGTCTCATGTAGTCCATTGACTGTCTCATGTAGTCCATTGACTGTCTCATGTAGTCCATTGACTGTCTCATGTAGTCCATTGACTGTCTCACGTCTAGTCCATTGACTGTCTCACGTCTAGTCCATTGACTGTCTCATGTCTATTCCATTGACTGTCTCATGTAGTCCATTGACTGTCTCATGTAGTCCATTGACTGTCTCATGTAGTCCATTGACTGTCTCATGTAGTCCATTGACTGTCTCATGTAGTCCATTGACTGTCTCATGTAGTCCATTGACTGTCTCATGTCTATTCCATTGACTGTCTCATGTAGTCCATTGACTGTCTCATGTCTAGTCCATTGACTGTCTCACGTCTAGTCCATTGACTGTCTCACGTCTAGTCCATTGACTGTCTCATGTAGTCCATTGACTGTCTCATGTAGTCCATTGACTGTCTCATGTCTATTCCATTGACTGTCTCATGTAGTCCATTGACTGTCTCATGTAGTCCATTGACTGTCTCATGTAGTCCATTGACTGTCTCATGTAGTCCATTGACTGTCTCACGTCTAGTCCATTGACTGTCTCATGTAGTCCATTGACTGTCTCATGTAGTCCATTGACTGTCTCATGTAGTCCATTGACTGTCTCATGTAGTCCATTGACTGTCTCATGTCTAGTCCATTGACTGTCTCATGTAGTCCATTGACTGTCTCATGTAGTCCATTGACTGTCTCATGTAGTCCATTGACTGTCTCATGTAGTCCATTGACTGTCTCATGTCTAGTCCATTGACTGTCGCATAGTCCATTGACTGTTGCATAGTCCATTGACTGTCTCATGTAGTCCATTAAATGTCTCATGTCTATTCCATTGACTGTCTCATGTAGTCCATTGACTGTCTCATGTAGTCCATTGACTGTCTCACGTCTATTCCATTGACTGTCTCATGTAGTCCATTGACTGTCTCACGTCTAGTCCATTGACTGTCTCATGTAGTCCATTGACTGTCTCATGTCTATTCCATTGACTGTCTCATGTAGTCCATTGACTGTCTCATGTAGTCCATTGACTGTCTCATGTAGTCCATTGACTGTCTCATGTAGTCCATTGACTGTCTCATGTAGTCCATTGACTGTCTCATGTCTATTCCATTGATGGTCTCATGTCTATTCCATTGACTGTCTCATGTAGTCCATTGATGGTCTCATGTCTATTCCATTGACTGTCTCATGTAGTCCATTGATGGTCTCATGTCTATAGTCCAGTGGTTCCCAACCCTTTCTGGGCATACCGTAGTTGAAAATGTGGAAGGCATTTGTCTACTCAGTCTGTGTCTCAGAGGGCTGTGGACAGTTCAGAAAGCTGCCCTATAGTGACATTATCGATGGAGAATCCAAACTAATAGGAAAGAGAGTGGTTAAGTGCACAGGCTTTCTATTTCTTGAAAGTTAGCATTCTAATAGTTCTAAAAAAAATAAAAAAAATAAAGCCACAATTATTTCACTTGTAGTCAGGTTTCTGAAGTGTCCACAGCCCTCCTATATGATACGCATACCGAGTAGAATATTTATTTTTACCATTTTATCATGAGCATTAGTGAAACATTACTGACCAGCATTTTAGAAAGCAATTTGATTGGCCTTGGTTAGTTGGCTTGTAGAGTGGTAGGCTTTGTTTTAGTAGGCTACTCTTGAAACGAGCAAATATTACTTTTGAATCCACTACATTTGATTTCTAGGAAAGGACCCTGGACCCAAACTGCTCACATGCTAAGGCCTACTCACCCCAATAAAGGCTCCTAGTACAGCCAGTCCGTCCGCCTGGCTGGCTGCCTCTGCCAGGCCTGCATATTTAGAGTTGTAATGAACAATATGCATCTGGTGGGAAATCAAAACATAGCCTACACTGTTAACTCATCCTGTTGCATACAAGCTCCATGTATGTAGGTGTGCAACTAATGTAACTAATCTATTTAATAAAAAGGAAAACAAAATTAATTGATTTTAATATAAAGGATATATTTTTGGGGAAAAAACATTTTGCTTTTTGAAAATGACCGGTATACAAGCTTTTGTGACCCGGCAAAAACCAGTATGCACATAAGGTTCAGTGTTGGTAAACACTTCGGTAAGTCAGTAGCCAGAAGCTTGTTCCTGGCTATGTGCATCACGTTTGCAGGAGGACGTATAATAATAACAAAAGCAAAAGCTTTGAATAATTATAGACATTAATAGTAAAAATCTGAATCTGTGTCGAATGTGGAGAAACCACTCTAACTACTTAGTAGTGAATAGCCATTTACATAGATTTTTTATTAGGATTTGATTATTTTATACAGTTGACAGTTTGTGAATTTTGCCAATAAACCAGATTTGCAGTGGGGTTTGAATCATTTCAAAGCCTGTATATATAGTAAACCAGTATGCAGATGAGGTTAGACATAGGTCAAAGTGGTAACACTTCGGTATGTCCAACATTCAGTAGCAGTAGGTATGTACGTGAGATTAGACATTACGTTGCAAAAATAGTACACCATATAGCCACGGTACAGCAGCCTCACCTCTGCAGGGAAATGCACTTGGTCTATAGTGTGTTCTGACCCAGGAACTGCCACCGTGCCCCAGTGGAAATGCAGCTGAGCAGCGTGGAACGTGGTGTCGAAGCCGCTCACAATCTGCAGGCTGTCCGGGAGCTGCAGCTGTACTGTGAACCATAGAACAGTGTTTCTCAAAGTGGATGCCGTGGCTCACACAACGCGCCACAAGTGGTTAGACGCAGAGGTATTAAAGTTATTTTGAATCTGTCCTATAATGGAAACAGATGTCTCTGCAATGTCTAACATAAAAATCTACATTTTGCTGATGTACAGAAATAATACAAAGGCATATACTGTATACTCCTTGGACCTTAATCAAATCAACCAGCTCACAATGCTTGACGATGCAACTAATTTTGAGCTTTTGGATCTGTAATTTCCCCCCTTTTCTTTTAGAATCGATTACATTGATTAACGGTTCCACCTGTACTTACATGTGTGCCCATTGTTGAACAGCGTCAGACCTGCTGGCTCACTGGTCAGATCGTAACCGTCCAGCGTGATGGCAGGCAGACTGGGGTCAAAGGTCACCCCATTGGTGTCAACATCGATGGGTGACTGGGACGTCCCACTGCAGTGCTTGAAAGCACTGGACCACGACTCCTGATCTGTTCAACCAATCAGAATGCTGGACATAAGTATATCGTTGCTGTCGGACAGAAACGTATCTTCATATTTCGACTATAGTCGTTATGTCAATTGATTCGTCCCAACACAACTGCCAGTGAGGAGCGCCCACCGGGAGGACAGAGCCTTCCAACACTCCCTCCTGACAGGTGCCGCCAGAGCCCGTAGGAGGACGTGCAGCGACAAACATGATATCGCCCTCCCTGCCCGGCTTCCCTCCCCTGAACCCGGGCCAATGCTCTATATGCATCTAACTCTGCATTCAGCTTTGGGCCGCCGCTGCACTTCCGGTCACCATCCGACTCATTTTTTATTTTTTATATATTTTTTATCCCACGATTCTGTAACCCATTTTTCACCCCTGTGTCAATCGTCTAATGTGATCCTGGGCTCTACACACCCACCACCAACCTAGTCCCAGTATGTGGGGGACAAGGGGAGAGCAACGGACTTGAACTCATGCTTCCTTCATGCCTGAGTGTCCAAGTTGCTCCTTTCCACCTGACAGGGGGGAGTTTGCCTGGTTGGACGTAGTGCGTGGAAGGAACACGTTATTCCAACCAGTTCCTTTCCCCTCCATCAGGCACCCCGGATGGCCAGGGGGAGGCAGTTTAGAGACCAAGATTACTGCATGTTTTTTGTGAGGGACCCTAGTATAGGGGACACGGGGAGAACATGCAAAATCCACACAGAAAGGCCCTTTCGCCAACCCCGCCTCGGGTATGGGCCCTGATGATGCGGAAGAGGAAACACACCGCCAACAAAACGTTATCGAGTCGAGTTCTTTAAACCACACTATTTTATTTGATGTCGTGGTTTTTCATATAGTTTGTATTTGCATTTGTGTGGCGACGTTGACATGACGACATGAGTTAATAACGTCTTCAAATGTCATTTTACGGACCTTTTAACGGCAGCTCTTCCAGTTGTTGCACTGCTGCCTCCCACTAACCCTGCAATCTCACTGCTAACTCACCCACTGACTATCTCCCTCCCACCCTTCTCCCTTTCCCGCTCACGCGTGAGCGCACAATATCTGTACCATAGCTACTTCTCTTTATCGCACTCACACACGCACGCTCTGGTGTAAAACGTGCAAGGTGCAAACGCAGTTAGCCGGAACGTGATTGCAGGCAGTTTTTAAATGTAGGCCAACCAAAATACATGGGTCTAAAATATCAGAAACACTTTGAACATCCACTATCAATGAGTCAGCTGGCAACCGGAAATACACAAAGCATTGAAAGCTTGTAGATTTGATTTTATTCTTTTTTTTTGTGAAAGTGGGTCACTACATTTGTTCCAATTAGGGCATTCATTTACAAACAAATGAAACAATAAATGAATGGATATAAAGTTTCTGCCTGACAGCAATGACATCCAAGAACAAATCGAAATGCAACTGTAAAACAACTTCACCATACTTGCCTTCATATCCCCAATGTTCATGAGATGCACCTGGAATTGACAAAAGGCATAAAGAATTAAGCAAGGAAGGCAAATTCATAGAAAGATCAAACAATGGAACAAGTATGATTGATAAATGATTCATCACCAAGAATGGCATTGGCATCTAATACTAATAGCAATGATTAGTATCACATAGTCATAGACGGCTATTTAACACTTAAAACAAATATCACTTACTGTACAAGTTACAAGTAACCCCTTTAACATTGGGATGGGCCTCAACCGGTGGCAGTGCGTAAACAGCTCTTATCGTTGTTAACATGCTTAATAAGGTTTGACCTTTGATTGGCTTCCAAATCTTATCTTAGTGACGACTCATTAGGTCTTGTATCTTATCTTTCATTTCTATGCTGATGATACCCAATTATATCTATCTGTGGCTCCAGATGATCCCTGTGCTTTAGACCCGCTGCTTACCTGTCTGTCTAGCATCAAATGTTGGATGAGTGAGAACTTTCTCAAGCTAAATGAGGACAAGACAGAAGTTCTCATAATCGGTTCTAGTGAGCAGAAAGAATCAATATTAAGCAGACTTGGCAACCTGACTGTAGACAGTAACAGTACAGTAAAGAACCTGGGGGTTATTATTGATTCCGAATTGAATTTTAATTCACACATTAATCATGTTACCAAGATTGCCTTTTTTCACCTTAGAAATATTGCACGAATCAGAGCCTATGTGTCCTTGGACGATGCAAAAACGCTAATCCACGCCTTTGTTTTTTCTCGGCTTGATTACTGCAATGCACTTTTTTCAGGACTGCCTAAGAAAACAACTGACAGATTACAACTTGTCCAAAATGCAGCAGCCAGAGTTTTAACTAGAACTAAGATGAGAGAACATATTACTCCTATACAAATAAAGTTTTATTATTCTTCTTATTATTATTATTATTGGACTAACGTTTCTCTACTAACATACCAGGAAGGCTTACGTTTGTCACTGTGACATAAATAATTAAATTTTCCACCTAAAATTTCTAATATTATATTGAAGTGAATGTACAGTTCCAAGTATGCCAAACCAATAGTCAAAGACGACGTACATTTCTATACCTGTCCAAGGGATTTCCTTGGTAAACCAACTAGGCTTATTTAGAGAATTATACTTGAGGTTTAAACAGAAACATTTACAAAATTGTCAAGAAAGACAAATGTTTTTTTTCCACGATTTCCCATTCCCATTGTTTCACCCAGTGTCAATTATCTAATGTAATCCTGGGCTCTACACCCCCTCTGCCAACCTGGGGAGAGAAAGGGACTGACCTGCATGCTTCATTCAATGCATGAGGAGTCCAAGCCACTGCTTTTCACCTGACAGGGGGGAGCTTCCCCGGTTGGACGTAGCGCTTGGAAGGACCACGTTATTCCAACCAGTACCTTTCCCCTCCATCAGGTGCCCCGGCTGGCCAGAGGGAGGTAGTTTAGAGACCAGGATTACTGCATGTTTTTTTGTGAGTGTACTACCTACAGGAGACACAGGGAGAACATGAACACAGAACTCCACACAGAAAGGCCCTTTGGCCAACCCCACCTCGGGTATGGGCACTGATGACGCGGAGGAGAGAACACACCCCCAGCGCCCAGCCCCCAGCCCCCATCTGTGAGGCGACAGCACTACAGACTGCGATACCGTGCCCCTCAGGAAAAACTGTCTTCAATAACATAACAGAGGCGTTATTGAATTTCCCTCAATAAAATTGACCACTTAAGCCATTTAAAAGAAATGGAAGGAAGGAAAAATGTGAAGGTGCTTCGAAAATGTTTGCCTAAAAACGATATGATGAAAATTAAGTTGATCTGTGTGTACACATATATATATATATATATATATGCTTATATTGTAACATAAGAATTGTAAGTTAACTATTGTGTTTACTTTAAAACAGAAAGTGGTACAAGTGGTCGACCAACACTGTTAGATAGTGGTTGTCTAAACAACCACTATCTAACAGTGTCTAAACTTTAGACCGATAATTTAACCTACCGGTATATGATCCCAGATGACTATGCTATGTATGTAACGTACTGCCTGCACGTGTTTGCCTTGTATCATGCTAAATGCTTAAATTGTCAATTGCACTGCTGTTGTGCAGTGCAGACTCTCTTTTAAACCAGCACCAGCGACAAAATTGATGCGTGCAAACCCATGAAGGATATTGGACCCCATAATTCCCAATTTAATATTGCAATCATATATCAAACTAATCAAATGCTCATTTAATGTTCTGCTAGAAGCCTGAGAAGCCTGTCTGTCTGGAGACTGTGATCACCTCCAGGCTCTCCTAGCAGACACCCCAGGACGGGCCACCTGGCACTGGCAGTTGATTATAATTGTAGTGGCAAGCTCAAAAGACTTTGCCACTCTGCTGGGCACATAATATAAACCCTTTTTGACGCGTTCAAATTATAATGCCCAGGCATTGACTGCTGTATAGGGTGAGGTTCCCATTTATTCAACACATTAGGTATTACAGCAGTTTTCTTTATGCAAAATTAAATGAGACGGTAAAAACCGTGTGATCTCTAGCCTGTGCCCATACCTTCCAAACCATCAACCTGGCTTGTTGCACCCGTGTTCCTGTGACACACACCCCCCATGGTGAACCCGCCCATCTAACGGGTTAAGGGCGCACACAGGCAGAATGGCTCCTTCAATAATAAAGATAGCAAATGGACTAATTTACATTCTAAGGCTCCAGGTTGAAGTGTCAATCAAAACAGTATGGTGATAAAAATAAATGTACAAATGACTTGATTTAATCAGAATGATTGAAGGAACTTTACCTTCCAGGGGGGTGAGCCATACCTTTGGTTGCTTTGAATGCCAGCATCAGTGTTTTGTATTCTGTGCGGGCATAGAGAAGGGGAACCACACCATATAGCCCTCAGCATCAGCCACACAGTGATTGAATGGTCAGGTGACTCACCCTTGGACTGGCTCCCCCCCTGCTCTTCCTCTGAAGAGGAAGAGGATGATGAGCTGGAGGCGCCATATGGCAGCAGCACACCAACAAAGAAGAGAACGTGGACGAGGATCCTTAGCTTCATCAACATCACTACGTTTGGCTTCACTGAGAACTTCCTTTGATGTCCCTCTCCCTGCCTCACAAGCTCTCTCTCTCTACACACACACACACAATCTCTCTCTCTCTCTCTCTCTCTAACTCTCGTACTCACAATTCTCTCTCTACACACACACACTCTCTAACTCACAATTCTCTCTCTCTCTCTCTCTCTCTCTCTGAATGGAGACAGCCAATCAGGACACTAGACTCCCCCCACATTTCAAACTTTAACTCCACTCTACATCTCAGAGTGTTGCACATTTTAACTTTTTACAATTTGACAGGTTTTGCAGTTTCATTCAAAATACATCACTTAAGCCCAATTTTACCAATCTACACGTTTGCGATGTGTCTGCGATGTGATACATTGTACCATTATGCTATTTATTGATTGAATACTAGCCCCGCCTAGGGCCTAGGCTTGTTTCCATTGTGGTCCTCTGTATAATATTGGAATCGGTCAGAATCAGTATCAATTTCATAACCGTGCACCCCTAAGGTAGACTTTTATTTTGATGCCAATACAATACTTGTGTAGTTTTACTCAAAGAGTAAATAATTGCATAGTTGTACTTGTAACAGACAGAGATAGCCTATTTCTATATTGTGGTAGTGCCATTTTTACCCAAGACATCAGAGTACTTCTACCACTGGTGCTTCAGGAACACCTTTCAGGATCCTGCATCTCTTTCCATATGGACTGCACAAGTTAAGAACAATTAAGTACAAACAAAAGGGACAAAGTACAGTGTCAAAGTCTCAAGCCCGTATACATTCTGCATGTCTCCTGCATGCTTACTATGGAAAGGTCCACGCATGAAACTGATGTACGCCAGTGTACCAGAACAGATGCCTACCTACTTATAGGTTAACTGCTGTAAATGTTTAACTGTCCATAGATTACTCGACATATATTATCCACTGGGTAAGTTGGCTGACACTATACATATCAGCCTCACAGCCAGGGCGGAAGAAGTACTGACATGTTTTACAAGCTCTCAGCACTCGCATGACTGAAGTAAAAGATTGTATAACTAGCCGCTTAAATTCATATTAAGAAATGTTTCAGCTGTAAAAGAAAATCTGAGATGACGGAATGATGATGGAGACTGATGGACGATGATGGTCATAGAAGGGGAACCTTTAGCCCCTTTCGGGACCCTCGGTTACCGTTTCTGAATTTTGGACGTCGGTACCCCAGGGTCCCTCAGTACTTATTTCACTCTCCATGGGAGACAGATGTTCATACCCTCCATTGACGTCATGCTACGCTCCGTCCATCGGAGTGATTGGATCATCTGCTGCACCTGGGTGGAGTTTAATAGCAAGCTGTATGCGCAGGCACAAGCACACAGGCACAAGCGCACACACACACACACACACACACACACACACACACACGTTTTTATATTTCAAATTAAATTATCATGAATAAATGATAAACGATTAACGAAACACTAAAAGAAGAGATAAAACATATAGCGACAGACAGGATTCTTGCTATAGCAATTGTAATTCATGCATTTTTGTAGGGTATAATTATAAGAATATTTTAAAACCAGTATCAATGGACACAATGTCAATATGAAGTAGGGCGGGGTCCTAAGGGAGGTTCCAGGGGATCCGGGGACCCCCAGGGGTCCTTGGGGTGGCTCCAGGGGGTCCCCATGCAGTAAAATAGCAGATCTACAAGCTGCACATCTGATATTTTTTAAATGTTTTGGAAAAATGTTGAAAAATGTTTGGAAAAGTTTGAATAATATTGAATTTCTTAAAATAATTCTTCTCTGATCTGGGCGGTCCCTGGTACAACACATGTTCAGATGGGGGTCCCTGGTACAACACATGTTCAGATGGGGGTCCGTGGTACAACATGTGTTCAGATGGGGGTCCGTGACATTATTGTGGGGGTCCTTGAAGTTGAACTGCTTGACATGAAAAGTTTTGGGAAACACTGATTTGCAGCACCCATAATAATCTTCAGACAGACTCATGCAATGTCCGCTGGTTAACACTAGATGGCGGCAAAACGTCGGTCTTCCAGTTAATCGACCTGAAGGTAGTCTCTCAAGACAGACTGTTGACTCACGTCAAGAACAACAGGTTTTCCCGAATATTTGAGATGGGATGCTCAGATTGCCCTGAAGGTGAATTAAATCCCATTAAATGGCCACCTTCCAATGCAGCCAACACCAAACATGTTCCCAAAGTGGGGTCCCTGGCTGAGGGAGTTCCAGGGGGTCCCCAGCTACATGATAGTTTGGAACCAAATGGACCATTGTGGGTCTGTAACTCAGATAGTATACAAATGGAACCAAATGCACCCGATTTGGTTCCATTTTGTACACTCTGAGTTAAAATAACTGTCCCAGAGATAGAAATGCCATTAAATGGGGGGTCCGTAGACTAATGCATGTCAAACTAGATTGTTGACCATAAGAATGGAAATTACCGCTGTGAGAAATGTAGAAAAGAATTTCCTGAGTTCGAATATAGACTCATATAGCAGACTTATATAGCAGACTTGTTTACAAGAGGGTCCACCTTGTTCAATTCATCAAAACATTTAGAGACGTACAAAAGACACTTCTATAATAAAAACAACAGAACAGGAATACAATCCAGTGACTTTATATGCCTGTCCTGCTCTTGTACCTCTTATGAATTACGGGCAGGGCCCCCCCAAGTACTTTTAACTTAAAAGTACATAAGCTTTTTAAACTTTTAAATATAAACTTGAGTTCCTTTATTAACCAATTACCATGAAAACACTAGTTTTTAACCTTTTAAGCTTAAACCCTTTTAAACTTTTTTTTCTTTTTAATGTACACCTTATTATGAAATCCTTTATCTAAGCAAATAGATGAAACAAGCAACACAACAAGTCTTTTATACTTTTACTTAAAAATATGAATAAAAAAAAATATGAATCAATTGTGTCTTGTAACTCAATACAGTTCAGTTTAACAACAGGTAAATGCATTGTTCAATTTTACACTCCCCCAATGCAATGTGTGTGAAAACAACATTATTGACACGGCATATCAAAATAAAACCAAAATAAAATGAGTTTCCAACCCCCCCCCCCCCCCCCCCCCCCCTTGCAGTCCTGATACCATATTGTCCAAAAAGATATGTCTTCTATTGTGAGTCAAAGGGCAAACTTCCAGTTCAGCCAGGAGAATGGTGGTGGTGTTGTGAGAGCGCTGTGTGAGTGCCTTATGCCTTCGATGCATGTGTGGCCTACACCTTTCCATCTCTGGAGCGTATATGTGCTTAAGGGAGGGCAAAACTTTCCCCAGATTCCTTGCGAAGCCCCGTGGAAGCATGAGCGTGCGTCGCAGAGCGCATGTTCGGGTCTGTAAATTATTTTTCTATAGTATTGGAGTTTACTCGTTTTTAGTAAAGCAACCTCCTGCTGCCTCCTGCATTATGTGCAAATTCAAAACAGGTGTTAACGCAGGGCTGTTGAGTGATATCCAACGAGCACTCCCAAACTCTTATAATGAGACAAAAACTTTACAGATTAAAAGAGGATAAATCAAGCTTTCCGTACAGCTGCAATGTTGGTGAGTTTGACGTTGTTTAATACAATCAGATAGGACTTTTCTGTTTGGATGAATGGGCTGTCTATGGGAAGTTGCACCTAATTAGCACCTTGCTGGCAATATGGCCACGGTCTGAATATCATCAATGGACTTAGCTGGGCAGAGTCTGTCAGGACCCACGTTGCCAGAGGAAGGTTAGAGCGTTGCCTGGTCACTCAACCCGCTATCTGGGATGTCTTGCTTCAGGCGACGTCCTCTTCAGGAAGGTTTAGTAGCTTAAGAGATTGACTGCTTCAGCTAAACAGGCTACGTACCTCCTCCTACCCACTATCATGGTAAACTGTCCAACTAGCTCATCCAACTAGCATGCCAACAGCATACACATGCAGTCAGGCCCGCAACTCTGTCCCAACTCTGTCTGCCCAGTTTCCCCACAGTACCTCCCCAATGTCTGCAAGCCCTGCACGCAGTCACAGTGACGCTGGAAAACGTCCTTGTAACTCCTTGCCCAAATCACTGTTCATCAACCAGTCCAACACTTGCAACTCAACTCTACAGATTATTTTGTCACTAATCTGGTAAAGACAACAACGTGTGACAGACTGTGTTACATTCTCTTCAGCAAGCATTGTTCCTCTTCTTCAGTCTGTGCTGCTCTGCTCTCCCTCTCCCCTAATTATGCAATGCCGCACAACTGTGCCAAATCTGCGCACGCACGCGCTCACTCACACACTCACTCACTCACTAACTCACACACGCGCACGTGTGCGCCAAGACTTTGTGCAACAGTAGGCTGTAGAAAAAGAATGAATCTCTCCGGGGGAGAAGCAATTAACCATGCCCACTTAGGAGACCATTTTTGTAGGATTTGTGTACCATTTTTGCCTCTAAAGTGGGGTCGACTATCTTCAGTATATTAAACAATCACACTCGTGTGAACCGAGTGGTGCGATTCCGTGTGGGTGTCCCCGGGGGTCCCCGGAACCTCCAGACCCACAGGAACGCGTCCAGGGTGTCGGCCCGGTTCCGGTGAGCCACCCCGCGTCCGAAACGGTTGAGAAATGACAGAGTTACCGTGTTGACTGACAGCTGTTAACTGACAGAGTGGTATTCTCTCTCCCTTCTCTCTCTCTCTCTCTCTCTCTCTCTCTGTTTCTAGCTCAACAGCGCCACTTTGGCACCTGTTGGTACCCTAAACATAGGGACATACATACAGACATACAGACATACAGAGGGACGAACATGGAGTGGCTGCTCCACTCAAAACTCTGTCAGTTCCAGGAGCAGCTCTTAAGGCCATCAAACTGCTCTTTAACGTGCTGCAGTTGCTCCATGAGACCAGCGGGGGCGCCGTTCTGCTCCAGTTTCTGCTTGATCTGAAATATATATTTTAACGAATTAAGTAAAGATGCACGATACCATCGGTAGCGCATCGGAATCGGCCATATCGGAATCGGCCATATCGGATCGGTATCAAAATAATACAGATTATTTAATCGGTTTTCATCAGCAAAAAATAAATAAAATGCATCAATAAATCAAAAGTTTCTAGTACCTCTAGTCTAGAACAAAAGCCAAATCAAATATGATATTTATTGATTGATTGATTGAATACTTTATTAACACTAGGAAGGCTGAGCAGCCGTTCTGACCGAATTTGAGATTTCAATGTTTATTTTCTCAGCCCATGGAGTCCAGAGAAAGTTCCCCTTGCATGACTTTGTCTAAATATTCGATTGAAATCATCTCTGTTTTTTTCCCCATTTGAAACTTTTTCTAAATATGATTTTAGGCATATATCTCTTACTCAGTCTGACTATATCGGCCCATTCGACCGCTCTCCCCCTTTATCCCCCCACCCCCGCACCACTCGTTCACACCTCTTCAGCTGGAGAAGTCATTGTTGCCTACACGCACTCACTTTTATTTTTTATTTTCTTCCCTCTCTTATGAATACATTATTATACACCCAATGAAAATGTACACTTCACGGATTATATAGGCCATTTGGAATTAGAACAATCGGTAGAACATTGGCCGAGAATAGCACAATAGCACATTAATTATTGCCTAAATGTACGGACTTTTCTGAAAATGGTTAATCTGCAAGCTGCCCGACATTTCAACTTGATATGTTTCGTAGAGAGGGCATAGGCCTACACAAGCCAGAATTCCGTAGTTTACATGGTATTTTGTAATACTGTTGGTCAAAGTAACTAGTTGGGCAGGCTAAATATAATAGTAGGCTATAAGCCCGTTTTCAGCTAAATGCGGAAATGTCCAGGCTAAAAAACTTATCGAACGGGAGTCGTGTTAATATTTATTTACTCGTCATTGTCATGTTCACTCCAAATAAGCAAGTATTATGTAATAAATAAATTAATTTCGTGGCTTTTTGTTCTCTTTTCTCCAGGCGCATACCCGCATCGAGATGAGCTCTGCGACAGCCGTGCTGTGCTGTTTTCAATTAAATTACTTGCAGTATAATATTAATAAATACTACATCCTATATACATTGCTTGTCTGTCTAATCATTCAAATGTTTTTCTATATGCATATTGCATAGTTTATGTAAGCCTGAATTAAAGTCTGATTACTGAGGCTTTTTCCCCGTCTCTCTCACAAACAACGAAGCCTATAAATATTGTCACCTTTATGCCTCAAAAGAACCCCCGGACATGCAAGTTCGTTTGATATTGTTTAATTCGATAACGATAGCGAATGAAAGCAAGATTCCTAAGGAATATGGAGATTTTTACATTTAATGAAACGGTTGAGAAATGAGTGTTTATAGGCTAGATAGAAATATAGCCTATAGAGCATGCATGTATGCTGAGTTCGCTCGTAGCATTTTATTGAAGAAGACTTGAATCGGGTGTGATACAGCATATGAAAGCAAATTTCCCACGGATTATGGAGATGTTTTTATTTATTTTTAAGGTTGAGAAATGAAAGAATTATGGCCGTTTCTAATCTCAAGATTTTAACAAAGAAAAGGCAAAACTAGGCTGCCATGTCTCATGCACATACATGTTGTCACCACGCGGTAAATAATGAATACTTTGTGTTAATTCAACCATGTTTATTTTTTCTTATTGTTCACAATATCAGAAAGCATGAAAGAAAGTAAATATAAAGCGAAATAAAATCAGGGAAAACACAAATCCTACGCATTAGTTTCTGTTGCTATACTTAGAGACACTTGACACATGTCATTGTAATTGTTCCCGTACATGTGCCACAAGCCCGTTTGCCACATTTGTGGCAGCTGGATAGCGTCTTGTTTCCACATCTGTCAAGCTGACACTGCCTTCGCTTCTTGGGCGTGTCTGGTGTCTGTGGGCCATCCTGTCTCCTCTTGGCAGCTCTGGGTGTTGTTTGCTGGTTCTCATGGTTCTGTGGTGTAGTAGGCAGCGGCTGCAGTGCGCTGCGCTGCTGGCGCCGAGGGGTGCGTGGTGGCATGTCCTTTTCACCCATGTGTTCCTCGCGGAGCTGTAGTGCCAAGTCCTGTAGGAACTCTCTCCTGCTGAGCTGCGGTTTGTTCAAGCACTGTTTGTACAACACATAGGCATTGATGGCAGCCAGGTCCAGAATGTTGTAAAAGACAGCCATTGGCCAACGCCTGGTGCCAAGTCTGACGCTGTAGTTTCGTGCCATCTGATCCAAAATGTCCACTCCCCATTTCGTGTCATTATAGTCCGTTACAGACTCTGGTTTCGCTTTGGGGTCTTTACCAATCACGATCGAACGGTGCATGGTGCTTAGAATGCAAACGTTTTTGTTTGCTTTGCTTTGGTAAATCGTCAGTGTGGCACCATCACTTGTCATCAGTTGTGTGTGGAACAGCTGTTCTTTTCCACGTGCGGATGGAGGCAACTCTCGCCTCTGTCTGTTCACAGTTCCAAGTATCGTTGTGTTGTTTGCTAGGAGAGACTGCCCCAACTTCATCGAAGTGAAAAAGTTATCCATTGTGATGTTTCGGCCTCTGTCGAGGAATGGTGCCACCAGCCTCTGGACCACGTCTTGAGAGAGCGGCACGCCATCACTATATATACAAATGACAGGGAGAAGGTGTAGCCTAATGGTTATTACAACGCAAAAATATATACATAATAGGCTTTGATGTAAAGACATTTTAAATGATTATTGATTATTAGAAAAGGAAAATAAATCACCTGCTGCGGTACTGGCCCTTTCCAAGGTATGGAAATCCATTCAGGAAGTATTTGCTGTCCAGGTCGGCAGCAATCCAGAACTTAATTCCAAACTTGTCTGGTTTATTGGCCATGTATTGCGTAAATCCACATCTTGCCTTGGATGGGAAGAGTTGCTCATCGACCGTGATGTTTCCTCCAGGCACATAGCAAGATATGCAGTTATCTGGCTTTGGGCCTTGTTTCCATTGTGGTACTCTATATAATATCGGAATCGGTCAGAATCGGTATCGGCAGATCATAATCTAGAATCAGATATCGGTCATAATCTCATAATCGTGCAGCCCTAAAATTAAGCCATCTTCAGATCAACCTGCAGCTCATCATGCGGTTGTCCAAATCTGACGTGATTGGAAATCGGGGACGATCACGTGATTTTCAAATCATCGAACCGTGACATCGGGACATCCCTAGTATCAATATAATAATTATTATTATATCCATATCATGATATTATACTGGATAACGTCCGTGATTTGGGATATTGTTCTGTTGTGATGATATGGCATAAAGGTGGTCTAGAAAATATATAAATCAGATCGGGAAAACAAAAATCGGTATCGGGGAAGATGCCCGAAATCAAAATCAAATGATCGGAATTGGATCAGAGCAAAAAAGGACTTGATCGGGATGTGATCCCTAACCATAACCGCACAGTAGCTCACTGCTCAATTTTGATGAATTGAACAAGGTGGACCCTCTTGTAAACAAGTCTAGTGCTTTATTGGGTCGTCAACTCACAGTTAACAGTCTTTGTATTGAGTTGTGCTTGAAATGTACTGTAATTCTGCAAACTGTTAATAAATATTTCAATCAATCAATCTCCAAAACAACAGTTCCACTTCCTCATGAACTAAAACTACTTTCAGTAAGCTCACATTTCCTGTGACTAAAATGTTACATTTTGAGAAGGTTAATAGATCACTGTGTTGTCATGAAAGCTCACCGACATCTAAACTCAACATCAGGGCTAAAACTGGGTGGAAACTATTTGTACAGTTTCCGGCAGCTTTGGCTATGCAGTGTTGATTTCGTCGACTAAAACTATGACGAAAATGAAATCGAAACAAAACAAAAACTAAGCCATGATGACTAAAAGACTAAATAATTTGACACTTTCTTCAACAGATAAAAACCTAGACTAAAATGTCAGGGAGGGACTAGTGGAGAAGAGATCCAGTAGAACTAAATGTCAGGGAGGGACTAGTGGAGAAGAGATCCAGTAGAACTAAATGTCAGGGAGGGACTAGTGGAGAAGAGATCCAGTAGAACTAAATGTCAGGGAGGGACTAGTGGAGAAGAGATCCAGTAGAACTAAATGTCAGGGAGGGACTAGTGGAGAAGAGATCCAGTAGAACTAAATGTCAGGGAGGGACTAGTGGAGAAGAGATCCAGTAGAACTAAATGTCAGGGAGGGACTAGTGGAGAAGAGATCCAGTAAAATCAAAGACTCGTGATTGGTTGCGCTAGGGTGATCTACAAGCTCTCAACACATTAGTACTTTACCTCTGTAAAATACTGCTGGAGGAACTTGTACAGATCTCTCAGGGCAGCGGATTCGTCAAATTCATTTTCATGTTTCTGAAATTGAGGCACAATTATTAAAGCACTAGCGCAAAAAACAATAAAATAAATAATACTTTGATTTCTTTCTTCACTGTAAATCAGTGGTTCTCATTTTCTCAACCAGTGGGCCCCGAGGTAGTTCCAGGTGGTCCCCTGCCAAATGATGAAAGTTGTAACCAAGTGGACCCCTTATTAGATCTTTAACTCTTGAGAATTCGATTTCATTTTACACTTTCAATTTATAGTACAATTATTCTGCATTCTCCAATTGTGTAGACTTTCATTTTTTTCTGTTGGTTAATAACACATTACTCTGTGGCGTGACAAACCGGGAATACAAATTGTATCATATTCTTATTTTGCTTTACAGCCACTTTAAGTACAACAAGTCTACGCAATTAGAAAACATAAAATAATTGTTATTTTTGATCAGAGCGTTTGCCTGTTATCTCTCCTAATGGTATTAACATCAATACAGCATGGAAGGAATTGTGGACAAAATCGTATCCAACGACAACAAAATATTCTTTAGTTTTTGCTCCAAGAGGCTAAATGTCATCGGATTACCTTGGACTCCTCCCTCAGGAAGCGGTTGAATTCTGAGCTGCTGATTGGTGGTTGGTCTCGGACCTGCTTGTAGAAGGCCTTCACTTCCTGCCTGAACTGAGGCATGTCTTTGGCATACAGGAGCTTGTTTGTTGGTGCATGCTGGGGAAAAAAAACACACAAAAAACAAGAACATTAGACAGGACAGGACGGACAGGACGGACGGATGGACAGACAGACAGACGGACGGACGGACGGACGGACGGACGGACGGACGGACGGACGGACGGACGGACGGACGGACGGACGGACATTTATGTAGACTTAGATAGCATTTGATACAGACTTATAGCATGTTACGTAGACAGCACTAGAATTGCATTTTATGTAGTCATAGCACTTCATAGTTCATATGAATAGTAATATAATATAGTATAATATAGTATAGTTTCATGATATACCTGGGCTCATGGGTCAACTCAACCGAGCAAGATCTGAAAGTGAGGAAGGCACTTGCATGGAGGGCATGAATGGCATGACCAGTGTATGGAACTCCAACCTCCCCCGACAAAATCAAACTCAGCTTCTTCTACGCTACGATAGAGTCTGTTCTCCTATACGGCAGTGAATGCTGGACCCTGAAGCCAACCCTGCAGAAGTCCCTAGACGGGTGCTACACCAGAATGCTGCGTGCAGTACTTAACATCAACATGACTGTACATTTCACTAACAAGACTCTGTATGAGGGATTACCAAGGGTGAGCCAGAAAACAGCAGCCAGGAGAATGAGACTAGCAGGACACTGCCAAAGGCATCAAGAACTGCCAGCCAGCAAACTGTTGCTGTGGGAACCAACACACGGGCATCGATCACGGAGTGCAAAGTACCAACGAACTGGCCCGATGTATGGAGAACCCGGGATGACTGGAAACGACGATGGAGGGCTCGTCTGAGGACGACCTAGAGAGATGATATATATACTCCACTGCTATGTTCTTAGCTTACGCATGTTTCATGATAACTACTTTTTATGTATGTGATTGCGAACGCAATAAGCACTAACTATGAGACCCTGCAGATCATGTCTGTCTGTCCCGCTGTGACACCACCCGCCCGCCACCAGAGGGCGCAGCTGTAACACACACACACACACACACACACACACACACACACACAGTAGAAAACTGCGCAAACGCTTCCCGCGTTTGCGCGTCTTACTTGTGTATTGCCATGCTTTTTGTTCTTGCTTGATGTAAGGACAGACAGACAGACAGACAGACAGACAGACAGACAGACAGACAGACAGACAGACAGACAGACAGACAGACAGACAGACAGACAGACAGACAGGCAGACAGACAGACAGACAGACAGACAGACAGACAGGTCAGTACCTTCCCCAGCGGTGTGTCGGTCAGGGAGAAGGCGTCCATGAAGGCCTGTGCCACCACAGACAGACAGCCGTCCAGGTGGGAGGTCTTCTCCATGTCGAACACAAACTGAGGGTTCTTCAGGATGTTGATCCAGAACCGCAGCAGCAAGCTGAGAGGGGGGGGGGGGGGATACACACACATTTTAGTTTTAGTCATAGGGCTGTATTTTGCGTGTCTTAAGTACCAGGTCTTATTACTTAACTTAAGACCTGGAGGCGTGATGAATGCCATTTGGCTATTCTGAGTGGCCAAAGAGCATTGACCACGCCTCCAGGTCTTAAGTTAAGTAATAAGACCTGGTACTTAAGACACGCAAAATACAGCCCATAGTCTCTTTTTCACTTAGTTTTAGTCACATTTTAGTCACCTGGAATGTTTTAGTGTTAGTTTAGTTTTAGTCGACTAAATGTCATGAGATTTTAGTCGACTAAATCAACAGGTGATTTTGTCGACTAAAATGTGTTTTGGCGGGCCTTGATGCTGTCGTAATGGCTGTAATGAGCTCACAGCGCGTCGCAGTGCGCATATTATAATTTCCACACTCTAAGGTATATTTGTGACATAGTAAAATGTTGAAAATGAGTGGTATTCCCCTTTAAAGAGTTAAGACTTAAGAGGTTGCACTGGAAGTGGTTAACACAGGAAATAGTAAGGACCGAGATACAGTATGGACGCAGCGTGCATGCACGTGCACACACACACACACACACACACACACACACACACACACACACACACACACTAGGGCTGACCTCGATTAGTCGAATAGTCGACTAATCGATCGGAACGGGTCTCAGTCGACTGACCACCTCATAGTCGACTAAAAAAAAAAAAAAAAAAAACTTTTTTTTTTTTTTTTTTTTTTTTTGCCCCAAAAAAATGTATATAAAAATACAATATTTACAAAAATATACAAAAATATTGTATTATTCCACTAGGTCTGTGGGGGACATAAACACATTTGAACATTCTGACTGTTCAAATCTCCAATGTGCATCTGGAGTGTGTCTGCCTGTGTGGCAATGTGCCACTGCCTGTGACTTGAATCGCACAGTGTGCTGGCCTGATAGACTCCAGAATCTCAATCTCACCTGCTGTGCTCAATCTGGCTAATGACAAGCCTCTCAGTTGTTAAAAAGAAAGATTTGAACAGTCAGAATGTTCAAATGTGTTTATGTCCCCCACAGACCTAGTGGAATAATACAATATTTTTGTATATTTTTGTAAATATTGTATTTTTATATAAAAAAAAATTGGGGCTTAGTCGACTATTAGTCGACTAACAGCTAATTTATTCATCTATCAGTCGACTATACAAATCCTTAGTCGGGGACAGCCCTAACACACACACACACACACACACACACACACACGCACGCATACACGATCGCACACCCTCTCAGTATCAAAGTTCCCCTTTCTGCAAAAACTTCCTCCATGGAGATTACGACTTAGGACTGAGATAATCATTTAGCCTCTTTCTAACAACTGGAATCATGTTTAACGATGAACCAAGTCTCTGTTGGAACAGAACATAATTAACAAGACACTGAGTTCACTCTTGCAAGCAGTGTGGATTTCAGCGATTGAAACTATGACGAAAAATCTTTTGCCGACTACCTTTTTTTCCACTAACAAAAACGAAATTAAAACGAAGCCACGATGACTAAAACTAGAGACTAAAATAAATACATTGATCATTTCGTTGACAGAGAAAAACTAGACTAAATGTTAGGTTATGAGTTGTATGTCAGTGTATTACATCACATTCCCTATTTTAACTTTTCCTTTTTTTGTATGTATTAGTCAGCTGAAATGTTGTACTTTTAGTCTAGTTCTAAAACTAAGACTAAAATATCATACGAATTTAGTCGACTATAATGCATCTTGGTGGTGCCATGATGGGAGACATAATGCCTGATTTATAGTTGGCTGTGTGCAGAAAATAGCAGATCTACAAGCTCACAACGTACGGTGTCGCTCTGCTTGTAGATTGGCTATTTTCAGAGCATGACACCTGCACACAACCAAACACGTAGCCTACTACAGTGTCATACAAAAGTAACAAAAAACGAATCTACAAGCTCAAAATGCAGCCGTTTTGGACTTTTCTTTGTCTATATTGACTATATTGACTATATAACATTAAAAATAAGAAAGGGAGTGAAAGACCTGAAATTAGAGCATCCATAACATTTACTTTGTACATTTTTTTAAATGTTCCACTTTCTCTCACGTAACCCTTGTAGTACCTACTGCACGCACGCACGCACGCACGCACGCACGCATGTGACCACTACCTGTTGGTCTTCCAGATGTGCAGGACGTCGGGGTCACTGATCTTCTTGGCGTCCGCCTGCGCGTCCAGGAAGTCAAAGAAGTACTTGATGGCGTGCGGCGCCCTGCCCACCAGGGGGCGCTCTGGGCCACCCGCCTGCAGCGGTGACCCCCAGACACCTCTGAACAGGTTCTCTACGAAGGAATGGACAGACACCTGGGGGGGGGGGGGGGGGGAGAGAGAGAAAGATATGAGTTAAAAAATATTTATATTTGCTGAGAAAGAATAACTATGTTCGAAAATGTGCACACCTTTTCACGTTTTTTCGAGTGTGATAGAATAGGATGGTTTAGAGTGGTTAAAAGGCCCTCAGATCTAAGTGTGATAGAATAGGATAGTGTAGAGTGGTTAAAAGGTCCTCAGATCTAAGTGTGATAGAATAGGATGGTGTAGAGTGGTCAAAAGGTCCTCAGATCTAAGTGTGATAGAATAGGATGGTGTAGAGTGGTCAAAAGGTCCTCAGATCTAAGTGTGATAGAATAGGATGGTGTAGAGTGGTTAAAAGGTCCTCAGATCTAAGTGTGATAGAATAGGATGGTTTAGAGTGGTCAAAAGGTCCTCAGATCCAAGTATGACAGAATAGGATGGTGTAGAGTGGTCAAAAGGTCCTCAGATCTAAGTGTGATAGAATAGGATGGTGTAGAGTGGTCAAAAGGTCCTCAGATCCAAGTGTGACAGAATAGGATGGTGTAGAGTGGTCAAAAGGTCCTCAGATCCAAGTGTGACAGAATAGGATGGTGTAGAGTGGTTAAAATGTCCTCAGATCTAAGTGTGATAGAATAGGATGGTGTAGAGTGGTCAAAAGGTCCTCAGATCTAAGTGTGATAGAATAGGATGGTGTAGAGTGGTTAAAAGGTCCTCAGATCTAAGTGTGATAGAATAGGATGGTGAAAGAGGATGTATGTACTGTAGCGTTGCGGTCGCTTCCTCTTGCCTCTGTGGTCATGAAGCTTTTGTGAGGTGCACTTCCTGAAAGAAACTTTATCACTAAATCTATTGTTTTAACCTTGGAGGAGAGCAGCTCAGTGAGGTTAAATAAAGTATTGCCTTGGTGGAGAGCAGCTCAGTGAGGTTAAATAAAGTCTTGTCTTGGTGGAGAGCAGCTCAGTGAGGTTAAATAAAGTCTTGCCTTGGTGGAGAGCAGCTCAGTGAGGTTAAATAAAGTCTTGTCTTGGTGGAGAGCAGCTCAGTGAGGTTAAATAAAGTCTTGCCTTGGTGGAGAGCAGCTCAGTGAGGTTAAATAAAGTCTTGTCTTGGTGGAGAGCAGCTCAGTGAGGTTAAATAAAGAGCAGCTCAGTGAGGTTAAATAAAGAGCAGCTCAGTGAGGTTAAATAAAGAACAGCTCAGTGAGGTTAAATAAAGAGCAGCTCAGTGAGGTTAAATAAAGTCTTGTCTTGGTGGAGAGCAGCTCAGTGAGGTTAAATAAAGTCTTGTCTTGGTGGAGAGCAGCTCAGTGAGGTTAAATAAAGTCTTGTCTTGGTGGAGAGCAGCTCAGTGAGGTTAAATAAAGTCTTGTCTTGGTGGAGAGCAGCTCAGTGAGGTTAAATAAAGTCTTGCATTTGTGGAGAGCAGCTCAGTGAGGTTAAATAAAGTCTTGCCTTGGTGGAGAGCAGCTCAGTGAGGTTAAATAAAGTCTTGCCTTGGTGGAGAGCAGCTCAGTGAGGTTACATAAAGTCTTGCCTTGGTGGAGAGCAGCTCAGTGGGGTTACATAAAGTCTTGCCTTGGTGGAGAGCAGCTCAGTGAGGTTAAATAAAGTCTTGCCTTGGTGGAGAGCAGCTCAGTGAGGTTACATAAAGTCTTGCCTTGGTGGAGAGCAGCTCAGTGAGGTTAAATAAAGTCTTGTCTTGGTGGAGAGCAGCTCAGTGAGGTTAAATAAAGTCTTGCATTTGTGGAGAGCAGCTCAGTGAGGTTAAATAAAGTCTTGCCTTGGTGGAGAGCAGCTCAGTGAGGTTAAATAAAGTCTTGCCTTGGTGGAGAGCAGCTCAGTGAGGTTACATAAAGTCTTGCCTTGGTGGAGAGCAGCTCAGTGGGGTTACATAAAGTCTTGCCTTGGTGGAGAGCAGCTCAGTGGGGTTAAATAAAGTCTTGTCTTGGTGGAGAGCAGCTCAGTGAGGTTAAATAAAGTCTTGTCTTGGTGGAGAGCAGCTCAGTGGGGTTAAATAAAGTCTTGCCTTGGTGGAGAGCAGCTCAGTGGGGTTAAATAAAGTCTTGTCTTGGTGGAGAGCAGCTCAGTGGGGTTAAATAAAGTCTTGCCTTGGTGGAGAGCAGCTCAGTGAGGTTAAATAAAGTCTTGCCTTGGTGGAGAGCAGCTCAGTGGGGTTAAATAAAGTCTTGTCTTGGTGGAGAGCAGCTCAGTGGGGTTAAATAAAGTCTTGCCTTGGTGGAGAGCAGCTCAGTGAGGTTAAATAAAGTCTTGCCTTGGTGGAGAGCAGCTTCGTGAGGTTAAATAAAGTCTTGCCTTGGTGGAGAGCAGCTTCGTGAGGTGCACTTCCTTCAGTTTGAACTTCTTTCTCTCCGGGTTCCCTTTCTGGTCCTCTGCTACGTCTGGGTCAATCTGTACGGAGACAATAATTGAGCAGTTTGAGGCGAATAACAGTCGAATAAAGTCCAAAAAGTATTCTGACCTCTCCCCGAAAAGGCCTGCTGTATCTGTCCTGACCCCGTATCCATCATTTATAAATACATTATGGATCGTTACTATCATCACTCAATCATCACTTCATCATACAGTAGGCCTATTGTATAGAAAGCACTAGATACAATGAACTCCTGTCAGTGTGTTGTCTCTTACCAAGTGGAAGTATTTTACAGAGAAGTTCTGGTCGTCTAGAGAAAAACCAACAGAAACTAGAGGTTATTATGAGCAGTTGAAATCATGCACATCTTTTTGGGTGGGTGGGTGGGGGGGGGGGGTCCCCCATCTGTAATAATTACCCTTCAGGGTGCCCTGAGGGCTCAGAGGAGGATGTAATAATTACCCTTCAGGGTGCCCTGAGGGCTCAGAGGAGGGTGTAATAATTACCCTTCAGGGTGCCCTGAGGGCTCAGAGGAGGATGTAATAATTACCCTTCAGGGTGCCCTGAGGGCTCAGAGGAGGGTGTAATAATTACCCTTCAGGGTGCCCTGAGGGCTCAGAGGAGGGTGTAATAATTACCCTTCAGGCTGCCCTGAGGGCTCAGAGGAGGGTGTAATAATTACCCTTCAGGGTGCCCTGAGGGCTCAGAGGAGGATGTAATAATTACCCTTCAGGGTGCCCTGAGGGCTCAGAGGAGGATGTAATAATTACCCTTCAGGGTGCCCTGAGGGCTCAGAGGAGGGTGTAATAATTACCCTTCAGGGTGCCCTGAGGGCTCAGAGGAGGATGTAATAATTACCCTTCAGGCTGCCCTGAGGGCTCAGAGGAGGGTGTAATAATTACCCTTCAGGCTGCCCTGAGGGCTCAGAGGAGGGTGTAATAATTACCCTTCAGGGTGCCCTGAGGGCTCAGAGGAGGGTGTAATAATTACCCTTCAGGCTACCCTGAGGGCTCAGAGGAGGGTGTAATAATTACCCTGAGGGCTGCCCTGAGGGCTCAGAGGAGGGTGTAATAATTACCCTTCAGGGTACCCTGAGGGCTCAGAGGAGGATGTAATAATTACCCTTCAGGCTGCCCTGAGGGCTCAGAGGAGGGTGTAATAATTACCCTTCAGGCTGCCCTGAGGGCTCAGAGGAGGGTGTAATAATTACCCTTCAGGGTGCCCTGAGGGCTCAGAGGAGGATGTAATAATTACCCTTCAGGGTGCCCTGAGGGCTCAGAGGAGGATGTAATAATTACCCTGAGGGCTCAGAGGAGGATGTAATAATTACCCTGAGGGCTGCCCTGAGGGCTCAGAGGAGGGTGTAATAATTACCCTTCAGGCTGCCCTGAGGGCTCAGAGGAGGATGTAATAATTACCCTTCAGGCTACCCTGAGGGCTCAGAGGAGGATGTAATAATTACCCTGAGGGCTCAGAGGAGGATGTAATAATTACCCTGAGGGCTGCCCTGAGGGCTCAGAGGAGGGTGTAATAATTACCCTTCAGGCTGCCCTGAGGGCTCAGAGGAGGATGGCTCGTCTTAGGAAGAACTTTGATCGAAGCTCCGTCAGGAACCTGTATGGACATGGAGAGAGACAGACAGACAGACAGACAGACAGACAGACAGACAGACAGACAGACAGACAGACAGACAGACAGACAGACAGACAGACAGACAGACAGACAGACAGACAGACAGACAGACAGACAGACAGACAGACAGACAGACAGACAGACAGACAGACAGACAGGGCTGTTGAAAAATAGCAGAGCTCTGAGCTCGTATAGCGCTGAGCTTGTAGATCTGCTATTTTTTTTAAATCGTGAAAATCTGTGCGCAAATCTTTCAATAGGCCTACATATTATTTTATGGCAAACGTTTAAAGACGGGTCCCTATGGTACAAATCCTTTTCAGATGGGGGTCCATCTGAAAGTCCATCAGAACCACAGAAAACTGTCAGGATTTAGAAGACATGTTGTATAGAATCGGGCCTTCGGCTCTTAACCCATTCTGACCGGGCACCCATTTTGGTGTCAGCATCATGTTATGCTTTAGCTATTGAAAAATAGCAGATCTACAAGCTCATATCGCGCCACCGAGTGGCACGATACGAGCTTGTAGGTCTGCTATTTTTGAAAAATCGAAGAACGACTGACATTTTTTTAATCTGATCTCAGGTCAGAATGGGTTTAATCAGACCAGTGTGTGTCCGGCGGAAACCTCACATGAATCTGATCTCAGGTCAGAATGGGTTGAATGGGTTAATCCAATATTCCAGTCTGCCATGTGGCCACGAAGGCTCTTATCAGTGTGTTGTTATTTTTACCAGACAGAGACAGGACAGCGCAGGGACGTGCACACATAGACATCAAAAGCCCCTTTTACCCGTCTGTAAAACAACTGCCCTCTCCAGACCACGAACGAATGCAGCATTTACTACATGGTGAAATAAATGAAAATGCCCTTCTCTCCTCTCCATGCCAAAGAAATGAAAATGCCTCTCCTCTCCTCTGAAGAAATGAAAATGCCCTCCTCTCCTCTCCATGCCAAAGAAATGAAAATGCCTCTCCTCTCCTCTGAAGAAATGAAAATGCCTCTCCTCTCCTCTGAAGAAATGAAAATGCCTCTCCTCTCCTCTGAAGAAATGAAAATGCCCTCCTCTCCTCTGAAGAAATGAAAATGCCTCTCCTCTCCTCTGAAGAAATGAAAATGCCCTCCTCTCCTCTCCATGCCAAAGAAATGAAAATGCCTCTCCTCTCCTCTGAAGAAATGAAAATGCCTCTCCTCTCCTCTGAAGAAATGAAAATGCCTCTCCTCTCCTCTCCATGCCACGCCGGAAGGAAGGCAGCATTCGGGAAAATTGCTTTTCTTCCGAAGTCTCCTGAACTTGAACACAGCATTTGGGCATTGAACATTGAAAGTTTAGAAATCCATGTTGTGAAGGCGCATCTCCACCAGCTATAAAGAGTGCTGGGTTGCGCCCCGGAAATAGTGAGCTTGTAGATCAGCTATTTTCGCATTTATTTTGTCCAAAAGTGCCCTCTTACAGGCTTTCAGCCCCTGCCCCTCTGACACACTCTGCACGTCCCTGGGACAGTGATCCCATTAGGAAGCCATTATTACAGGCCGATAGCCTCTGGCTACGTCTCCTCCCCGCTGCACGCCTCAGTCTGGCCTCTGATAATGCCTTTTAACCCATTTAGGCCTGATCTTTAAAAAAAAAAAAAATCTGAAAAACCTCATGTTTCTATATCCGTGGTGCTCAATATTTCATGTCAAGGACCCCAAAAATTATATCTAATATGCCTCCGGCCCCCATCTGAAAATATGTTGTTTGCAGAGGCAAAGATTTTAGTTAAAAAACGTTCGTTCTGAAAAAAGATATATTCCAAATTTGTGCCACATTTTCACGATTTAAAAAAAATAGCAGACCTACAGGTAAGGCTCGTAGCGCGCCATGAGCTTGTATATCTGTAGATATGAGCTTGTAGACCCCCCCCCCCCCCATCTGAAAATATGTAGTTCACCCAGAAGCAAAGATTTGAGTTAAAAACTCTCTCCGAAAGAATATATATTCAAAGATTTGATGTTTGATTTATACGCTCAGGGAGTCGGGGTGGTTGCGCTCTGAAAATAGCAGGTCTATACAAGCTCACAACACTTTGTGATTGTGACCTTGTAGATCTGCTATTTTCAGCATGACACCAAGTGTAAAAGCGAGCATTGTGATGCCGTCAAGGCACCGCCAAAATACAGGTACAAAAAACTCATTTGTCTGTTTCAAAAGACATTTGACATTTTGACATTTGAGAGGCCACACGACACGAGTCACCTTGTAGTGATGGTGTGTGTGCGTGTGCGTGTGCATGTGCATGTGCATGTGCATGTGCATGTGCATGTGCGTGTGCGTGTGCGTGTGTGTGTGTGCGTGCGTGTCAAACCTTGTAGTGCTGCAGTGTGTTCAGCATGGTCATGTCGTTCACAACCTCCGAGCTGGAATCCACTTCCTCCAGAGCGACGAAAGCTCCGCCCCTCTCCATCTCTGTGTCACACACAGGTTCATTTACATAATGCTCATTTACATATCTCTGTGTCACACACACACACACAGGTTCATTTACATAATGCTGATTTACATATCTCTGTGTCACACACTGACACAGGTTCATTTAGATAACGCTCATTTACATATCTCCCATATTTTCACCCAGTGTCAATTATCTAATCTACATCTGCTTTTCTGATTTGACAGTAATATGCAATGTGGCCCTCTGGGGTGAGTGTGGAACTATAGTGACCCTCTGGAGTGAGTGTGGAACTATAGTGGCCCTCTGGAGTGAGTGTGGGACTATAGAGCGTCGCAGTCCCTCCCCCTTTCAGAACAACGAGTGGCCCAGGAAATGGTTCTCCATTCATTTTCACCATAGGCGATTCCAAAAGTATTTATTTAAAGACGGTTACGCCGCAGACAAAGTAAATACTTTTGGAATCGCCTATGGTGAAAATGAATGGAGAACCATTTCCTGGGCCACTCGTTGTTCTGAAAGGGGGAGGGACTGCGACGCTCTATAGTGGCCCTCTGGAGTGAATGTGGAAATATAGTGGCCCTCTGGAGTGAGTGTGGGACTATAGTGGCCCTCTGGGGTGAGTGTGGGACTATAGTGGCCCTCTGGGGTGAGTGTGGAACTATAGTGGCCCTCTGGAGTGAGTGTGGAACTATAGTGGCCCTATGTCAGTGAGTGTGGGACTATAGTGGCCCTCTGGAGTGAGTGTGGGACTATAGTGGCCCTCTGGGGTGAGTGTGGGACTATAGTGGCCCTCTGGGGTGAGTGTGGAAATATAGTGGCCCTCTGGAGTGAGTGTGGGACTATAGTGGCCCTATGTCAGTGAGTGTGGAACTATAGTGGCCATCGTCAAAGTTGCCCACCCCTGTTGTAGGGTGTGTTTCGGGGTGTTTTCTGACCTATACGCAGGTCCCTGAGCGCTGTGTTGTAAGGGAAGCCGAACTTGGCCTTGAAGGTGGCGAGGATCTTCTCCTTGACCTGCTCCACCGTGTCGCAGCTGAGCGCACTGACCTCCAGCGGGTCGCTGACCTCACCGTCGCCTCCGCCCACCGTGAACTGGACATTCAGTTTCTGTGAGAGTCAGAGAGACGCAGTGGTGGACAAACGTACTCACAAATAACTGAAGTAAAAAGTATCAATACCGCAATGTGGAAATATATTACTGTTGCACAAGTACAAGTCAGGAATTCAACATGTGCTCGAACAAAAGTACAAAAGTATTGAATATGCACACCATCTTGCCAGCAAGGTGGTAATTAGGTGCAAAGTCCCATAGACATGCAGCCCATTCATCCAAACAGAAAAGTCCTATCTGATTGTATTAAACAACATCAAAATCACCAACATTTTGCAGCTGTATGGAAAGCTTGAATTATCCTCTTTTTATCCTCAAAATGTTTGTTTCATAAGAATCCACCGTAGACATGTTATGAGCTACTTCCTGTCAAGAACTTCCTCGCAGATTATTATTTTTCTAAGTGTCAGAGTTTGGAAGCGCTCATTGTCTCCACCAGCCGAAGGCATGGGGAGAGTATGTTTTGCACTCCGTCCGTCCGTGTGTCCGTGTGTCCGCGTGTCCGTCCGTCCGTCCGTGACCAGCTAATCTCAGCCACCGTTAACCCGGTCGATGCCAAATTTTGCACACACACTCCCTGGATGCCAACCATGAACCTCTGCCCCAAACTTTCCAGAACGGCCTGTTATAGCGCCACCAGGAGGCCGCTTTGTGCAAAACAGGTTTTTGCACAGCACACCTACAGATTTTGTCCAAACATCACGCAAATTGGTACACAGTCTCTCTAGAGCCATTCAACCAAACCGGTCTTTCATATTTCTCACACTCCATCCTGATTGGTTAAGATTGGCTTCCAAAGTTCACAGGAGTGCTCAGTTTCAAACAAAATGCTGCAAATCATGAACACATCGCGTGATTTCCGTGAAATTGTGCACCCACATTCCCACTAGGCCGAGGACAAAATGCCACATGAACAATTTCAACTCAGCCTCAAGGTGGCGCTATAACTGGCCGAAAAGTGTTTTTACCTCTAACTGCACGGATCTGTGGATAACCTGGTGGAGACCTGTGCCCAGAAGGGCACTTTTTCTAGTTACCTCCTGCATTATGTGCAAATTCTAAACAGGTGGTACATATGGGCCGTTGAGTGATAGTCAACGAGCGCTTCCAAACTCCAACACAGTATGCGTTGCATGCGTTGCATGCGTTGCGTGCGTGCGTTGCGTGCGTGCGTTGCATGCGTTGCGTGCATGCGTTGCGTGCACAGTACATACCAGGGTGCTGAAGTCCTGCGCCTGCCACAGCAGCCAGTCCTCACTGAGCGTGTACAGAGCCTTCTCTGTGACCGAGTCCACCGGGCCCTTGGAGATCTGCTGGGTCAGCGCGCTCACCAGGAGGTACAGGTGCTGCCCCACCCTCTCCTGGATATGGAACACATACGGGTCAACAGAGCGCTCACGGAGGGCCTCATGCACACGTATCAAACACGCGTTGCCGTGTCTTGTCTGTCATTATGGTTTGACCAAACATTTTTGTTTGATGGGCAGAACACCATGTCGTCAAACAAAAATGTTTGGTCAAACAAACATGTGACTCCGTGTGGCCATTATAAACACAGACAAGACACAGAGCATGTGTTTGATATGTGTGTATGAGGCCTCAGAGGAACAATTTCACAGAATTCCAAAACCTTTCCAGAATATTTAACCCTATAATTCCCAGGCCTATATACCAATCATTCAGATCAATAATGAGTCTTTTTAACCCATTTAGGCACGACGTCGAAAAATAAATAAAAAGGTCTTCTGAAAGAATATATATTCAAAGATTTGGGCCGCATTTTCACGATTTTTCAGAAATAGCTCTGCTATTTTTCAATAGCTAAAGTATAACATAATTAATGCTTAGTTAAAACACCAAAAGGGGTTCCCGCCCAGAATGGGTTAATACTCCTGTGTGCAACAACGTCCAAAGACAGGCAGTGTGGCAACAATAAGGTATAGAATATATTATATATAATATAGCCATAATTCCATTCCAAATGTCGTGCCAAATGACAGACAGACCCTGAGGAAGCCGTAGAGACAGATGGACATCCAGTTGGTCAGCAGCTTCTCCACGATGGACTCTGTGCGTCTCAGCAGCAGTTTGGGATGAGCGTTACTGGGCTGCTCCATCAGAGCCCTGAGGAGCACCTCAGTCACCTGTTAGAGTTAACATGTTAGAGTTAACATGTTAGAGTTAACATGTTAGAGTTAACATGTTAGAGTTAACATGTTACTGGGCTGCTCCATCAGAGCCCTGAGGAGCACCTCCATCACCTGTTAGAGTTAACATGTTAGAGTTAACATGTTAGAGTTAACATGTTACTGGGCTGCTCCATCAGAGCCCTGAGGAGGTCCTCCATCACCTGTTAGAGTTAACATGTTAGAGTTAACATGTTAGAGTTAACATGTTAGAGTTAACATGTTAGAGTTAACATGTTAGAGTTAACATGTTACTGGGCTGCTCCATCAGAGCCCTGAGGAGCACCTCCATCACCTGTTAGAGTTAACATGTCAGAGTTAACATGTTAGAGTTAACATGTTAGAGTTAACATGTTAGAGTTAACATGTTAGAGTTAACATGTTAGAGTTAACATGTCAGAGTTAACATGTTAGAGTTAACATGTTAGAGTTAACATGTCAGAGTTAACATGTTACTGGGCTGCTCCATCAGAGCCCTGAGGAGCACCTCCATCACCTGTTAGAGTTAACATGTCAGAGTTAACATGTTAGAGTTAACATGTCAGAGTTAACATGTTAGAGTTAACATGTTACTGGGCTGCTCCATCAGAGCCCTGAGGAGCACCTCCATCACCTGTTAGAGTTAACATGTCAGAGTTAACATGTTAGAGTTAACATGTCAGAGTTAACATGTTAGAGTTAACATGTTAGAGTTAACATGTTACTGGGGTGCTCCATCAGAGCCCTGAGGAGCACCTCCATCACCTGTTAGAGTTAACATGTTAGAGTTAACATGTCAGAGTTAACATGTTAGAGTTAACATGTTAGAGTTAACATGTTACTGGGCTGCTCCATCAGAGCCCTGAGGAGGTCCTCCATCACCTGTTAGAGTTAACATGTCAGAGTTAACATGTTAGAGTTAACATGTCAGAGTTAACATGTTAGAGTTAACATGTTACTGGGCTGCTCCATCAGAGCCCTGAGGAGCACCTCCATCACCTGTTAGAGTTAACATGTTAGAGTTAACATGTTAGAGTTAACATGTCAGAGTTAACATGTTAGAGTTAACATGTTACTGGGCTGCTCCATCAGAGCCCTGAGGAGGTCCTCCATCACCTGTTAACATGTTAGATTTAACACATTGTGTGCACAAGACGTCTTGGCAAAAAACAAAAAAAAACAAGCCCACAACACGACGCAGCACGACGCATTGTGAGCTTGTAGATCTGCTATTTTCAGCTCGCAACCAAGTGTAAAATGACTTATAGTGGATCTCTTGTCCACTAGTCCCTTCCTAACACTTTAGTCTAGTTTTTATTTGTTGACGAAATTGTCAATATATTTAGTCTTAGTCATCGTAGCTTCGTTTTCATTTAGTTTCCATGTAGTTTTCGTCAGTGAAAAAAGGTAGTATTTTTCGTCTTATTTTTAGTCAACGAAAACAACAGTGGTTTTAGTCATAATGTCTCACCTGTGTGAGGTAGACCAGGTCTCCGTGTAGAGCCACTGTCAGCAGAGAGGCCACGGTACACCTGAGGAGACATTGACCAATCACATGAGGAGACGGCACACATTAACCAATCAGCAGAGAGGCCACAGTACACCTGAGGAGACATTGACCAATCACATGAGGAGACAGCACACGTTAACCAATCAGCAGAGAAGCCACTTTTAACACAATTTAACTGAATTATACCTAGTATTATACATATATCTTTCATGTCCCATGATTGCATTCTATACAACGCAGACACACCAACACAAGATTTGACTGAGAGCATTTTTTCTCCCCAAAATGAGTTAATAGCACAGGCAGACTCTTCACATACTAATAAGTGTCAGAGCATGTAAATATGAAATAAATGCTTAAACATGTAGTTTGACACTGAATGGTGAATTTACGTCATATGTAGACAAGCAAATCGGCACAAAGTCTCTCATGGCTTATTGCTTTATTCTATAGAGCGTCGCAGTCCCGCCCCCTCGAGAGACCCGGAAAATAATTCCCCGTTCATTTTCCTCATAGACTTTTCTGAAAGTATTTATTACGGCGAGGGCGGTAATAAAAAATATAAGAGCATTACTGGCCAACCAGCAGTACTAGCTGGTGGATGTTTAATTTTATCCTGCAACGTCATAGCGTTTTGTTTTTGTTTTTTAGTTTTTGCATGGAGCTAGTACAGTATAGTAAAAATCGCGATGTGTCACAAATCATTGAACATATTTTCTTTCAGAGCAAACGTTTTCTTTGCTTCTGGAGGTATATTTTCAGCCTGTCGTCAAATACAGATCATTCTGGGGTTCCTTGACAAGAAAATGGTTGAGCACCACTGACACAGGAACATCAGGAAACCTTTAGGATTTAGAAGACTTAGGTGTCCTCAGGCCGTGGGACAGACTTAGAGGTGTCCTCTCAGGCCATGGGACACGACAGCACTGAAACCTTTAGGATTTAGAAGACTTAGAGGTGTCCTCTCAGGCCGTGGGACATTTAGAAGACTTAGAGGTGTCCTCTCAGGCCGTGGGACACAGACTTAGAGGTGTCCTCTCAGGCCGTGGGACTGACTTGTCTTTGATGGTGAAGGTCTTCTGCTCCTCGAGGGCGTGGACCATGGACGTGAGGAACAGCTGGTCCTGGATCAGTTTGGACAGGGCCTGGCAGCACGCCTCTGGCTGCACCTTCACCGCATCCTGATGACCATATAAGGACATATAGGGTTCGTTTAGGAAATTCAGGTTGTTTTTGGTGGGTTGTCCAGTGTGTGTGTGTGTGTGTGTGTGTGTGTGTCAGTGTTGATTTCGTAGACTAAAACTAAGACGAAAAATGTTCGTCGACTACCTTTTCCACTGACGAAAACTAAATGGAAACTAAATGGATCCAGTATAAGCTCACAACCCGGCGCATCGCGATGCATTTTGAGCTTGTAGATCGGCTATTTTTAGCGAGTCAACAGTCTGTGTAAAAAGATTTGACTGAGAGCATTTTTTCTCCCCAAAATGAGTTAATACTAATAGAACAGGCAGACTCTTCACATACTAATAAGTGTCAGAGCTGAAATTGACATGTAAATATGAAATAAATGCTTAAACATGTAGCTATAGGCGTAATGTTAGAGTCCACAGAACTTGACAGAAGACATGTAAGTATGAAATAAATGCTTAAACATGTATCTAGGTGTAATGTTAGAGTCCACAGAAGACATGTAAATATGAAATAAATGCTTAAACATGTATCTAGGTGTAATGTTAGAGACCACAGAAGTGAACCTTTCAAGCCTGTTTTCTCAACTCGCTGTTTCTCTGCAAGACATTACTCTATAAGCCATTATCTCAAAACTGGTGGGTCAAACTGAACAACCAATATGTCAATTTGATTCCCTGCTTTCATATTACGACGAAATTTTTTAAAAAAATCCAATGGCAGTCCCTCAGTCAAATTTGGTCACAAATAATTACCTGGCCAATGTCTTTGATATAAGATGTCACCAAAGTTCCGCCCTGGAAGGAATTGAAAGGTGGGTTAAAAAAATAATAATAATAATAATGTACCTCTAATATTTGAATATACTCAAAGAACCCATTTATCATTTATCAGACTTCAGTCTAGAAGCACCTCAGGGAAGAAGATTCTGGAGGCGAAATGCTTGTAGTCCAGGAAGGGAATCGTTCCCACGTTTTCTATCAGGGCCGACTTTTCTGTCTGCAGATCCACGAAACCTGAGGACCGGGAGTTAGTCACGTTTACAATGTGAGTTTGTGCGTGTGTATTGGAGAAGCTGATTACGATAGGGAGTGTGTGTGTGTGTGTGTGTGTGTGTGTGTGTGTGTGTGCGCTCGCGTGTGTGTTTTCTAAAATGCAGTATTGGTACTTTTACTTAAGTAAAACAATTGAGTACTTTTTCCACCACTGGTGTGTTTTAACCGACCTTGTCTGATATCGTTCCGGATGTCGAGCTCCAGGTCTTCGATGCGTTTGTTCATCTGAGCTGTGAGTTTCTGCTGTTGGCTGCGATGCAGGAACACCACAGCTACACAACACAACACAACACACCATTAAGACCAGGAACACCACAGCTACACAACAAACACGCAACAAACCATTAACACCACAGCTACACAACACACAAACCATTAAGATCAGGAACACCACAGCTACACAACACAACACACCATTAAGACCAGGAACACCACAGCTACACAACAAACACACAACAAACCATTAACACCACAGCTACACAACACATAAACCATTAAAACCAGGAACACCACAGCTACACAACACAACACACCATTAACACCACAGCTACACAACACATAAACCATTAAGACCAGGAACACCACAGCTACACAACACACAAACCATTAAGACCAGGAACACCACAGCTACACAACACACAAACCATTAAGACCAGGAACACCACAGCTACACAACACATAAACCATTAAGACCAGGAACACCACAGCTACACAACACATAAACCATTAAGACCAGGAACACCACAGCTACACAACACAACACAACACACCATTAAGACCAGGAACACCACAGCTACACAACACATAAACCATTAAGACCAGGAACACCACAGCTACACAACACACAAACCATTAAGACCAGGAACACCACAGTTACACAACACAACACACAACAAACCATTAAGACCAGGAACACCACAGCTACACAACACACAAACCATTAAGACCAGGAACACCACAGCTACACAACACACAAACCATTAAGACCAGGAACACCACAGCTACACAACACACAAACCATTAAGACCAGGAACACCACAGTTACACAACACAACACACAACAAACCATTAAGACCAGGAACACCACAGCTACACAACACACAAACCATTAAGACCAGGAACACCACAGCTACACAACACACAAACCATTAAGACCAGGAACACCACAGCTACACAACACACAAACCATTAAGACCAGGAACACCACAGTTACACAACACAACACACAACAAACCATTAAGACCAGGAACACCACAGCTACACAACACAACACACAACAAACCATTAAGACCAGGAACACCACAGCTACACAACACAACACACAACAAACCATTAAGACCAGGAACACCACAGCTACACAACACAACACACAAACCATTAAGACCAGGAACACCACAGCTACACAACACACAAACCATTAAGACCAGGAACACCACAGCTACACAACACACAAACCATTAAGACCAGGAACACCACAGCTACACAACACACAAACCATTAAGACCAGGAACACCACAGCTACACAACACACAATCAAGGTGAGGGAATGAAACCAGGAACACCACAGCTACACATGGGGGTCACATACACATACATATCATACTGGGCGTCCTTGACAGTGAAATAGTTTGAGAACCACTGATATAGAAACATTTTATACAATCTCAGGCCTCAATGTGTTAAAAACCATCAGTCAAATGTAATAAAAAATAAAGTGGCAGTGGTTTATTGTAGAAACGGTTGACTTACCAACGATAGATATAGGCAGTAATAGGAGCAGCAACAGGAGAAATATCTGCAGTGATCTCTGCTGTGTGAGGACGACAACTCTATCTCCAAATGTGATCTGGAATGCAAGAGTCATGGCGTTTCTACAGAGACTGAACGCATCGAAGATGGCTCGATACGATCAGATCGTTTAATCCATTTTGTTGGTGTTTTAAAGCATTATGTTATACTTTAGCTATTGAAAAAACGCAGATCTACAAGTTCGTAGCGTGGCACCGAGTGCCGCGACACGAACTTGTAGTGCAAATCTTTGAATATATATTCTTTCAGAGCCAACGTCTCAGATATTTGCTTCTGGGGGCGGGGTCCCTGGAACAACATATTTTTTCAGATGGGGGTCGGCGGCCAATTACATAGTTTCTGGGGGTCCTTGACGTGAAGATGTTTGAGAACGACTGACATAGAAACATGGCCTTTTCAGAAAACTGTCAGGATTTAGAAGATATTTGTAGAATCGTTCCCATGCATGGGTCTAAATGGGTTAAAGCCAACTATGACTGCCATAATTATGTTTTTGTCATTATTTTGTTTGATATTTTACTTATTTGATGGTTTGGGTAAAATGTGTGTTCCGGAAGTTTGATTGTGTCATTTCCGGTAACATGACCATATAGTTTGGAATAAGCTCAGGATCGCACAGTTATTGCATCTTCCGTCCATGCTGAGCAGACGGGAGTTTGTCACATTGAACATGGAGCGTACAAAGTTAAAGTCCTGCTTATGATGATGTGTTCATGGGTTCCTCTCACTACTTCATGTTCTTTGAATTACGTGCAGTCAGTGAGGTAAAAGACTTGTTTTGTACATGAGTAATTTCTTTATATTACATTATGTGCTTTGTTTCATGTTGCTCATTCTGATCATGATTTATTTGTGTTTTATGTCAGTTTTGACGTGGGCTTTGGAAGCGATGCCATGCTACAATAAAGCCTTCAGTACATACACAGAACAACTGCCTCATTCGTTCTTCAAGTTCATCAAAGGGCGTGACACCAACAATATTCACCTTCAGGGCCTGGATTTTGTCGTCGGTTTTATTCAGTATCTTACAGATGAGAAACTCATCCAGAATCCTCTCCATAACGCACTCGTACCGCTTGTCTCCCTGGAGCGCCCGCACCGACACCTCGGACAAACTCAGGTTCAGTTTGTCACGCTTCTTCTGAAGGATCAACAGGAGAGACATACTATAAGCATTTAAAGTATGAGGTATAAAGTACAGCAGCCTTCATACAACAGAATGATTGGCTATTGGGTAAGACTGACGTTATATGTATCTTTCAGGACCTTTCACTGCGGCTGCTGATGATGTCACGTGCATTTTGGTGTTAGCATCATGTCGTGCTTTAGCTATTGAAAAATAGCAGATCTACAAGCTCATAGCGCGCCACCGAGTGGCGCGCTACGAGCTTGTAGGTTTGCTATTTTTTTAAACTGTCAGGATTTAAGATTTTTTTTAAATCTGATCTCAGGTCAAAATGGGTTAAAGAACCACCATTCTTCTGTGCGTTAGAATCTGATCTCAGGTCAGAATGGGTTAAGAGACTGTTCCACCTGGCGGGAGCACAGCTGCGGGTGTTTGGACTAATCATAGACCATCTAAGAGATATCTCGAGATATCTCGTAGATGGCAGATTTAACCCATTCTGGGCGGGAAACCCTTTTGGTGTCTTAAGCATTATGTTATAAATGGTAAATGGTGCATTTATATAGTATATAGCGCCTTTATCCAAGGCGCTTTACATAGATTGTACATTACATTCACCCATTCACACACACATTCATACACCAATGGCAGCGGAAACCATGCAAGGGAGGCACCAACTAGCGTCGGGAGCAATTAGGGGTTCAGAGTCTTGCTCAAGGACACTTCGACAGTAACTCTGGGGGAGCCCACAGGGTTCGAACTGACAACCTTACGGTTACCATCCAGCCACTCTACCCCTGAGCCACCGCCGCCCTTATACTTTAGCTATTGAAAAATAGCAGCTCATAGCTCTATTTTTGAAAAATCGTGAAAATGTGGCGCAAATCTTTTAATATATATTTTCAGAGTGAACGTTTTTAACTCATATCTTTGCTTCTGGGACGATATATTTTCAGATGGGGGTCGGTGGCCAAATACAGATAATTCTGGGGGTCCTTTACATGAAAAAGGTTGAGCACCACCACACCACTGACATAGAAACATGGGGTTTTTCAGAAAACTGTCAGGATTTAGAAGGAATTTGTAGAATGGTCCTGTTCAGTACCTGGATGGTGACCTGCAGGTCGGCGCGGTCCGGTCCGGTTCTCACCGAGGTGAAGTTGATGAAGTGTGGGTCGGGGTGGTAGGTCATGTGGCCCGGGCACGGCAGGATCTGATTGGCTACCTTCAGGGACACGGGCACGCTAGTGGACGATTCCCCGGCGCGTTGTTCAGCCAACGGGGGCGAGACGTACCACAGAGTCTACGCTGACAAACAACATAAATGATGTCAAGTGGTGTGTGTGTGTGTGTGTGTGTGTGCGCGCGCGTGTGTGTGTGTGTGTGTGTGTGTGTGGGACAGGTGTGTGTAACAGTCACCTCCATGTGTGTGTGTGTGTGTGTGTGGGACAGGTGTGTGTAACAGTCACCTCCATGGGTGTGTGTGTGATACGGGTGTGTGTAACAGTCACCTCCATGTGTGTGTGTGTGTGTGTGGGACGGGTGTGTGTAACAGTCACCTCCATGGGTGTGTATGTGAGACGGGTGTGTGTAACAGTCACCTCCATGTGTGTGTGTGTATGTGAGACGGGTGTGTGTAACAGTCACCTCCATGGGTGTGTATGTGAGACGGGTGTGTGTAACAGTCACCTCCATGGGTGTGTGTGTGGGACGGGAGTGTGTAACAGTCACCTCCATGGGTGTGTGTGTGGGACGGGAGTGTGTAACAGTCACCTCCATGGGTGTGTGTGTGGGACGGGAGTGTGTAACAGTCACCTCCATGGGTGTGTGTGTGGGACGGGTGTGTGTAACAGTCACCTCCATGGATGTGTATGTGAGACGGGTGTGTGTAACAGTCACCTCCATGGGTGTGTATGTGAGAAGGGTGTGTGTAACAGTCACCTCCATGGGTGTGTGTGTGTGTGTGGGACGGGTGTGTGTAACGGTCACCTCCATGTGTGTGTGTGTGGGACTGGTGTGTGTAACGGTCACCTCCATGTGTGTGTGTGTGTGTGTGGGACGGGTGTGTGTAACGGTCACCTCCATGTGTGTGTGTGTGGGACGGGTGTGTGTAACAGTCACCTCCATGGGTGTGTATGTGAGAAGGGTGTGTGTAACAGTCACCTCCATGGGTGTGTGTGTGTGTGTGGGACGGGTGTGTGTAACGGTCACCTCCATGTGTGTGTGTGTGGGACTGGTGTGTGTAACGGTCACCTCCATGTGTGTGTGTGTGGGACGGGTGTGTGTAACGGTCACCTCCATGTGTGTGTATGTGAGACGGGTGTGTGTAACGGTCACCTCCATGTGTGTGTGTGTGGGACGGGTGTGTGTAACAGTCACCTCCATGTGTGTGTATGTGAGACGGGTGTGTGTAACAGTCACCTCCATGTGTGTGTATGTGAGACGGGTGTGTGTACCGGTCACCTCCATGTGTGTGTATGTGAGACGGGTGTGTGTAACGGTCACCTCCATGTGTGTGTGTGTGGGACGGGTGACTTCGTGGCCGTGGATGAGTTCCTCCACAAACTCCAGGTTGGAACCCTCCATGGTGATGTTCCTGTTCCCACTGAGGAGAACAAGGTAAATGGTGCATTTATATTTCATATAGTGCTGTTTATCGAAAGCCTTTTACATACGGCAGATGTGTGCATTACATTCGCTCGCATGCACGCACGCACAGCTTTACATAGATTGTGCATTACATTCACCCATTCACACACACATTCACACACCGATGGCGGAGGAAACCATGCAAGGCACCAACCTGCACATCGGGATCAATTAGGGGTTCAGAGTTTTGCTCAAGGACACTTCGACACTAACTCTGGGGGAGCCCACAGGGTTCAAACTGGCAACCCCACGGTTCCCATTCGGCCGCTTTACATCCTGAGCAACTGCCACCCGTTCATACATGACCCGTTCATACCTTAGAGTATACTGTATATGAATAGAGACGGCACCAGATTCCTCCTCCCATCCACTTGCATTAAGTTGCTCTAAAGCGCATGAGGCGATTTCACTCCTCTTTCCGTGTAGGAACAGAGTGCATTCTGGGATGGATTGGCCCCAAGCACATGAACGCGCTGGTCGTTGACTATCATTGTGCCGTTTGCGCTGCGTTCACGTATGAAACATTCGTTCACGTGTCATGGCCCCAAACACATGAACGTGTGCAATGATAGTCAACGGACCAGCACTGGCCCCCATAGCTGCAATACCAAATTGTCCATTTCGCCTCAGGGTTTCCTCCGGGTGCCGTCTCTATTCATATATACTCTAAGGTTCATACAGTACAGTACAGTACAGTACAGTACAGTACAGTACAGTACAGTACAGTACAGTACAGTACAGTACAGTACAGTACAGTACAGTACAGTACAGTACAGTACAGTACAGTACAGTACAGTACAGTACAGTACAGTACAGTACAGTACAGTACAGTACAGTACAGTACAGTACAGTACAGTACCTGGCCCAGCTGGTGTCCGGTGTGATCATGCCACAGACGGGCGAGGAGCGGTAGGTGAGGTGGGCGTGGCCGTGGCAGCTGCCGTCGGCCATGACGGCACAGATCTGGACCGGGCCTTTGTCCGCCGCCGGGACGTCGAACACCAGGCCGAGCCCCGACCGGTTACGCACCGCAGACCTGGAGATAAAGACTGGTTACGCACCGCAGACCTGGAGATAAAGACTGGTTACGCACCGCAGACCTGGAGATAAAGACTGGTTACGCACCGCAGACCTGGAGATAAAGACTGGTTACGCACCGCAGACCTGGAGATAAAGACTGGTTACGCACCGCAGACCTGGAGATAAAGACTGGTTACGCACCGCAGACCTGGAGATAAAGACTGGTTACGCACCGCAGACCTGGAGATAAAGACTGGTTACGCACCGCAGACCTGGAGATAAAGACTGGTTACGCACCGCAGACCTGGAGATAAAGACTGGTTACGCACCGCAGACCTGGAGATAAAGACTTGTTACGCACCACAGACCTGGAGATAAAGACTGGTTACGCACCGCAGACCTGGAGATAAAGACTGGTTACGCACCGCAGACCTGGAGATAAAGACTGGTTACGCACCGCAGACCTGGAGATAAAGACTGGTTACGCACCGCAGACCTGGAGATAAAGACCGGTTACGCACCGCAGACCTGGAGATAAAGACTGGTTACGCACCGCAGACCTGGAGATAAAGACTGGTTACGCACCGCAGACCTGGAAATACAGTATTTTTTGTTTTGTTTTGCTTATACTTATCTAACTATAGAGCGTCACAGTCCCTCCCCCTTTCATGACGACGCCAGGCCCAGGAAATTAATCCCAATGCATTTTTCCCATAGGCATTTCAAAACGTATTTATTTAAAGACCATTTAAGCGTCGTACGAAGCCAACTCTTGTCGTGACAAACCATGACAACACACACAATATTTTGGACCAAACAAATAATTACAAAGAAGAAAAACAACAAAAAAAAGTGTTGTAACCTGCCGTTTTTTTTCTACTTTCTAATTCTTTGTTTGGCCAGAAAAATTGTGTGTGTTGTCATGATTTGTCACGACAAGAGTTGGCTTCGTACGACGCTTAAAAGGTCTTTAAATAAATACGTTTTGAAATGCCTATGGGAAAAATGCATTGGGATTCATTTCCTGGGCCACTCGTTGTTCTGAAAGGGGGAGGGACTGCGACGCTCTATACAAATGCAACACGTCTGTCTGTCTGTCTGTCTGTCTGTCTGAAGAAGGACTCACTCTTTTGCACTGCAGTCCATGTCTCGGTGGAAGCGGACCCCGGTCACATGACCGAGGTTACGGCCGGTCATCAGGACATCGTTTCTGCCGTGGAACGACACCTCACTGGGAGAGACGGACCAGATGTGTGGTTCCTAGCACGCACACGCACGCACACACACACACACACAGACACACACACACATGCACACACAGCCACACGCACACACCGCCACACACGCACACACAAACACCACCACACATGTATGTCGTACACACACACATACACACACAAACACATAGCCACATGCACACACAGACACACACAGCCACATGCACACACAGCCACACACGCACACACACGCACGCACGTTGCACGCATGCACGCACACACGGTTGGATACGTGAGAACAGGGAAGTTGGGTTTGTTGAAATGCTAGATTAGACAAAGTGTTGAAAACACACATGAGAGGATATTACTCCACATCCTGAGATGGAAAGATAAATCTGGCTGACTTGTTGTTTCTGTTTGTAAAACCATGTTCTACATGTCATGTTTTGTATGTTTTTTTTTAATCTTTTTAACCTTGTACTGTTGTTGTTTCTGCTATGTTTTCCTTTCTTTTTTTCTTTTCTAATAAAGTCTGTTCCTAGTGTTCTTATGTAAAGCGCTTTGGGTATTCAGAAAAGCGCTATATAAACTTGAGCTATTGTTATTATTATTATTATGTTCGTTTCAGTGAAATGGAATGATTGAGAGTTCTATGAAATTATGTTTTTATTGTTGTATACGGACTGTCAGTGTGCCAAAGGACAATAACGCTATCTTCATCTTTATCTTAACTTAGACCTTTGTTTAAAAAGGCTCAAGAACAAAGCAGAACAGATCTTGGTTTGTGTGTGAAATCTGTGAATCAGAGCCAGAGAGTTGCGTCATTGAGGGGTCAGAAAACCCAGCGCTTGAGCGTCGTTCGTGCAGCCTGGATGGAGAGGGACAAGCTGGACTTTAAAATGCATTGTTTTCAACCAGGGGTGGTGCAAATATCAGCAATTTTAGGCATGTGTGCAACATGACAACCGTTTTAAAGCAGTGGTTCCCAAACGTTTTCATGTCGAGGACCCCCAAATTCACACTAATTAGCGCCGCGGACCCCCATTTTAAAAGTTATGCCAGGGATGCCGTAAGAGAAGATTTTTTTCAAGGACCCCCAGTTTGACGCGCTTTAGTCTACGGACCCCCCATTTAATGGCATTTATATCTCTGGGACCCCCAATTTATATTGTAAAATCAATGTTAATTTAGCTCTGAGAGTGTACAAATGGACCCGTTAGGGTCCATTTGGTTCCATTTGTACACTCTCAGAGTTACAGACCCATAAGGGTCCATTTGGTTCCAAACTATCATTTAGCTGGGGACCCCCTGGAACTCCCTCAAGGACACCTGGCCGGACCCCACTTTGGGAACCCTGTTTTAAAGTATTGTACAATGACAACTAAAGTCTCAGTAATGTTTATGTTGTATAGTACACTAAGTACTAAGAAAAAACATTAAACAATCTAAAATAATAAATAATTAAAGCTGGGCTGTTGCCCTGAGTCCAGTGCATTCTGCCAACTTCCGGTCCAGGACTTTGGCACTCTTCGTCAATAGAAGTCTATGTAGGAGAGCAACAACTTCCGGTCCAGGACAATAATTTTTTACAAAAATGTTTAGATTTTCATTATCGTGAGAACGATGGCTTCCACTAGTCTAAAAAACGGTCTAAACTGGTGTACTTACTGTGTCGTCCATTCCTGACTCAGCCATCGCACACAGAGCGTCCTGTTGGGTGGAAGTGAGAAGAGGAAGCGGTTGGTGAAATGAAGAAGCAAGCAGGAGCCATACTGTGATAATGAAACCCATTATAGTGTTTTAGTGTTTTACCGTTTGAAGCTATGATTATGTAGCATGCAATGACGACAAAACTAACAACAAAACAAACATATACCGTCTGTTAAACCATTTAGACCCAAGGACGATTCTACAAAATAATTCCTTCTAAATCATGACAGTTTTTCTGAAAAACTTGTTTCTATGTCAGTGGTGCTCAAACATTTTCATGTCAAGGACCCCCAAAAATATATGTAATTGGCCGCCAACCCCCATCTGAAAATGCGTTGTTCCATGGGACCACCCCCAGAAGCAAAGATTTTAGTTAAAAACGTTCGCTCTGGCCCAGGCCGTAGCGTAACGGTCTGGGCACCGGACTGGTAATCCAGTCGCAGTGTGCCGCGGGTTCGACTCCCGGACCCGACACGGCCTTTACTGCATGTCATCCCCCCATCTCTCTCCCGTTTCCTGTCAGCCTATCAAAAATCAATAAAAGGCGTAAGCCGCAAAAGAATAACGTTCGCTCTGAAAGAATATATTCAAACATTTGTTAAATTAACAGCTACAGTATAATGACGTGATGTATAAGATAGTTACATTAACAGCCAGGTTGGTCCAGGAACAGGTGTCGTCACTCCAGCCACACCCAGCCGTGATGCACTGACGACACCTGAGGAGAGAACAACCAATCAGTGACGACATCTGAGGTCTCATTCACACGTATCAAACACCATCAAACAAATGTTTGGACATTTCTTTTAGGCCCCCACAATGCTTTTCCAATGGGAGTCCCGTGGTTAATTGACCAAACATTTGTGTTTGTTTGATTGCTGGTGGTGTTCTGCTTGTTTTAGTCGAGGAAAACAACAGTGCGACTCACAGGAGCGAAGTAGGAGGTCCAGTGATGTGAGAACAGTTGGTCAGCCTCAGTCTCTCTTCCAGGCGGGTCTGGGTCGTCTTCCCTAGGAGGACCGTGACGGTGACATTCAGCCCTGGGAGAAGAATATATATATTTAATATCAAAAATCAAAAATCTTTTGAATATATTTTCATTTAGTTTTAGGCATATTTTAGTCACCTGGAATGTTTTAGTGTTAGTCGACTAAATCTACAGTTGATCGATGTAAACAAAAATCAATTTAGGCAGGCATTGATGGCAGGACGTATTTTACACTTGGCTGCATGCTGAAAATAGCCGATCTACAAGCTCATGTGTTGTGAGTTTGTAGATACGCTATTTTCAGGGCACAACACCCGAGCGCAACCATTAACCAACTATTAAATGACCTTCTCTCCACTAGTCCCTCCCTAACATTTTAGTCTAGTTTTTATTTGTTGACAAAATTGTCAGTATATTTATTAGTCACAGTTTTAGTCATCATGGCTAATTTTCTATTTTAGTTTTTATGTAGTTTTTGTCAGTGAAAAAAAAAAAGGATAGTCGACGTTTTTTCCGTCATAGTTTCAGAGGATGAAATCAACACAACTACCAATGATGATTTCATCGACTAAAACTATGACGAGGAATGTTCGTCCACTACCTTTTTTCACTGACCAAAACGACATAAAAACGAAATAAAAACTAAGCCACGATGACTAAAACTATGACTAAATATACTCTGTCAACAAATAAAAACTAGACTAAATGTTAGGAAGGGACTAGTGGACAAGAGATCCAGTCATTTTACACTTGGTTGCATGCTCACAGCTTGTAGATCGGCTATTTTCAGCAAGCGTAAAAACAGCCATTAGGACGGCATCAAGGCCCGCCAAAATACCTTTTAGTCTTAAACTAGACTAACACTAAAGCATTCCAGGTGACTAAAATGTGACTAAAACTAAACGAAAACTATTCAAGAGACTATGACTAAAACTGAAATAGAGATTTGCTGCCAAAAAACAACACCGACGGCTACTGCAGTCAGTGGAGTGCTGAAAGGTCAAAGGTCACTGACCCTGACCTCTGGCAGGCAGTCTGTCAGTAGCGATGAGACAGGTGCACCATGGGAACCGAGGGGCGGGGCCTCCCGGGTCACACAGGCGCTCATCGGAGGCGGTCGTCGTGGAGAACGAGCAGGAGAAGTCTGGCGGAGACGCGTCCCCGCTCCTACTCAGATGAGCCTGGATAGACAGGTTGATCTGACAGGACAAAAATAATAAAGGAATTGCATCTTTATAGCGCTTTCCAAGTGCTCAAAGCGCTTTACAACGGTCCATTCATTCATTCATTCATTGGGAGGTGAAGTGGTGAACAGTCGACGCCAGCGTCCTCACTTTCCACATTCACACACCGACGGTGGCGAGCTCACAGCCTCACACCGACCGATTCATTGGAGGCAACGTAGGGTTCAGTGTCTTGCCCGAGGACACTTCCACATGTGGATAGGAGGAGGAGGAGCCGGGATTCGAACCGAGGAGCCGGGATTCGAACCGCCGACCCACGGATCATTTGGACGACCTGCTTTACCTCCTGAGCCACAGTCGCCCTGCATGTCTTCATTTATTATAAATATACATATAGATTATCATGGCATTCGTCGTGGCAGACATCTGGATAACAATTATCATAATACCAATTGGCTTATAGGTATTTAAAAAAGACAAGATTGTAATTGACCAACACTTGATATGTTTAATTACACTGATTGGTACGTTGTCCTTATCATCACCCACCCAGCGTTAATAAATGCTCAGTATGTGATAAAAAAAGATTATGACAAACTAGTAATTACTACTATTAATAAAACTATAATGCAACTTTATTTGCATAGCACTTTCCAAAACAAGACAAAAGTGTAACAAGCTTAAAAGTAGCCCAAAACACAAAAGAATGAACCGTATATTGAATTGTGAAATGGACTCAACCAAAGTTCCATACATACACGTTACAGAAAGTTCCATTGCTACAAAACCGTTGCCGTCTTGAGGAAACCATTTTTGAGGTTTTTGATTATTATTTTTTGCATAAATCAGTGCTATTGAACACCCTTTACGTCTGTGTGTTGTTTCATAAATCAGTGCTATTGAACACCCTTTACGTCTGTGTGTTGTTTCATAAATCAGTGCTATTGAACACCCTTTACGTCTGTGTGTTGTTTCATAAATCAGTGCTATTGAACACCCTTTACGTCTGTGTGTTGTTTCATAAATCAGTGCTATTGAACACCCTTTACGTCTGTGTGTTGTTCCATAAATCAGTGCTATTGAACACCCTTTACGTCTGTGTGTTGTTCCATAAATCAGTGCTATTGAACACGCTTTACGTCTGTGTGTTGTTCCATAAATCAGTGCTATTGAACACGCTTTACGTCTGTGTGTTGTTCCATAAATCAGTGCTATTGAACACGCTTTACGTCTGTGTGTTGTTTCATAAATCAGTGCTATTGAACACCCTTTACGTCTGTGTGTTGTTCCATAAATCAGTGCTATTGAACACCCTTTACGTCTGTGTGTTGTTCCATAAATCAGTGCTATTGAACACCCTTTACGTCTGTGTGTTGTTCCATAAATCAGTGCTATTGAACACGCTTTATGTCTGTGTGTTGTTTCATAAATCAGTGCTATTGAACACCCTTTACGTCTGTGTGTTGTTCCATAAATCAGTGCTATTGAACACCCTTTACGTCTGTGTGTTGTTCCATAAATCAGTGCTATTGAACACCCTTTAAGTCTGTGTGTTGTTGCATAAATCAGTGCTATTGAACACGCTTTACGTCTGTGTGTTGTTCCATAAATCAGTGCTATTGAACACGCTATTCAATAGCGTGTTCAATAATATTGAACCAATGGAAAGTAGTAAAAAGTGCTTTGGAGAAATAAACCTCTTAACTCAATTGGACCCTCAAAATGTCTGCTAAAGCAACTAACTCCACCACCTCTCCCCCTCTCATGGAAGTAATTGACGAATATATAAAGTCACAACACCAACTTCGATGAGGTGATTATAAGGTGATTTCCTGAAAAAAATGATCATTTTGGAGTTATGAGGTTTCCTCCCGTGTATGCAGATCTGTACCTGACCGTTGCTCTTCTCGACTCGATGAGAGATGATCTTCTGTTCGTTGGAGTCGTCGGGAATGGACAGCCACACCGAAACGGGGCATTCTTCCTCAAACGTGCAGCTGTCAATTGAACGAGAAGTCATCGTAAAGACCGAGGACAACGTTTGAATAGAACGAGACGTCATCGTAAAGACCGAGGACAACGTTTGAATAGAACGAGAAGTCATCGTAAAGACCGAGGACAACGTTTGAATAGAACGAGACGTCATCGTCAAGACCGAGGACAACGTTTGAATAGAACGAGACGTCATCGTCAAGACCGAGGACAACGTTTGAATAGAACGAGACGTCATCGTAAAGACCGAGGACAACGTTTGAATAGAACGAGAAGTCATCGTAAAGACCGAGGACAACGTTTGAATAGAACGAGACGTCATCGTCAAGACCGAGGACAACGTTTGAATAGAACGAGAAGTCATCGTAAAGACCGAGGACAACGTTTGAATAGAACGAGACGTCATCGTAAAGACCGAGGACAACGTTTGAATAGAACGAGACGTCATCGTCAAGACCGAGGACAACGTTGCGACGCATTGTGAGCTTGTAGATCGGCTATTTTCAAATGGCCAAAATGTATAGGGTTGAAGTCTAATCAAAGGGTCTAATCAAAAATCGCCAAAAAAGTACAAATACCTCAAAATTGTACTAAAGTACAGTACTTAAGTAAAAGTACTTAGTTACTTTAACTTTCCACCACTGGCACCAAGAAACACCCGAAAACAAGCTTTTATAGGATTCAAATACAACAGAAGGAATGTATTACATGGCTCGGTTGGGTTGAATGCTTGGTTGTGATTGTCCAATCGCTGAATTCAGCGGTGAGTTTATTTCATCATAATGACCACTCCGCTCTGTAACAGACCTCTGCCTAATCAAACCCTCTGAGCACCAGCTGCGCCCCGCTTGATTTACTGCTGTTTCCAACATGTAAACACACACACACACAGTGTCATTTACAGTTAAACGTTGCTCTCAAAAATGCTTTTGAAAACATTTGAGCGAGAAATAGACAAAGCGACAAACGAATCAACAGAGAACTGAAAACACAAGGGCAGATAAATAGACAAGGACTAACTAGACACAGGTGAACACAACTGACCTGATCTACTGACCTGTTTGTAGAGTCACACCATAAATAACGACCTGTAGAGAAGTGTTACTGACCTGTTTGTAGAGTCACACCATAAATAACGACCTGTAGAGAAGTGTTACTGACCTGTTTGTAGTCACACCATAAATAACGACCTGTAGAGAAGAGTTACTGACCTGTTTGTAGAGTCACACCATAAATAACGACCTGTAGAGAAGAATTACTGACCTGTTTGTAGAGTCACACCAGCCACAGTAAGGATCTCCTGCGGACCAACAGGCCTTCAGGTCCATGTGCGTTTCACACTGAGATACAGGTACACGGTGCATCTGGAAAACACACACACACACACACACACACACACACACACACACGCACACACACACGCACGCACACACGCACGCACGCACGCACGCACGCACGCACGCACGCACGCACGCACGCACGCACGCACGCACAAACGCACACACGCACGCACGCACGCACGCACGCACGCACGCACGCACGCACGCACGCACGCACGCACGGAATACATAGTTGATTCTACAAGATGTCTTCTAAATAATTACATTTTTCTGAAAACAAACATCCATGTATGTGGCCGTCAAACTGTTTCATGCCAAAGACCCCCAGAATTATCATGTAATCGGCGACGGACCCCCATCTCGAAATATGATGTTCCAGGGAGGGACCCCCCCCCCCCCCCCCCAACCACCCAGAAGCAACGATTTGAGTTAAAAATATTCTCTGAAAAAATATACATTCAAAGATTTGCGCCACATTTTCACGATTTTTTCCAAAAATAGCAGATCTCCATGATCGCAGTGCGGCACTGCTAAAGCGGCACATAGCTAAAGTATAACATATAATGCTTAACCCATTCTGTACAGGAACCCCTTTTGGTGTTTTAAGCATTAGATTTTGAAAAATAGCAGATCTACAAGATCTGCTATTTTTTGAAAATCATGAAAATGTGGTGAAAATCTTTGATATATATTCTTTCACGGGATATTTTTAACTCAACATTTTTGATTCATGGGTGGGGGGGTCCCTGGAACAACATATTTTCAGATGGGGGTTGGTGGCCAATAAAATGCATATATTTTTGGGGGTCCTTGACATGAAATAGTTTGAGCACCACTGATATATAAACATAGGGTTTAACCCTGTGAGCACCACTGATATAGAAACATAGGGTTTAACCCTGTGAGCACCACTGATATAGACACGCAGGGGCCCCCACACAGGAAAGAGAACATCTCACGCCCTTAGATAGCATTTCTGTTGGATTATATAGCATTTGATACAGACTTATAGCATGTTATGTAGACAGCACTGTAATTGTATTGTATGTAGTCATAGCACGCCATAGTACACATATATAGCATAGTAGTAAAGATGTATAGTTTATATGTATAGTGTATGTATAGTTTCACTATATAAATATTCCACTGTTACTTTCTTAGCTTACGCATGTTTCATGATAAATGCTTTTTATGTGATGTATTCCCATGCTTTGTTCTTGCTTAAATGTAAGTCGCTCTGGATTAAGAGCGTCTGCTAAATGCCTAAATTGTAAATTGTAAATTGTAGGCCTAAGTCTACTTTCTGTCCTCCCAGATATAGAAACCAGTCTTTAGACACGTATTGCAGACTTGTAGAAAGAGATGTCACCAACATTATGAGTAAAAGCAAGGAATATAAGGTGTACAACAACCTCCCAAAATCCCAGAGAGAAGCTTTATCAGAACTTAAATGTGATACCACAGTAGTGATTAAACCAGCAGACAAAGGGGGTGCGATATGTATCCTAAACCGCACTGATTATGAAAAGGAAATACATACGCAACTGGCGAATACTACCTTTTATGAGAAATTGAATAGAGACCCCACCCCTGTCTTCAAAACAGAAATTGACGAAATACTAAAAACCTTATATGAAAGTGGCGAGACTACTAAAAAAGAGTATGAGTACATGAAAGTAGAACATCCTGTTATGCCTGTTTTTTATACTCTGCCCAAAATCCATAAAAGATTGGATAACCCACCGGGGAGACCTATAGTCTCAGCCATAGATTCTCTTACTGAAAAGATTTCGAGTTTTGTTGATTATTTTTTAAAACCGTATGCCACTGCCTTACCGTCATATGTACGTGACTCTATGGATATGATTAACATCTTGAAATCCATCCAAGACCTAGATCAAAACAACTATATCCTTGTAACAATGGACATAGAAAGTCTATTTACCAATGTTGACCACCAGGGGGGTTTAGAAGCCCTCACACACTTCCTTAGTCAAAGAGACTCTGATGTTCTACCTAGTACAGAGAGTATTAGGGAACTGGCTGAAATAGTTTTGAAGAAAAATGTCTTCATGTTCCAAGATACGCACTATGTTCAACGTAAGGGGACCTCAATGGGAAGCAAAATGAGCCCCCAATTCAGTTCCCTCTACGTTGCACTGTTTGAAGAAATGTTTGTGTCCAACCCAGAAAATCCTTTTCTTAAACACATTAAACTATGGAAACGTTATGTGGATGATGTATTCCTGATATGGCAAGGTTCTGAGAACACTCTTATGGAGTTCTTTACCTATGTAAACAGTTGTCATGAACATCTAAAATTTACTATCTGCCATGACCTGCAGGAAATCAATTTTCTGGACATACTCATAAAGAGAGATGGTAATGGTTTTGCCACTGACCTCTATAGAAAGAAAACAGACAAGTGTTCCTATCTACAGGCCGATTCCTTCCACCCTACTCATCTAAAGAAAAGTCTACCAATCAGCCAATATAGTCGGATCCGCAGAATCTGCAGCGATGAGGCCGTTTTCAAAAAACAAGCAAACGAACTAGACTTGAGATTTAGACAAAAGGGTTACCCAGAACAGTGGATAAAATCAGCTAGAGATAAGTATATGTTTATCACGCAGGAAGAGTGTCTCACAAAAAGACAGGCTAAACCTACTGACACCAGTACATGTTGTTTCCTGCAGTACTCTCCTGTTGGCAAGGAACTCGAGGGCATCATTAAAAAACATTGGCATATAGTTAGTACAGACCCACAAGTAGGTAATGTATTCAAAGATCCCCCAAGGGTGGTATACAAACGTCCCCCAAATTTGAGAAATTTATTGGTAAAATCAGATCTACCTCCCCTAAGAAAGGGTACTTTTCTAGATGTCCCAGATGGGAACTATAGATGTGGAGCCTGCACACAGTGCAATTTCACTACGAAGTGCACCACATATAACCATCCTCACACAGGGAAGAAAATAAAAATTAGAGGGATCATTACCTGTAACCAAAACAATGTTGTGTATCTAATATCATGTCCCTGTGGTCTCGCCTATGTAGGAAAGACCACCAGAGCTCTCAAGACCAGGATTGCTGAACACCGGAGCAACATACGCACCAGGGATCAACGCAGTCCAGTGGCCTTACACTTTGCTGAAGCAAACCATAGTGTCTCCTCCCTGAGATACATGGGTATAGAGCATGTAAAAACCCCAAGAAGGGGAGGTAACATAAATAACCTCTTATTAAGAAGAGAAAGTTACCACATTCATACTCTTCAAACCATGATGCCGAGGGGCCTAAACCAAGAAGACGAAATTAGACATTTCCTGTAGAAACCCCTTTGTTTGGAGTGAAGCTCTGCTTCTCCATTTTAATTAAAAAAAAAAAAAAAAAAAAAATTAAAAAGTAAAAAGTAAAAAATATGGTTCAAAATTATACTGTCCTAAGCTTTTTAAAAAAGTGGCCTCCTGCGTTGAATAAATCCAACCTGGTGCATATGTTGTTGTTTTCATGCATTTCTTTTTGGTGTGTACTTTATATATATAGTTTTGGTGTCTTTATGTAGTTCATTCGGTAGTGTTCTTGATTGTTCTTTATGTATCTGCATCAGTATTTTCCTGTTTTTCAGTTTTTTGCAAAGTTTTACCCTACAAAAGGAGAACAATGCAACAAATAGAAATAACATTGGAAATGAAATTTAAGCCCACAGACCTAGTACAGGACATGTGGCACTCTTAGTTGATGTACCGATAATTTGAATATAGACATACATGTATGTTTTTTAAAAATTGGTTTTAAATAGTTTTTAACTAGTGCACTAAATCTTCTGAACAGACTATATTCACATCAATATGTCTGGGTCCCCACCCACTCACTCAGGGTTGATGAGTCACACCTGTAGTGATGGGAGGGGCACCAAAATGTGGTGTTTTTGATAGGGTAATGGGGGCACTTCCTTATTACAAATGTACAAGCTTGTGTGTATGTTCACATGACCTGATGAAGATCTAACAGATCGAAACGTTGTCAGTATTTAAATAAAGAACGTCTTGCTAGTACCTTTGGTGTGCGGGCTCCATCCAATTCACTTAAGTTTCTTTTAGCCCAGCACCCAGCCCGTCGATGTGCGTATTCTACGTCTGCTCACCACTGATATAGAAACATAGGGTTTTTCATTCGTTAGTAGAACCTGTTCTCAGGTCTAAATGGGTCCACATCCACAGTGATTGATTGATTGATTGAAATAAATATGTATTAACAGTTTGCAGAATTACAGTACATTTCAAGCACAAACTCAATACAAAGACTTTTAACTGTGAGTGGACGACCCAATAAAGCATACACTTGTTTACAAGAGGGTCCACCTTGTTCAATTCATCAAAACATTTACACTTCTATATAGCCAAAGAACAGAACGGGAATTCATCATAAAGGAGGTAAAAAGGGAAAAGAAACGTATACAGTGAGTGAGGGGAAAAGGGGTGGGGGCGTGACCGACCTGTTTCTCGATGGTGACGTAGACAGTGAGTGAGGGGAAAAGGGGTGGGGGCGTGACCGACCTGTTTCTCGATGGTGACGTAGACAGTGAGTGAGGGGAAAAGGGGTGGGGGCGTGACCAACCTGTTTCTCGATGGTGACGTAGACAGTGAGTGAGGGGAAAAGGGGTGGGGGCGTGACCGACCTGTTTCTCGATGGTGACGTAGACAGTGAGTGAGGGGAAAAGGGGTGGGGGCGTGACCGACCTGTTTCTCGATGGTGACGTAGACAGTGAGTGAGGGGAAAAGGGGTGGGGGCGTGACCGACCTGTCTCTCGATGGTGACGTAGACAGTGAGTGAGGGGAAAAGGGGGGTGGGTGCGGGACCAACCTGTTTCTCGATGGTGACGTAGACAGTGAGTGAGGGGAAAAGGGGGGTGGGTGCGGGACCAACCTGTTTCTCGATGGTGACGTAGACAGTGAGTGAGGGGAAAAGGGGTGGGGGCGTGACCGACCTGTCTCTCGATGGTGACGTATACAGTGAGTGAAGGGAAAAGGGGTGGGGGCGTGACCGACCTGTTTCTCGATGGTGACGTAGACAGTGAGTGAGGGGAAAAGGGGTGGGGGCGTGACCAACCTGTTTCTCGATGGTGACGTATACAGTGAGTGAGGGGAAAAGGGGTGGGGGCGTGACCGACCTGTTTCTCGATGGTGACGTAGACAGTGAGTGAGGGGAAAAGGGGTGGGTGCGGGACCAACCTGTTTCTCGATGGTGACGTAGACCTTAGAGTATATATATGAATAGAGAAGGCACCCAGAGGAAATCTTGAGGCGAAATGGACATAGTGGCCGAATTTGGTATTGCAGCGTGGGCCCAAACACATGAATGCGCTGTCCGTTGACTAACATTGTACACGTTCACGACGGACGACGCTCGTGCGCGTTCAACGGCAACGCGTTCATGTGTTTGGGGCCACTCACCATTGCAATCCGTCCCAGAATGCACTCTGTTCCTACCAGGAAGGAGGAGTGAATCCGCCTCATGCGCTTTTGAGCAACTTAATGCAAGTGGATGGGAGGAGAACTCGGGTGTCTTCTCTATAGATATATAACTCTATGACGTAGACAGTGAGTGAGGGGAAAAGGGGGGTGGGTGCGGGACCAACCTGTTTCTCGATGGTGACGTAGACAGTGAGTGAGGGGAAAAGGGGTGGGGGCGTGACCGACCTGTCTCTCGATGGTGACGTATACAGTGAGTGAAGGGAAAAGGGGTGGGGGCGTGACCGACCTGTCTCTCGATGGTGACGTAGACAGTGAGTGAGGGGAAAAGGGGTGGGGGCGTGACCAACCTGTTTCTCGATGGTGACGTATACAGTGAGTGAGGGGAAAAGGGGTGGGGGCGTGACCGACCTGTTTCTCGATGGTGACGTAGACAGTGAGTGAGGGGAAAAGGGGTGGGTGCGGGACCAACCTGTTTCTCGATGGTGACGTAGACCTTAGAGTATATATATGAATAGAGAAGGCACCCAGAGGAAATCTTGAGGCGAAATGGACATAGTGGCCGAATTTGGTATTGCAGCGTGGGCCCAAACACATGAATGCGCTGTCCGTTGACTAACATTGTACACGTTCACGACGGACGACGCTCGTGCGCGTTCAACGGCAACGCGTTCATGTGTTTGGGGCCACTCACCATTGCAATCCGTCCCAGAATGCACTCTGTTCCTACCAGGAAGGAGGAGTGAATCCGCCTCATGCGCTTTTGAGCAACTTAATGCAAGTGGATGGGAGGAGAACTCGGGTGTCTTCTCTATAGATATATAACTCTATGACGTAGACAGTGAGTGAGGGGAAAAGGGGTGGGTGCGTGACCGACCTGTTTCTCGATGGCGACGTAGACAGTGAGTGAGGGGAAAAGGGGTGGGGGCGTGACCGACCTGTTTCTCGATGGTGACGTAGACAGTGAGTGAGGGGAAAAGGGGTGGGGGCGTGACCGACCTGTTTCTCGATGGTGACGTAGACAGTGAGTGAGGGGAAAAGGGGGGTGGGTGCGGGACCAACCTGTTTCTCGATGGCGACGTAGACGTGCCGACGGCTCACGGGGTCCAGCTGGATTTTGGGGAACACGTTGCGGTCGTCGGCGGTCTTGAACAGCACCCTGGGACAGGCGCTCCGGTACGCCTGGTCTACCGCCAGCTGACGCCCAGAGGAAACCAGCAAATACAGGACACAAATATGGTAAATGTACATATGTATGATAATGTAATAATAATACGATATGTACATACAATACAATAATATACATACTGTACGTACAACATACATACATATATGTATATTGTATGTATTCATATGTAAAATATACATACATACAATAATAATTATGTACATACGTACATTTATTGGCGCTTTTACCCAAAGCGCCTAACAGAGATTGTGTGTTACATTCACCCATTCACGCACGCACTCACGCACACGCACAAACACACACGTTGGAATAACGTGTTCCTTCCACGTGCTACGTCCAACCAGGGAACCCCCCCCCCCCTGTCAGAGTGTAAAGGAGCGACTTGGAGTCCTCATGCATGGAAGGAAGCATGAGTTCAAGTCCGTTGCTCTCCCCAGGTTGGCGGAGGGTGTGTAAATAGAGCCCAGGATTACATTATTATTAGATAATTGACACAGGGGGGGTGAAAAAAAAGAAAACCACTGCTTTAGTTATTTTGTGATTCTTTTGAACTTTTGCACTTATGAGGACACTGTGGGAATCTGAACATTCTGCTAGTGTGATCATTATTATTAGTATTATTATGCCTTCCAAGGAAATGGTTTTGATTGTGTTACCCGAGGCTATACTGTACAGTGTACTTTATCTCATCATGTGAGTCCATGCATGAAAGAAGCCCAGTGTGTGAAGAGACCCTGGTGTGTATAACCGCGCGCGCGCGCGCACGGACCCCCAATTATGTGTAATTGGCCACAGACCCCCATCTGAAAACAACATGTTTTCAGATGGGGGTCGGCCCCGAAGCAAAGATTTGAGTTAAAAACTTTCGCTCTGAAAGAATATAATATTCAAAGACTTTGCGCCACATTTTCACGATTAAAAAAAAAAGGCAGATCTAGAAGCTCGTAGCGCGGCACTCGATGCCGCATTATTTTTATTATTTTTTTAGGTATTATTTGAAATTAAGTGAAATGAAATAAAATAAAATAAGTAATCAAAAAAAAACACTAGGAACTGGGCGGGGCAGCTAAAATGAATATCACATATATCTAAATACTGAATCGAGCAACTTAAAAACTCTCCGGATGAGTATTTGTGTGTGTGAAAGTGAAATATCTCTTTAAGTTAATATTTGAAAACCAAGCTATCATGTTGTAACAGTTACAACATGATGACAGACAGACAGACAGACAGACAGAGGCGGCTCAAGGGGTAGAGTGGCCGGATGGGAACCGCAAGGTTGCCAGTTCGAAGCCGGGGTCCCCCAGAGTTAGTGTCGAAGTAATGAATGCCTGGGTGTCCTTGAGCAAGACTCTGAACCCCTATGCAAAATCTATGTAAAGCGACTTGGATAAAGGCGCTATATAATTGCACCATTTACAGACAGACAGGCACGGACAGACAGACGGACGGACGGACGGACGGACGGACGGACGGACGGACGGACAGACCTTGATGAGCTGTCCGTCTCCCGTTCCGATGAAGAGCAGCGTCCAGGTCTTGTGTCTCAGCGCCAGCACTGACGTCATGGAGGCGTGTCTAAACAGCACGGCTTCTGGGGACAGCAGCTCGGGAGGATTCGCCTGGAATGCATGCACGCACACACAGTCACAAACACACACACACACACACACACACACACACACACTGAAGGACCCCCCACGAAAAACAAGTGCTTTCTTGGGTTATCGATCATAACCTACCATAAGGGGGTTGGGTTTTTGTGCTAATTCGCTTATTTCCATCGAAATAAGTAGTAAAGTGCCGCTTGGGATACTATTTACATTATGAAGAGAGGATATATTTTGAGCGATTGAAATAAGCGAATTAGCACAACACCCCATGCCCCATTCAATTCAATGCAATTCAATGCAATTAATGAGGGCTTATATTAGGGGAAATAGCCAGTAATGTGCTTTTGCATAAAATAACACCTGGAGCTCTTTAATTGGTGGGGACGTAACGACTATACAAATAAAAGGTAAGAAAGCCTTCTAGCATGGAAAGTAAAACATGTTGCGTACTTGTTCCTGTGTGTTATAGGGGCTGTACTGTACCTTGTCCTTGTCCCATTCCTTATCACAGTTGCTGCAGAAGTGCGGGTCATCGTCGCTCGCTCCTCTCGGGGTTCGGGGGCTGATATCGAAGACGGCCAGCGCCGTGTTGTCGTCGTTCGCCCCGTCCTGCGTGCGCGCGTCGTCGCCACCACGGCCGGCCGCCGCCGCGAACACCCCCGCCCACAGGACGCGCGAGGCGCCGCCGCCGCGCGGAGGAACGATCACGGACGAAGATCGCAGAAAGCTGCGCTTTATGAACCCGCCGCCGCCGTCCTCGCAGCACCGCAGCGTCGCGCCGCGCAGCGACTTGAGCGTTTCCGACTTGCCCTTTTTGCTCTCGAGCCAAACGAGGCGAACGTCACCACCGCCGCCTCCATTCCCGTCTTCGGACGAAGACGACGGCGGGATTCTAGAGAACGCGTAAACGGTCGAGTTGATCTGAAAGCCGTCCACGAGCTCAAACTTTATGTTGGGTCTTTTCTGAGCATCGTCGGAGGCGGTGCTGCTGCCCGGAGGGAGTTTGGTTCTGTTCGCGACGGGCTGGAGTCTGGTCCAGATGTGAGCGCTGCCGTGCTCGCCTTGCTCCGAGAAGATCCCCGATCGCCCGTCCTGCAGGTCGTCGGTGTTGTGCAGGTAGACGCCGCGGTCGCCCACCAGGATGCCGCAGCTCTCGTACTTCCGCTTGGCGGCCAGGATGTACGCCTGGGTCTTCCCGTCGCGGACCGCCACCTGCACCAGGCCTCCGCTGAACGAGTCGTTGGGTCCAGAACCCAGGCTGATCTTCTCCATGTGCAGCGACCTGGAGAGATGACAGATTGCATCGTTATAGCGCTTTTCTATATGCACTATACCGTACGTCCCTACTCAAAGCACTGTACAATGGTCCATTCATTGGTTAGACATACCATTGGTCCGATATCTCAAACCCTCGCCCTAACCTCCCACGGGGCAACACACCTAAAACCTAACCTTAACCCTCTCCCAACCCTTAACGCACCCCTCACCGACCTTAATCCGGTCGCTTTAACGCACCCCTCACCAACCTTAATCCGGTCGTTTCAATGCACACCTCACCAACCTTAATCTGGTCGTTTTAACGCAACCCCTCACCAACCTAAATCCGGTCGCTTTAACGCACCCCTCACCAACCTTAATCCGGTCGCTTTAACGCACCCCTCACCAACCTTAATCCGGTCGTCTTAAGGCACCCCTCACCAACCTTAATCCGGTCGTCTTAACGCACCCCTCACCAACCTTAATCCGGTCGTCTTAACGCACCCCTCACCAACCTTAATCTGGTCGTTTTAACGCACCAATCACTTAATCCAGTCAGACCAATGCTATGTCTAACCAAAGTATGCCTCCCACATTGGGAGGTGAAGCGGCGAAAAGTCGACGCCAGTGTCCTCACTTCCCACATTCACACCGACATTGGCGAGTTCACACCGACCGACTCATTGGAGGCAGGGTGTGGACAGGAGGAGGAGCAGCCGGGATTTGAACCGCCGACCCAGGGACCATTGGACAACCTGCTCTACCTCCTGAGCCACAGCCGCCCTAGAGAGAGATAGGATGACCACATCCAAACTGTTCAGTTGAGGGACAGAAGAGTATCGCTTGTGTGGGACAAGTGGGACGGGGGGACAAGTGGGACGGGGTGACGGGGTTACCAAACCAAAAAGGCCTACTTAAATTGCTATTAAATGCCTTGAGGTCATATTTGACCACAGGCCTAATATTGTGTTTTATTTTGTTATTAACCCTACAAGACCTGGATATATTTCTACTTGCAAAAAAGAGATTTCAACCTTTTACTACTACTTGTACTACTAGTACTTTGCAGAGGGAAATATGCAAATTTATTTAAAAAAAATATATATTAAAATAATAATGATAATGAATTAATGTTTTTTTTACATTTGGGGGATCTTTCACAATAATAAATGGCGTCTCACATTTTGTTATTTTGGTCATGGGTGGTATGACTTCATTGTTGCTGTAGCCTAGGGGACATTTCTCATGATATGTCTCAAGCTTAAAAATATGTCTTGCAGGAAAAGAGACAATGAGAGCTTTGGAACAGAAATCCAAATCCAACTATTAGGGGACTATATATAACTATTAGGGCATTCGAACACTGATGCCTGCAAGTCACAATTTAGGCATTTGGCAGACGCACATCCAGTTACCAGCTCAGTGGCCTTGTGGTTAGAGTGTCCGCCCTGAGACTGGGAGGTCGGGGTTCAATCCCCGGCCGGGTCATACCAAAGACTGTAAAAATGCGTGTCCGTCCGTGTGTCCGTGTGTCCGTCCGTGAGCAGCTAATCTCGGCCACCGTTAACCCGGTCGATGCCAAATTTTGCACACACACTCCCTGGATGCCAACCATGAACCTCTGCCCCAAACTTTCCAGAACGGCCTGTTATAGCGCCACCAGGAGGCCGCTTTGTGCAAAACAAGTTTTTGCACAGTACACCTACACATTTTGTCCAAACATCACGCAAATTGGTACACAGTCTCTCTAGAGCCATTCAACCAAACCGGTCTTTCAGATTTCTCAGACTCCATCCTGATTGGTTAAGATTGGCTTCCAAAATTCACAGGAGTGCTCAGTTTCTGCAAATCATGAACACATCGCGTGATTTCCGTGAAATTGTGCACCCACATTCCCACTAGGCAGAGGACGAAATGCCACATGAACAATTTCAACTCAGCCTCAAGGTGGCGCTATAACTGGCCGAAAAGTGTTTTTACCTCTAACTGCACGGATCTGTGGATAACTTTGTATGCCAACTCCCTAGAGGCCAAGGAAAAACCTTTGCCTGGAATTTTTCACATCTGCTCTTTATAGCGCCACCAGGAGGCCGACATATGTAAAACACATTTTCTATTATTACTCCTTCACATTTTATCCAAATTTCACGCAAAACGGTACACATGATCTCCATAGTCATGTGATCAAGACAGGTTTGTTTCATTTCTCATATTCCATCCTGATTGGCCACGATTGCCTCCTACAGTTTTCAGGAGTAGCCCGCTTTTTACAAATCGCCACAACTCCTCAACGCAGCGTCCCATTGCGATGAAACTGTGCACGCATATTCCCACTAGGCTGAGGAAGAATCCTGGTGGAGACCTGTGCCGATTGGCACTTTATCTAGTTCTACAACTGTTATCTATAGAGCCATGAATGAAATAAAAATCAATTTGTCTGCACTTATTTTTTACAACTTATAAGCAACTCAACTGCTTTTGATTTGGCTCTAAATTAACCCATTTTTGGGCGGGAACCCATTTTGGTGTTAGCATCATGTCGTGCTTTAGCTATTGAAAAATAGCAGATCTACAAGCTCATAGCGCGCCACCAAGTGGCGCGCTACGAGCTTGTAGGTCTGCTATTTTTGAAAAATCGAAGAGCGACTGACATAGAAGACATTTTTAGAATCTGATCTCGCGCAGCTGTTGAGAGCCCAGCCAGGTGCATGTATAAAAACGTGGTCACCCTATACCTGCGGATGTCCTTCAGGTCCAGCAGCTCACAGTAGTCGCAGCCTCGCAGCGTCTGGCCACAGACCACCAGCGTGCCGTTCTCCACGAACGGCACCATCAGGTTGACCACGAAGCAGACCTCGTCCTCACCGGGGTGGTGGCAGTGGTCCTCCTCCCCGCCGTCCTCTGGGACGAGCACTGCACAATGGATAAAAAAAAGAGATCTACATTCAGACACCTGTGTGAGATCACATTTCTAAATGTGATCCAGGACTAGTTGTCTGTCCAGTTCATTTTATAGTTACTTTTATGTTGTTTTGCTATACAAGAGAGAGACTTTCTGGACATGAACCCCCTTTGGTGTTTTAAGCATTATGTTATACTTTAGCTGAAAAATAGCAGATCAACAAGCTCGTAGCGTGGCACCCGAGTGCCACGCTACGAGCTTGTAGTTTTTTTTTTTTTTTTTTTTTTTTTTTAAGTTGTGAAAATTTGGTGCAAATCTTTGAATAAATATTCTTTCAGAGGGAACGATTTTATGATCACATGCTCTCTAAAATGATGGAGAGTTGGTATAACCAAATGGACCCTTATTAGATCTCTTAACTCTTGACAGCGTAAAATGAAACCAAATGGCATTTGGTTTCATGTTTACACTCTCAACTATTTTTTTTTTTTTTTGAAAGTTGTGAAAATTTGGTGCAAATCTTTGAATAAATATTCTTTCAGAGGGAACGATTTTAAATTTTAAATCTTTGCCTCTTGGGGGGGGGGGGGGGGTTTCCTGGAACAACATATATATAAGTGTCGGCGGCCAAATACATATATTTATGAGGGTCCTTGGCATGAAAATGTTTGAGAACGACTGACATAGAAACATAGGGTTTTTCAGAAAACTGTCAGGAATATGATGACCAAAATGGGTTAAGAGAGGTTGAAGGTTTTAGAAACTACAGACTATAAAGATGACACATTTAATTAGGGATGCACCGAAAGGGAAATGCTTGGCCTGAAACCCAATATGATTAATATTATATATCTTTTTTTGTACCATTGCTGTCATGGCCGTGCCTTAAAGCTATACATGATTATGGTTGAACTTTGATCACGTCACCACAACGAAACATTAGCTTACGTCGTAGGTAACCCCGTGTGTTTCACTATTCAGTGATATTTGTTCTGCTTATTCCGCATTTAAATGCATTTTTAGCCATTTTGGCCGAATATTTTTCTGCATCACTGAACATTTTCATGGAAAACAATGAGAATCGTGATCTCAATTCTCGTGGAGGAAAACAAAAATCCAGATTCACGTTAACCCATTTCAGCGGTGCTCAACCTTTTTCATGTCAAGGACCCCCAGAATTATCTGTATTTGGCTGCGGACCCCCATCTGAAAATATGTTGTTCCAGGGACACCCCCCCCCCTTCCCCCCCAGAAGCAAAGATTTGAGTTTGAAACGTTCGCTCTGAAGGAATATATATTCAAAGATTTGCGCCAATTTTTTTCAAAAATAGCAGACCTAAAAGCTCGTAGCGTGCCACTCGGTGCTATGAGCTTGTAGATCTGCAATTTTTCAACAGCTAAAGCACAAGATAATGCTTAAAACACCAAAAAGGGGTTCCCAACTTCCCGCCCATGAACGGGTCAAGAGCGACAATGGTGACGCAGCAGCGTTACCCTCCGGGAGCCTCTGGAAGGTGTTGTTGGTCAGGGACCCCCTCTGGGACCGGCTCTGGAGCTCCGACAGGGTGTGGTCCAGGTGGTACAGCCTCTCCCGGGTCACCACGTACACGGAACCGCTGGACACCACCGCGAAGTCGCGCACGTCTCCGGCGAAGGTGAAGACTTCCCCTCCTCTTCCTCTTCCTCCTCCTGCTGCTGGCTCCTCCCCCTCCGCGCACCGAGCGCCGTTACCGCTCATCACGGCCAATAGGAACAGCAGGATCAGCATGTCAGCTCCCTGTGGAGAAAGACAGACAGACAAAATGTTTTGATGAATTGAACACGGTGGACCCTCTTGTAAACAAGTGTAATGCTTAATTGGGTCGTCCACTCGCAGTTAACAGTCTTTGTATTGAGTTTGTGCTTGAAATGTACTGTAATTCTGCAAACTGTTAATAAATATTTCAATCAATCAATCAAAACAGACAGACAGACAGACAGACAGACAGACAGACGTGTATAGCCTTTTCAACCTGTGGAAGTACATTTTATTGGTGTATTTTACTACTATTTTAGCGGTGCATTGGAATACTTAATGTATTAATGGATTGAGATGACTTGACTGGACTGGACTATGACGGACTAACAGTTTTATGCCATGACGTTTAAGCCCCATCAGTGTTTTTCTTTGTCTTTGTGTTCTCTCTGTTGATACTGTTATAATGTTGTGGTTGCACTAAACGGAATTTCGTTGTAGCCTATGTCTCATACAGTGACAATAAAGATCTTATCTTATCTATCTTATCTTAACCCGTGGTCGCGGGGACCACCAGTGGTCCTTGAGGGAGGTTCCAGGTGGTCCCCACCACATGCTCTCTAAAATGGAGAGTTGGTATAACCAAATGGACCCTTATTAGATCTCTTAACTCTTGACAGCGTAAAATGAAACCAAATGGCATTTGGTTTCATGTTTACACTCTCAACTATTATTGTTAAAACATCTGCATTTACTTAATTTACAAGAGGTCTACACAATTAAGAGAATGTAAAATAATAATAATAAAAATAATTTTTAATTGATCGAAAAATAATTCCGATCAACATTTTCGCCTGTTATCTCTCCTAATTGTACCGACTTCAATACAGCATGGAATTGTGGACAAACCTGATCCAACGACAACAAAATACTCCTTAGTTGTGGCTCTGCATGCGAGGCAAAAATGTCATCAAATGGTGGTTCCGTGGCTCATGGCATGAATAATTATATACATGGACCTTGATAATATGAAAAGGGTTGAGAACTCTTATTGCCACTGACTGACACACGGACGGCACACTACAGCGCTGCTGCTGAACACAGACTGACTGACTGACACACGGACGGCACACTACAGCGCTGCTGCTGAACACAGACTGACTGACTGACACACGGACGGCACACTACAGCGCTGCTGCTGAACACAGACTGACTGACTGACTGTGCCCAAAGTCAACTGGTGGGCAGATAAATCATGATGCGTTCTGTCAATGGGGAACTGCGCGCTTCCTTGTGTGAAGATTGGGTGTTTTCTGTGCAGCCTGCCTCTGTCTGCAGATGGTCAGGGAGGGACAGAAAAATTACCCCCAAATAACCCTGAGGCTATCTACTAATGCGTAGAGAGGCCAAGATGCTACTGTCTGTATGCCCACTGCCACTGCCAGTGCAGTGTTTTCTTTTCTTTTCCTTTTTTTCTCTCCATATCAAGTAAGATTTTGTCCACAATTCCATCCATGCTGTATTGCTGTTGGTATACCATTAGGAGAGATAACAGTCAAAACATTGATCAAAAATAACAATTCTTCTACATTCTCTCTAATTTTACCATTTCAGTTTGTTTTTGTACTTGATATTTTATTCTTGTATGGGTCTGTGCTGTCTTTTTAACTATAGGAGGAACATATTATTTAGGGAAAAAAAATGACAAATAAAAATAATCTTGAATCTTGTGTAAAACTAGAAACCAAATGGTTTCATCTTATACACTTGTAAAGATCTAATAAGGGTCCATTTGGTTACTGCATGGGGACCACCTGGAACCCCCTCAAGGACCACTGGTTGAGAACACCCCCCTCCCCACACAGACTACAGCCTGTTTACAATGCAGAATGCACGCACGTCGTATAAGAACAATTGGTTCCTGTTTGAAACAGAAAACAGTTGTTTTGTGTGCGTGTGCGACTGTGCGTGCGTGCGTGCATGCATTTATAGCATGTGTGATCTTTGTCCATTTCTCAGCGAGTGTAGTGATTAGCGAACGATGCTATCCTACTTTTGGGGGCTTTTCATTCTCATCGTGTGGAACTGAATAGCCTTAATTTCCTGTGATTTCTGAGTGGTGCAACCACTCCTATAGACAGCTATGTGTGTCCCTGGGTCCCTGGGTCTGTCCCTGTGTCTGTCCGAGTAAGAAAATAGTGTCACTGTTGCACAGCCTAACACACAGACACACACACAGGCCAGCGAGGAGGGCTTGTACAGTACAGTACAGTACAGTACAGTACAGTACAGTACAGTACAGTACAGTACAGTACAGTACAGTACAGTACAGTACAGTACAGTACAGTACAGTACAGTACAGTACCACTCACTTCAGACAGGTCTGATTGTTTTTTAATGTAAACTGTTAATAAAGTATTCAATATTCAAAGCAGGCAAACAATCCCAGAGCAGCGAGCCAGGCAACAACAACTAAATAAATAATATAGAGGTTTCCATCAGTGTTGTGTTCGTCGACTATACCTTTTTTCACTGACGAAAACTACATGGAAACTAAATAAAAACTAAGCTACGATGACTAAAACTGAGACTATGGTCACACCAGAAAGCTTTGCTGCGATTAAAACGAATCCTGCTGCGCATTTTCAGAAAGTGCACGTCCAATTGCTTAAGGAAACAGATAAAAACACTGCAGTGTATTATAGCCTACAGAATATTCTGTCTGTCTGTGCCGTAAACATGGAATGCTGTCACTGTGTGGGGACTGGGGAGTATAGGGACTTTCATCTCGATAAACTTGTAAACATTTTGTTATTTATATATATATATATATATATATATATATATATATATATATATATCTGTTATATCAGTGCGCTCAGCGCTGTGCCTCCCCATGCCCAAAAGAACAGTGCGTGGCTGCGTGCGTTAGAGAGCGAGAGAGAGAGAGGGGGGGGGGGGGGGGGCACGACACATGCACGTTATGAGTATAATTTTATCACCATAGATTCCACTGTGTAGGCTAGTTTATGAATGGAACACATTGATAAAGGTCCCCCCTGCTGCGTTTCCAATTGCTGCGAATGACAGTGTGAAGGCAAACCGCAGCAAATTAAATATGCAAGAATCCCAATTTCTCCGCCCATATGCATCGAGTCTACCGAAGTATTAGGTGGGAATGTGACCTTAATGTACTGACAATTTTGTCAACAAATACAAACTAGACTAAAATGTTAGGAGGAGACTAGTGGACAAGAGATCCAGTATAGGCCTAAGTCATTTTACACTCCGTTGCATGCTGAAAATAGATCTACATGCTCACAACGTGTCGCGCTGCGACGCGTTGTGAGCTTGTAGATGAGCTTGTAGATTGTAGATTTTCAGCAAGTGTAAAATCAGTCATTACGACGGCATCGAGGTCCGCCGAAATACATTTCTGTCGACTAAAATCTTATGACATTTAATCGACTAAAACTAGACTAAACACTAAAACATACCAGGTGACTAAACTTTGACTAAAACTAAATTAAATATATTCAAGAGACTAATGACTAAAACTAAAATCAAAATGTGCTGCCAAAAACAACAATATAATGGACTAAATGAAAATAATTGTCATGCAACTTGAAGCTGCTGGAATCACACTCTTGCCACTCAGGAAGCTGGTGTGCCACCTAGTGGTGACTAGTGGCAACAACTAGTCTACCTCAGAGGTTCCCAAAATGGGGTCCGGGGACCCCCAGGGGTCCTTGAGGGAGTGCCAGGGGGTCTATCTCAGCTCTGATGGATAGTTACCATAGGATAGGAACCAAATGGACCCTTATGGGTCTGTAACTCTGAGAGTGTACAAATTGGTTCCATTTGCACACTCTCAGAGTTTAACCCATTCTGACCGGGCACCCATTTTGGTGTCAGCATCATGTTATGCTTTAGCTATTTAAAACTAGCAGATCTACAAGCTCATATCGCGCCACCGAGTGGCGCGATACAAGCTTGTAGGTCTGCTATTTTTGAAAAATCGAAGAGCGACTGACATTTTTAGAATCTGATCTCAGGTCAGAATGGGTTCATCAGACCCAGTGTTTGTCCGGTGGAAACCTCGTATGAATCTGATCTCAGGTCAGAATGGGTTCATCAGACCTAGTGTTTGTCCGGTGGAAACCTCGTATGAATCTGATCTCAGGTCAGAATGGGTTAACTAACATTGATTTTACAATATAAAATGTGGGTCCCAGAGATAGAAATACCATTAAATGGGGGTCGGTAGCCTTAATGCATGTCAAACTGAGGGTCCTTGAAATTCGCTGCTAGAGCCGTACACATCTTCTCTTATGGGGGGGGGGGGGGGGTCCCCTGGCATATATTTTCTAATGAGGGTCCACGGGGCTAATGAGTGTCAATTTGGGGGTCCTTGACATGAAAAGGTTTACCACTGCTTTACCTAGTGTAGATGAACGGAGTGAGCAGGTGGTAGACTGTAGTGTCACACCAGGTCCACAAGATGGAGCCGTTTGTCCACTGTCTGTTTTATTGGCTGTCCGGGTCCATTGTCTTTAATAGAGTCAAAGATGTGATGATCAGTGACATTAGGGTCTGTAAATCTACACGTGCAGAGATGTTTTATAGATCAGCTGTAGCCCTATACACAATGACATGAGATGTAAGGCTAATCAGACGAGGGTTTCTTTGCAATAAATATGTCATTACATGCCTTTGTTTTAGCGCTAAAACGAAGGAATTTAATGATATATTATTGCAAAAGAACACGCACACTGAGCCTTCATGTGTTCTTTTGGAGAACATTAAAAAATGTGCACAACTAAATTTAAGTTAGGCTACATACTTCGCCTATACAAAAAAACATAATTTAACATGTGAGCTGAGCTTTTAGGTCAGACTCAGAGACAATAATGCAACATTTAAAAATCGTGTATTTTGACATTTTGAAGAAAGTAACCTATGTGGAAGACGCTTCATGAGAGTTAGTTAATATGGACTTGCAGGCTTCCAAATTCACCAATTTGCAATATTAGGTACACAGTTTACACTGCAATTCAAAAGTATGGCCTCAAAACATCAAACCGATCCATTTCATTTGAAATCTAAAGCCTTTCTCGTCTATTGCCTATTACAATAACTAATAACATATTGGACAATTTAAATGTACTTAAATTGGGGTTTGGTTTGGGGACAGACTAGAGTCTAGACAGACACAGGCCGTGTGTTGTGTGCATGCGTGCGTGCGTCCATGCGCGACGCGCTACCATTTCCTAACACTAGAGGGCACTCGCACAACACCAAACCAACCAACCAACCAACCCGCCCAAACACATCGCCCAGAAGAACGAACACTGCAACGGCATGCAGATCACAGATCTATAAACAGCTGCATGAGGCAGGCTGAGGTGAGGCGGCATCACAGATCTATAAACACGGCTCACTGCTCAGCTGCACAGCAGAATGAAGTGACTCCTCCATCCAGCCTGGAGGATTCTATTCTGCACTCTCTTCTTCATGATCATTGACAGGCTGACACTGACAGCTCCGTTCCATTCGTCTGCTGCTGGTCACTATAGACTATATTATATAGACTATAGGAGCGGTCTGTCTGTGCACCAGGCGTGTCTTGTTCTGCACAGATAAGGTCAACTTATTTATCTCTCTGATATATCGCTGCGTTTTGCCATCCTCTCCATTCAGTCGTTTCTGGTGAGTAAATAAATATATGCTGCTGCTGTTTGTTTGTGTGTGTGTGTTAATAATATAGGCTACAGGTCTGTTTAGAGATCTATACATACAAAGTTGACTGTTGTTGTCGCTTTGCTTCATGCTCTCCTGTAGCTCTGAATGTGTTTGACGTGATCTATAATAATAATATCCTACCTTTAAAGCTCACATTATTTATTTGGTTATTTTTAAAAGATCGAAATAGCCCAATAGTGTATCTATTCAAAGTTGATGTGGTGTGAGTGCAGTAGGCTAGGATAAGAATAGTCGGTGCATTTCAACGGTAATGTTGTCCTGTTTGTTTGGGAAATGAACACGGAAATCCAAATCAACAACAACAATATAACGCAATTAATTTCCACTTAATTGCATTAACGACGTTCAGTTCGCGCACATGGTGTGAAGGACATGAATGATCTGTGACTGTAATAGATAGCGCACTGACTGTACACACATAGAGCAGCCTTTTGTCATGTAATCAGTTATAAATGATCGTTACATTGATTGATAATAATTAAGGTTCTTGATCGCGGCGCGTGGGCGCGTTTGGCATTGAAGCAGTATACGGTTGGTCCGGGGACGCCCTATGGGGGGGTCCCTGCCTGGGGGGTCCGCGGGGTCATTTTGGGGGTCCGGTCCTTGACGTGAAAAAGTTTGGCAACCGTAATTGCCTCTATCTCTCGGCAAAGGTCCTTTACTGAGGTGTACGTGTGACTGTGAGGAGATGATGTGGGGATGTGGGGGCATTTTGGCTGTCTTCCACTGTCTCCCACTGTCCCCCACTGTCTCCCACTGTCTCCCACTGTCCCCCATTGTCTCCCACTGTCTCCCACTGTCCCCCACTGTCTCCCACTGTCCCCCACTGTCTCCCACTGTCTCCTACTGTCTCCCACTGTCTCCCACTGTCCCCCACTGTCTCCTACTGTCCCCCACTGTCCCCCACTGTCTCCCACTGTCTCCCACTGTCCCCCACTGTCTCACCCTTATAGAACTTTAACTCTTGAGAGCGTACAATGAAACCATGGACTCTAAAGATTGACATTATTGTTAAACATTTGCATTAGCCATTCTTAATTTACAAGAAGTCTACTAAAATAGCAGATCTACAAGCTCACAATGCGTCGCATCGCGACGCATTGTGAGCTTGTAGATCTGCTATTCTCAAATGGCCGAAATGTATATAGAGCTGAGGTGGGTAATGTCATCATCCTCATTTTTCGACCGCAGTCGAGGTCATGGATTTATTGAATCGCATTTTCATAGCGCTTTTCCAAGTGCTCAAAGCTCTTTACAATGAATGGTCCATTCATTGGGAGGTGAAGAGGCGAACAGTCGACGCCAGCGTCCTCACTTCCCACATTCACACACCGACGGTGGCGAGCTCACACCGACCCTTGCCCAAGGACACTTCCACACAATTTCACAACAATCCCACGCCAGACCTTCCGGTCCTTCATTGCCACCCCCACAGAACACAGAACACAGAACACACAACACAACGTCAGTTTTACTGTGGCAAAGAAAAATAAACATGCTCAGTTTGGCTGGAGTGTAACTGGTAAATGGATCCGGAAACCCCACCAGCCTCCCTCTACCTGACTCCACCCCACCCTCTACCTGACTCCACCCCCTCTACCTGACTCCACCCCACCCTCTACCTGACTCCACCCCCTCTACCTGACTCCACCCCCTCTACCTGACTCCACCCCCTCTACCTGACTCCACCCATAAGTCAATGTGTGTGTCCTGTCCATGCAGAACAGTAGCCTAAGAGGAGGCTTTTTGGGGGGTTTGATTGATTGATTGATTAGCCAGTGGTGGAAAAAGTACTCACATTTTGTACTTAAGTATTGATACTTTAACTCTAAATACTTGAGTAAAAGTCTGAAAGTCAAACATTTTCTTGAGTAAAAAAGAACAAAAAGTATTGGTATCAAAGTAGTAGTAGTTAGTTGTAACCTACCACAGGTTAGTTTTAACCTGCCACAGGTTAGCCATGGGTTAGTTTTAAACTGCCACGCACGTCGGGAGCTACAGGTTAGTTTTAACCTGCCACGGATTAGTTTTAAACTGCCACGCACGTCGGGAGCTACAGGTTAGTTTTAACCTGCCACGGGTTAGTTTTAAACTGCCACGCACGTCGGGAGCTACAGGTTAGTTTTAACCTGCCACGGGTTAGTTTTAAACTGCCACGCACGTCGGGAGCCACAGGTTAGTTTTAACCTGCCACGGGTTCGTTTTAAACTGCCACGCACGTCGGGAGCCACAGGTTAGTTTTAACCTGCCACGGGTTAGTTTTAAACTGCCACGCACGTCGGGAGCCACAGGTTAGTTTTAACCTGCCACGGGTTCGTTTTAAACTGCCACGCACGTCGGGAGCCACAGGTTAGTTTTAACCTGCCACGGGTTCGTTTTAAACTGCCACGCACGTCGGGAGCCACAGGTTAGTTTTAACCTGCCACGTCTGAGTTTTAACCTGCCACAGGTTAGTTTTAACCTGCCATGTGTGACTTTTAACCTGCAACAGGTTAGTTTTAACCTGCCACATGTGCAGTTTAACCTGTCACATGTTAGTTTTAACCTGCCACATGTGAGTTTTAACCTACCACGCATGTCAGGAGCCACATGTGAGTTTCAACCTGTCACACATGTTGGGAGCCACGGGTTAGTTTGAACCTGCCACGGTTAGTTTTAACCTGCCACGTGTGAGTTTTAACCTGCCACGTGTGAGTTTTAACCTGCCACAGGTTAGTTTTAACCTGCCACGGTTAGTTTTAACCTGCCACACATGTCAGGAGCCACGTGTGAGTTTTAAACTGCCACCAGTGTTGTCAGACTAATGCCTGTCGGGCTGACTGTCAGTGTGTCTAACCAACGTGTTGTCAGACTAATGCCTGTCGGGCTGTCTGTCAGTGTGTCTAACCAACGTACGTATGCACCCTGCTGTGTTCTGGACAGGTCACGCGTTTGTCTGTCTGGTATGACTGCTCCTGCGGAGCACTAATCATCATTAAACAAAGACTCTTACTCGACTCGACTCTTACCAGCTCAGTGGCCTTGGGTTAGAGTGGCCGCCCTGAGACTGGGAGGTCGGGGTTCAATCCCCCGCCGGGTCATACCAAAGACTCTAAAAATGGGACCCAGTGCCTCTCTGCTTGACACTCAGCATCAAGGGTTGGATTGGGGTTAAGTCCCTGCGACATACTGTACTATAGCGTCATGTCCAGGGGGTGTACTTGTACATCAAGCTGCCTCACGCTATGCTCCTGCCCTATGGGCCTCATGGCTCGGCAAGGCTACTTACTTTACTTACTTAATTGACTGAGAGTGCGGATTTTATTCATTTTCTACATATGTTCATTTTGAATCTGCACCCAGCACACACGCCTGGAACTATATAAAACTGTCTGTGACTGAGTGGAGCGGGCCTTTTCCCTTCAAGTGTTCTGGACAGGTCCGTCAGGCCTTTAAGGTTGTGTTTTTCCAGCTGCTCAACTGTAATTTATTTTATTTTTATTCCCCAACAAGCACGTGAGCACAGATTTAATCTCAAGATCTTAACGCTTGCACCGGGTGCACGAAGGAATATAGTTTATGCTGCGTGCAGTCAGTGCAGTATGGCATGATGTAACACCGGGGCTCCACCGGGGCGCGTCAGCGTCGCGTCTCCGTCACCGTCAGGGAATGTTCCCTTTTTAATCAATGAAGGGTGGCTCCGCTGCCCGCGTTGCGTTGTGTTGCGTTGCGTTGCGTGACTGCAATAAAATTGCCCCGGTTCTTTTTTTGACGCACGCGACGGAGACGCAACGCGTCCCGTGGAGCCTCGCCGTAAGCGCTAGAAAATGAACTTTGGACATGCAGGGGAATCCCTGTTTGGTGTTTTAAAAGCATTATGTTATACTTTTAGCTATTGAAAAAGAGCAGATCTACAAGCTCATAGCGCGGCACTCGAGCTTGGGTCCCTGGAACAAGTTTTGGGGTCCTTGACATGAAATAGGTTGAGAACCAGTGATATAGAAACATGGGGTTTTTCGGAAAACTGTCATGATTTAGAAGACATTTGTAGAATCGAACTTAGGTCTAAATGGGTTAATATACAGATGCCAATGAGCGTGTGTGTCTGTGTGTGAGAGTGAGTGAGTGAGTGAGTGAGTGAGTGAGTGAGTGAGTGAGTGAGTGAGTGAGTGAGTGAGTGTGTGTGTGTGTGTGTGTGTGTGTGTACAGTATATACAGTATACTGTATAATATACACATAGCGTGCACTACATATTGGCAACAGCTGCTTCTATAAACACAAAGCCTTTTATGGAATTTTGCAGTGGTGTGGTAGGAAAACATAGGACACACTTGTTTTACTTCAATACTGCTATGTAAAACACATCAGGAGCAATTAGGGGTTCAGAGTCTTGCTCAAGGACACTAACTCTGGGGGAGTCCACAGGGATCGAACCGGGAACCTCACGGTGTGTGTGTGTGTGTGTGTGTGTGTGTTTGTGTGTGTGTGACGTGTGTGTGTGTGTGTGTGTGTGTGTGTGTGTGTGTGTGTGTGTGTGTGTGTGTGTGTGTAAGACCGGAATTCGCTACGAGCTTGTAGATCTGCTATTTTTGAAAAGTCGTGAAATTGCGGCGCAAATCTTTGAATATATATATTATTCTTTCAAAGCGAACGTTTTTAACTCAAATCGTTGCATCTGGGGGGGCCCTGGAACAACATATTTTCTTTTTTTATCCCATTTTTCACCCCTATGTGATCCTGGGCTCTACACACCCTCCGCCAACTATAGTCCCCATATATGGGGGACATGCATGGGGCGAGCAACGGACTTTAACTCATGCTTCTGGAACAACATATTTTCAGATGCACAGAAGCCGAAGCAGGCTATATGGTCTATAATATATGGTTAGAACGCTACAGAGGGATACTAGAGGGAGACGGAAGACCAAAAACAGGATGAGTTGAGCTGCGGTAAAATGTGGAGTGTTCCTCCTTTTGACACGGAAAGTAGACACAATGAGAGGAGTATGAGGGGGCGGCCGCGGGTTATATTTGTCGACAATGATAAGTGCAAGCGGGGGCCGGCGCGCGCGCGCACACACACACACACACACACACACACACACACACACACACACACACACACACACACACACACACACACACACACACACACACACACACACACACACACACACACACACACACACACACACACACACACACACACACACACACACACACACACAGAGGACTGGAGTGGTGGAAGAGGCAGAGAATGTTGTTTCCGCGGCGTTACCGAGGGCAACCACCACCCGCATCATCACCTCTGCCGCCGTGACTCACACTCCTTTGTTGAGGCTTTTAGGAGGCGTTGGGATATCTATAGCGTATCTATGAAACTATGACGAAAAATGTCCTTCGACTATACCTTTTTTTCACTGACAAAAACTAAATGGAATGAAATGAAATTAAAACTAAGCTATACGATGACTAAAACTAAGACTAAATATAATTAGACATTTTCGTCAAGAAATAAAAAAACTAGACTAAAATGTTAGGAAGGGACTATAGTGGACAAGAGATCCAGTATAAGTCATTTTAGCAAAGCTAAATAGATTTAGTCGACTAAAATGGCATGACATTAATAGTCGACAAAAACTAGACTATCACTAAGACATTCCAGGTGACTAAAATGTGACTAAAACTAGATGAAAACCATTCAAGAGACTACGACTAAAACTAAAATTTGATGCCAAAAACAACACCGACTCTGAGGCGACGTGAGCAACACTTTAGTTATTTTCAAAGACCTGAGCTCCTTCCAACACTTTAGTTATTTTCATAACCTGAGCTCCTTCCAACACTTTAGTTATTTTCAAAGACCTGAGCTCCTTCCAACACTTTAGTTATTTTCATAACCTGAGCTCCTTCCAACACTTTAGTTATTTTCATAACCTGAGCTCCTTCCAACACTTTAGTTATTTTCAAAGACCTGAGCTCCTTCCAACACTTTAGTTATTTTCAAAGACCTGAGCTCCTTCCAACACTTTAGTTATTTTCAAAGACCTGAGCTCCTTCCAACACTTTAGTTATTTTCAAAGACCTGAGCTCCTTCCAACACTTTAGTTATTTTCAAAGACCTGAGCTCCTTCCAACACTTTAGTTATTTTCAAAGACCTGAGCTCCTTCCAACACTTTAGTTATTTTCAAAGACCTGAGCTCCTTCCAACACTTTAGTTATTTTCAAAGACCTGAGCTCCTTCCAACACTTTAGTTATTTTCAAAGACCTGAGCTCCTTCCAACACTTTAGTCATCTTTAAAGGGATTGTGACATTAAAAAAAAGGTTTTGGAATTGTTCTTGTTTTTTTTAGGTTTTCTAATCTCAATTGCACCCAAAAAACATGAACTTTTAACATTCAGTAGATTTTCTGTGATCTGGGGTTTTCTGGCTCAAACAGGTGCTCTGATTTGCCGGCAGTAAGTGACATCACTTACTGCAAATCCCATATATGTCAATGGGATTTGCCAGCAGATGTCACTGTTTCACTGTGTTGCCTGTTTTCATTGTAGCTCAAAAGGCCCAAAAAACCCCAAAGAAAACTTCAGACCACAGAAAATCCACTGAATGTTCAAAGTTCAGGTTTTTTGGGTGTAATTGAGGTCATAAAACCTAAAATAAAAAATAAAAATGAAAATAAATGAAAATGAATGTCATAAAACCTTTAACACATTTTTTCTAAAACATGACAGTTTTCTGAAAAACACTATGTTTCTATATGTCCGTCGTTCGCAAACAATTTCATGTCAAGAACCCCAAAAATATATTTAATTGGTCGCCGACCCCCATCTGGAAATAAGTTGTTCCAGGGACACCTCAGAAGAAAGAATATATATATATATATAAATATATATATATATATATATATATATATACGTATATTCAAAGATTTGCGCCACATGTTCACGCAATTTTTTTCAATAGCTAAAGTATAACATAATGCTTTAAAACACCAAAAAGGGCTTCCCGCCCGAACGGGTTAAATACATGAGCTCCTTCCAACGCAACACTTTAGTTATCTTCAAAGACAGAAGTACAGTATGTGGTCTTATCAACCATCAGCCATCCATCATCGCCTTATATCACACTCTCCAGATGGTCACCATTTCAGGCTAGAAAGCAAAGCTCCACCGAGTGCTTTGTTTTCGACCGATATACTAACCACAAAATCCCCTTCTATAGTCTGTTCTTCTAAAATCATACATCTCTTCACCAAAGTGTTTTTAAACCAACACATCTCACATGAATGCAGTTTCCCGAGTTGGCTATAGTAACACTTTTTTTTCCGGTGACATTTTTTCCAAACGTGTGACTATATCCTAGAGTGTCAGAGGAAAACATTGCATGTTTGAAAGGTTATCCAAAACGGTCATTAAAACAATCAAGCTTTTAATTAATTAATTAATCTGTTCTTATGTGTTTGTCCACAGACAGACAGACAGACAGACAGACAGACAGACAGCATCTCCTCCTGTGAGGACAGACGGGCTGACAATGGGCCGATTGTCTGTCTGATCTCAACACACGCCGAGCACCGGGACCTGTCTGTCTGACATCATATCAGCCCCGGGACCTGTCTGTCTGCTTGCCTTGGGACCTAGTGTCTGACTGACCTGTCTGTCTGACCTGGGATCAGCCCTGGGATCGACCTGTCTGTCTGACCTGGGATCAGCCCTGGGACCTGTCTGTCCGTCATCATGGCCAAGAGCACAGAGGTGAAGCTGGCGGTCTTCGGCAGAGCGGGGGTCGGCAAATCAGGTATAGTCCCATTCTGACCTGAGATCAGATTCTACAAATGTCTTCTACATCCTGACAGTTTTCCATTCTGACCTGAGATCAGATTCTATAAATGTCTTCTACATCCTGACAGCTTTCCATTCTGACCGGAGATCAGATTCTAAAAATGTCTTCTACATCCTGACAGCTTTCTGAAAAAGCTATGTTTCTATGTCAGTGGATCTTCGATTTTTTTTAAAAATAGCAGACCTACCAGCTTGTAGATCTGCTATTTTTCAATAGCTAAAGCATAACATAATGCTAACACCAAGAGGGGTTCCCGCCCAAAATGGGATAAGAACTAATATACTTTATGACGTTGTAATGACTATTTTTACCACTTGCTGAAAATAGCCGATCTACAAGCACACAACGCGCACACACACACACACATCCTAGCACATTTTCATTGATATCAAACGAGAGTATAAAAGCGGCCATATCTTCTTCCCGGCACCCCCGAGCTTTTATTTTGAAAGAAATCCCTGAAAGCGCTGATGGTGTTAAAGGAGAATTCCATGCTAGAATGCTTTTTTATCTTTCTTACCTTTCTTTTTAGTCGTTACGTCCCCACCAAAGAGGTCCAGGTGTTTTTTTGTGCAAAAACTCCTTATTGGCTAGTATTTTCCCCTACCATAAGCCCTCAATGAATTGCATTGAATTGAATGGGAATTGAATGGGGCTATGGGGTGTTGTGCTAATTCGCTTATTTCCATCAAAAGAAGTAGTAAAGTGTGCCGCTTGGGATATTATTTACATTATGAAGAGAGGATATATACAAACAAATAATACATTTGAGCGATGGAAATAAGCAAATTAGCACAACACCCCATAGCCCCATTCAATTCAATGCAATTCATTTAGGTCTTATGGTAGGGGAAATAGCCAATAAGGAGGTTTTGCACAAAATAACACCTGGACCTCTTTGGTGGGGACGTAACGACTACAAAGAAAGCTAAGAAAGCCTTTTAGTATGGAATTCTCCTTTAACGGACCAAAAATAACGAGAAGAATAGTTTAACAGATAAACAACGAAGGCCGTCACGAGTTGTTGAATTTCTGTCCTTTGTTATCCGAGTCTATTTTAAAAGCTAGTGGTAAGTGGCCAAACACCGTCCTAGGACAAAGTAAAAAATAAATAAATTAAATAAGTAGCACTGTGTGGAATGTCACTTTTTCTAGGTGTGCTTTGAAGAGAGAGAGAGAGATGATTTCATAGTGCGTGCGTGTGGGTGTGCGCGCGTGTGTGTGTGCGCGTGTTTGTGTGTCTAAGTGGCCAGCACCTCTGACTCTAGCTTTTAGAGGAAGCTTTCATGACTAAAGTCGTAAAATAGCAGCCGCTTCTCCAAACTATCACAGGCCTGGACAGCCCACAACAACAAACAACACTGCATGCAACAGGAGCATCATTCCACACCGTGTGTTGTCGTGGTGTGTGTGTGTGTGTGTGTGTGTGTGTGTGTGTGTGTGTGTGTGTTGTCGTGCATGGTGTGTGTGTGTGTGTGTGTGTGTGTGTGTGTGTGTGTGTGTACAGTCAGTCGCTGAGCGCATGATGAACACGGTCGCACTTCAATTCCATTCCATTTTTATCCAAGTCCCGACTGTGGTAAATGGTGCATTTATATAGCGCCTTTATCCAAGGCGCTTTAATAATAATAATAATGATAATTTAAAAAAATTGCAGCGCACTGCGGCAATTGGTTGCCGCAGTGGCTTACATATGCCCCTCCCACTAATATTGCCAGCCAATTACAATTTCAAGTCACACCTTAGATCATGTGTAAGTAATTCGGAGGGGATTTAACCCCCACAATTCATGTTTTTGCGACAAACGGTTACATTTATCGCATTTGCACATGTGATTCAAATTTGGGATGGATTGGACATTCCGTTCGTGATTTATGGCATTTTTTGTGATATAGGCCCCTTCTACTAACTTCGGAAGACGATTACGGCCGAACGATACGCACTACCAAAATTCTGCAGTTGGTGTTTTAATCGGATAGGTCCAGAGATCATGTGTGCCGATTTCTGTGAGATTTGGACAAAATCTGTAGGAGGAAAAGCAAAAAGTGTGTTTTGGATAAAATTCAAAATGGCGGAAGATCTATCATGACGCAAATGGGCGTGGCCTATATGGGGAGATGCGTCATGACCCAAGGAATCCAGGGTGTTCTGCCCCCACTGTGTAGTGGTCATGTTTAGTTGTTATTGTGTGAAACAGCACCACCCTGTGGTAGCTCAGGGTTTCTTATTTTCTGGTTGCCATGTGCTTGCAATTAGACTTATATATTTCAGCTGCGCTGCCTGCAGTCAGTCAGATCTCTTCAGCTCCAGTGTACTGCTGTCTGTGGCTCCTCTTGGGCTAAAAGCAATGTTGTGAGTAATACATTTATGATGGCAGGTTATTTTATGTTGTTTCTTGTTATTTGACACATGCTCTCTGACTGTATTGTAACAGTAATTTGGAAATGTTTTATTTTGTTGTTACAGTTTCACAAATTGACCAGTAAAACTTCATAAAGACAACGCCTTCTCTGTGGAGTTTGTTGGGAGATGTTTAGCTGTTGGGATAGCTGGCATCCTCTGCTAGTGAGGCCTGCACAGTGAAAAACAGCATTACAGCCTGCGATGGAGAACCGGACAGCCATTACACAGAGCTACACAATCCCAAGAGCTAAGTGGCTAACACAAGGCCAGCTTGAACTCTTTCTGTGATTAAACCCATCACCGTCATTATGGAAAAAATAACCAACACAAACAAAAGTAAAGAGGATGTTCGCTCTGTAAACTCTCAATCAGGCCGCACAACATCCAGTGCAAGAGCTAATCTAGAAATCGCAATGGCAAATGCAAGAGCCGAAGCTGCATTAGCCAGAGCAGCACACTCAGAAAGGACTGTTGCATTAAAGGTTGAGTCAGCACGCATTCAAGCCATGCTCGAAGCATTAGATATCGAAAAGGAAAAGGATGCTGCCATAGCAGAGGCAAAGTCATTGCAGGCTGATTTAATCGAAATGGATCTTGAGGTACGCAGTAAGGGATCCAGGTCTCTAAAACATAGCCAATACCAGCGCACCGCTGCATATGTGGAAAGGCAGTCCAGCAGGATGAGTACAGGTGACTTGTCCGACACAGAATATGTTGACATCACAGGTGGTGCGTCTGACACAGAACAGTTTGATGTCCCAAAGGCCCCCCCTCCAAGCGAGGTGTCAGTTCAAGCTAAGAAGGATGGTGTGACGCAAACATTATCACAATCACACACCATCCAAGTGAAAGACTCTGCCTCTATACACACTATGTCTCACTATGTACAACAAGAAGCTCAACACAGCCAGATGCATGGTTCTGCCTCTGCGTACACTACACGTCAACATGTACAACAAGAAGCTCAACACAGCCAGATGCATGGTTCTGCCTCTGCGTACACTACACGTCAACATGTACAACAAGAAGCTCAACACAGCCAGATGCATGGTTCTGCCTCTGCGTACACTACACGTCAACATGTACAACAAGAAGCTCAACACAGCCAGATGCATGGTTCTGCCTCTGCGTACACTACACCTGGCCATGTACGATATGTCCCACAGCACAGCCAGATGCAGTATGCTGCCTCTGCATACACTACACCTAGCCATGTACGATATGTCCCGCAGCACAGCCAGATGCAGTATGCTGCCCCTGCATACACTACACCTAGCCATGTACGACATGTTCCGCAGCACAGTCAGATGCAAGGTGCTGCCTCTGTCAATGTTGTGCCTCGTCACGTACAACATGCTCGCCAACATAACGATGTGCAAGCAGCTGCACCTGTCACCACTACGCCTCGTTATGCCTCTCAGGCTCCTCAGCAAAGTTGGGTACCGCTAACACAGAGCTACAATCAACAGTCCCTATCTCCTACTTATCAGCCTGTTCACGGAATGTCCAGTGGAGCAAGCTACAGCCACTCTCAAACCAGCGACCTTGCAAGATACCTCGCCCGCAGTAACCTGGTCACCTCAGGGCTCACCTCATACGACGACCAGCCGATGAACTACCGGGCGTGGAAAACATCGTTCCACAGTGCCATCGCTGGTTTAGATTTATCTGCCGCAGAAGAACTTGACCTGCTAGCCAAGTATCTAGGGAAAGACTCTAAAGAACAGGTTAAGAGAATCAAAGCAGTCAACATCAGATATCCGGATATTGGACTGGGGATGGCATGGGATCGGCTCGACGAAACTTACGGTGCACCCGAGGCCGTCGAGCAGGCTCTCTTCAGCAAGCTTGAGAACTTCCCCACGGTTACAATGAAAGATCCACAGAGACTCCGGGATCTAGCAGACCTGCTGTCAGAGCTGGAAGCAGCCAAGCTGGATGGCTACCTGCCAGGTCTGACATACCTTGACACCTCCAGAGGTGTTAATCCAATCATTGAGAAACTCCCGTACAGTATTCAAGAAAAGTGGATTAGTTTCGGGTCAAGATTTAAGCGTGAACATTGTGTCAGTTACCCTCCGTTTTCTGTGTTTGTAGATTTCATTCGCACAGAAGCAAAAGCTCGCACAGATCCCAGTTTCAACTTCTTTACTCAAGCTTCAACAGAAAGAAAGAACACGTGGGAGAGGCCTGTAAAGACGCCTGTGCACGTTCACAAGACTCAAGTGTCATCGACAGAAAAACCTGATTCCGAAGAAGCTGAAAAATCTGCAGAACCCAACAAACACTGCCCCATACATGGAAAACCTCATCCCCTGAAGAAATGCAGAAGCTTTCGGGAAAAGAGTTTAGAAGAACGCAAACAGCTTTTGAAAGAACACTCCATCTGCTTCAGATGCTGCTCCTCTACTCAACATATTGCCAGAAACTGCTCAGCTGAGGTGAAATGTGTGGAATGTGGGAGCACCAGCCATGTAGCAGCGCTTCACCCAGGACCAGCCACCTGGGAGTCTAAGTCGTCCCCTCCCGCTTCAGAGCATGGCGGGGAGGAGGACAAAGCAGATTCCCAGGAGGCCACTTCAAGGTGCACACAAGTATGTGGTGAAGGACACAGTGCGAGCGCATGCTCCAAAATATGCCTTGTTAGTGTGTATCCTACCGGTCGCAGAGAGGAGTCCAAGAGAATGTACGCTATATTGGACGAGCAGAGCAACCGCTCCCTTGCACGGTCCGATTTCTTCAATGTCTTCAAGATCTCAGGGTGTTCTTACCCATATACGCTGAAGACATGTGCTGGACTCAAAGAGACTGCGGGGAGAAGAGCCTGTGGTTACACTGTGGAGTCAGCGGACCAAAACCTAAGCTTTCCTCTACCTACACTCCTCGAGTGCAACCAAGTCCCTAACAATCGCTCCGAGATACCTACCCCGAACGCAGCACGCCATCATACTCACCTGAAGCACATCGCTGACGAAATACCACCGCTCGATCCGGACGCTAACATACTCCTTCTACTGGGCAGAGATATCCTGAGGGTACACAAAGTCCGTGAGCAGATAAGTGGTCCGGACAACGCACCATTCGCCCAAAGGCTCGACCTAGGATGGGTAGTCGTTGGTGATGTATGCCTTGGAGGTGCCCATGGACAGCTACAAGTGAGCAGCTACAAAACAAGCATCCGAGAGAACGATCATCTACAGCCGTGCATCAGCCATATCGAAGGGAAAGAGATGTTCAGTCAAGCACCTAAGCATCAACACCATCCAGCAATGGCGCTTGTAGGAGACAGCCTTGGCCAGATCTTCACTCGTACTGCTGACATTCACAGACTTGCGCCCTCGATGGAGGACACAAGATTTCTTCAGACCACGGAAGCTAAGTTCCAGCAGGACAGCTCCGACAGCTGGATCAGACCGAGACAACGGCTGCCTAACAACCGGAAACCTGCTCACCACCGCCTTGTCTCACTCCGGCGGACACTGGGAAAACGACCACAGCGCCATGTTCTAGAGTTCACGGAGAAAATGCTCAAGGGAATGCATGCAGAGATGACACCACCCTTACAGCAAGGACAGGGGTGCTGGTACCTCACCTTAATAACAGCCAGTTATCACGCCCTTGCACATTCTTCTCAACCACAGGTGCACAAGGAAGAGACTCTGATTCTGTTGATTAGTGTGGGATCTTTGAAGACCCCAAGCGGGGAGTGTTCTGCCCCCACTGTGTAGTGGTCATGTTTAGTTGTTATTGTGTGAAACAGCACCACCCTGTGGTAGCTCAGGGTTTCTTATTTTCTGGTTGCCATGTGCTTGCAATTAGACTTATATATTTCAGCTGCGCTGCCTGCAGTCAGTCAGATCTCTTCAGCTCCAGTGTACTGCTGTCTGTGGCTCCTCTTGGGCTAAAAGCAATGTTGTGAGTAATACATTTATGATGGCAGGTTATTTTATGTTGTTTCTTGTTATTTGACACATGCTCTCTGACTGTATTGTAACAGTAATTTGGAAATGTTTTATTTTGTTGTTACAGTTTCACAAATTGACCAGTAAAACTTCATAAAGACAACGCCTTCTCTGTGGAGTTTGTTGGGAGATGTTTAGCTGTTGGGATAGCTGGCATCCTCTGCTAGTGAGGCCTGCACACAGGGGAATAATAATTTTACGACCTACGGTTCAAGAGTTATAAGCCAAAAGGTAAAGTGGGCTGTTATATGGTTCACCCCCTTAAAAGCACTATTCATTAAGCATGCATAATGAGCAGAGGAGATTGGACAGCAGCTAATGGAATAAATCAACTTTGCGTCGGATATGGTCGTGCATATTTAAATGAGTTGAGTGATTCTCAGTCCATTAAAGAAGGTGCCGTGAGTCTGAAGCAGTGTCCATTTTTACACTGCATTTTTTTGCATTTTATTTAGTTTTGATCAGTCTATTGAATACATTCTCAGACATGTTTAAGTGTTAGTCTAGTTTCAGCCGACTAAATATCGCAAGATTTTAGTCGACTACATCTACAGATAGATACGATTTTAGACTTTGTCGCATGCTGAAAATAGCCGATATACAAGCTTTGCAGCGTTTCGATGCAAGCAATTAGTTCTACTGGATCTCTATTCAACTAGTCCCTCCCTGACATTTAGTTCTACTGGATCTCTTCTCCACTAGTCCCTCCCTGACATTTAGTTCTACTGGATCTCTTCTCCACTAGTCCCTCCCTGACATTTAGTTCTACTGGATCTCTTCTCCACTAGTCCCTCCCTGACATTTAGTTCTACTGGATCTCTTCTCCACTAGCCCCTCCCTGACATTTAGTTATACTGGATCTCTTCTCCACTAGTCCCTCCCTGACATTTAGTTCTACTGGATCTCTTCTCCACTAGTCCCTCCCTGACATTTAGTTCTACTGGATCTCTTCTCCACTAGTCCCTCCCTGACATTTAGTTCTACTGGATCTCTTCTCCACTAGTCCCTCCCTGACATTTAGTTCTACTGGATCTCTTCTCCACTAGTCCCTCCCTAACATTTAGTTCTACTGGATCTCTTCTCCACTAGCCCCATCGTCAAAGTTGCCCACCCCTGCCTTAGAACACGGTTACACCCCTTGAAATTACATATTTTCACTGACAGGCAGAATTACTCAAGTTGGAGCTCTCTGGTGGAGCTGTTGCCCTCGCGACCCAACTACAGATAAGCGGTTGAAGATGGATGGATGGATGGATGGATGGATGTTGCCAATTTGACCATCCATCCATCCATTTAGGGACATGACAATTACTTCCCTAAATGCGTTTGTTTTCAACGTGTGATGTTTATTTATGCGCGTGGAGAGGCTATACGGTGAAAATGAACGCTTAACGAAATCCACCAGGAAGGACTGGCGGGAGATTATTATGACTGACGATGTGTCACCGCGCCGCAGCGTACGGTGTTGAACCCCCCCCCCCCCTCAGAGTGTGGATTTAAAAAAGAATATTGCAACAGGAGAGAGAGAGAGAGAGAGAGAGAGAGAGAGAGAGAGAGAGAGAGAGAGAAGAAATGTACGAGTGGAGCCCGCTTGCCTCATGTGTGACATGCAGTATTTTCGGTCCATCGTGCGTTTCGTTTCGTGTCAAGGACCCCCAAAATCAACATGTATTAGGCCACGGACCCCCCATTTGAAAACATATGCCAGTGACCCCGATAAGGACCCCCCATTTGAAAACATATGCCATTGACCCCGATAAGGACCCCCCATTTGAAAACATATGCCAGTGAGGAGGATAAGGGAGGATTTTTACGGCTCTAGCAGTGATTCCGAAAACATTAATTTCATGATGGACCCCCCAGTTTGACACGCATTATGCTACGGACGCCCGATTTAATGGCATTTCTATCTCTGGTACACCAATTTATATTGTAAAACCACTGTTAATTCAACTCTGAGAGTGTAAAATGGAACCAAATGGACCCGTTAGGGTCCATTTGGTTCCATTTGTACACTCTCAGAGTTACAGACCCATAATAAGGGTCCATTTGGTTCCTAATTATCTCTTCCACCATGTAGTAAACGCTGCATTCGTGGTCTGGAGAGGGCAGTTTTTTTTTTACAGACGGGTAAAAGGGCTGATCGAAGCCCCCTTTGATGTCTATATGTGGCTGCGGTGGCTCAGGGTTAGAGTGGCTGGATGGTAACCCCAAGGTTGCCAGTTCGAACCCGGGCTCCCCCAGAGTTAGTGTCGAAGTGTCCTTGAGCAAGACTCTGAACCCCTAATTGCTCCTGATGTGCTGGCTGGTGCCTTGCATGCTTTCTGCCACCATCGGTGTGTGAATGTGTCTGAGGCGCCTTGGATAAAGACGCTATATAAATGCACCATTCACCATGTATGTGTGCACGCCCCTGCTCTTTCCCCCCCGAGGGAGGGCCAAACCAACCAATCATGCAGCCAAAGTGCCGTGTTGTCGGGCGGAATAGTGTTTACACTGCAACGCTAAAACAAACGTTATGAATGTTAAATGATAGCCCTGTGCCAGTGCTGACTGAAGGCGTCTCTCCCAGCCTGTGGTATTTAGAATAAATCTTTTCACCACCAGTGCCGTCTGTCGTCAGACACGCATGTGATTCATGGCCTTATTTTGAATTAAATAACAGCGTTATGCTTTTGCGAGGTGTTGTGACAGTATATTGTGCCATTGTTTGGAATGACGGCTGTAATTCATCGTGCATATTTTAACCCATTCTGAACGGGCACCCATTTTGGTGTTGGCATCATGTTATGCTTTAGCTATTGAAAAATAGCAGATCTACAGCTCATATCGCGCCACCGAGTGGCGCGATACGAGCTTGTAGGTCTGCTATTTTTTGAAAAATCGAAGAACGACTGACATTTTTAGAATCTGATCTCAGGTCAGAATGGGTTAATCAGACCAGTGTGTGTCCGGTGGAAACCTCGTATGAATCTGATCTCAGGTCAGAATGGGTTAAACAATGCAAAGCTACACTGAGTGATGGCATACTGGCGTGGAAACAGAAATGCGTGACATTCGTGCTAACCGTTCAGCACTAAACTGTTATCTATTAAAAAAATATATCGTTTTAGTCGACGAAATCAACACTGCAAACATGTACAGTATGTCTCAGGTCGAGTCCTGATCATCCACCACACCGCCTGAATTACATCGTTACATTATCCCATTCTGACCTGAGATCAGATTCATACGAGGTTTCCGCCGGACACACACTGGTCTGATGAACCCATTCTGACCTGAGATCAGATTAAAAAAATGTCAGTCGTTCTTCGATTCTTTCAAAAATAGCAGACCTACAAGCTCGTATCGCGCCACTCGGTGGCGCGATATGAGCTTGTAGATCTGCTATTTTTCAATAGATAAAGCACGACATGATGCCAACACCAAAATGGGTGCCCGTTCAGAATGGGTTATAGAACCCTTTATCATATTAACGGTATGTAAATACATTATGTGTCACAAGGGAAAAACTGGAGAGTTACTGTATATCCTTTTCAGATGGAAAATATAATTATTTTCTTTCAAACTTTGACATTTAGCCACTTGAATGCCAGCATTCCTATTCCTAGCAGATCTACAAGCTATTGAAAAAAAAAATGTGTTAAAATTATACTTTGAGTAATAGTCATAGGACGGTCATTAACCCATTCTGACCTGAGATCAGATTCTAAAAATGTCTGTTTGAAAATGACAGTTTTCTGAAAAAGCTATGTTTCTGTGTCAGTCATTCTTCGATTTTTCAAAAATAGCAGACCTACAAGCTCATAGCGCGCCACTCGGTAAAGCGCTATGAGCTTGTAGATCTGCTATTAAAACCGCTCTCAAAGGGCACCCGGACGGCTGCAATTCGAAACTGGCCCCCGAAAAATCCTTTTTACCTCCTTTATGATGAATTCCTGTTCTATTCTTTAACTATATAGAAGTGTCTATTTGTACGTCTCTAAATGTTTTGATGAATTGAACAAGGTGGACCCTGTTGTAAACAAGTGTAATGCTTTATTGGGTCGTCCACTCACAGTTAACAGTCTTTGTATTGAGTTTGTGCTTGAAATGTACTGTAATTCTGCAAACTGTTAATAAATATTTCAATCAATCAATCAATCAAACGTTTGAAGTCAGGATTATAACGTGGATGTAGAGTGTGTGTCGCCGGGGAGACGGCTACCCGAGCAGATCATAAAGTCCAAAAGGAATGCTTCCCTTCCCATGAAGGCTCCACTGGGTCTAAATTGGATTACGCCGCTCGCTTAATGGCTTTTGGATTCCGGGCTGTGACTGATAACTAATCATTCTAATGTAGTGAAGTATGGACACAGAGGGAGGAGTGTGTGGCCTGTTGACAGCATGAGGAAACAAAATGCACTGTGGCAACAGTAATGAACTATTAACTATTAACAGCACACACAGTCAGCAGGCAGCAGAGCAGATATCAGCTTCTATAGAGAAACCTGTCATTGTGTCATTTTATCAGACCCTCCTACTGTAAATACAGTAATAAAAAAGTACAGTGCATACCCATTGTGACGTCAAACTCTATTTTAAAGGACCACTTCACCACTTTTCAACCTAGCTTCATATAATTGGCCCTCACTAATGTTCATGATAAAATACCACAATTATTTTCTACTCCGTCTGTGTCTCATGGAGGGCTGTTGGCGGTTCAGAAACCAGTCTGTCTCATAGGAGGGCTGTGGGCGGTTCAGAAACCAGTCTGTGTCTCATAGCAGGGCTGTGGGCGGTTCAGAAACCAGTCTGTGTCTCATAGCAGGGCTGTGGGCGGTTCAGAAACCAGTCTGTGTCTCATAGGAGGGCTGTGGGCGGTTCAGAAACCAGTCTATGTCTCATAGGAGGGCTTGTGGGCAGTTCAGAAACCAGTCTGTGTCTCATAGGAGGGCTTGTGGGCAGTTCAGAAACCAGTCTGTGTATCATAGGAGGGCTGTGGGTGGTTCAGAAACCAGTCTGTGTCTCATAGGAGGGCTGTGGGCGGTTCAAAAACCAGTCTGTGTCTCATAGGAGGGCTGTGGGCAAAAAAGGTAGTCGACGAACATTTTTCGTTTAGTTATAGTCGAGGAAATCAACACTGTTTGTTCTTCTTTGGCTGCCGTAGAAGTAGTCTAGACTCTACTGGGTGGGCGTTTGGATGGAGAGAGAGAGCGGAAGTTGCCCCAGGAGAGAGCTGGCCTTTGTGTTATTATTATTATTATTATTATTATAACTCCAGCAGTGGACGGAGCCTTAAATAGCCCTACATACAGTCCATTGAATCAGCGTTCCAAGGTTTATTACATTGACTTCACTCATTATCGCACATCATAGTCAAAACAAATCTAATCTTCTCACCAGAGAATCAAATTATCTTTGTCCTCAGTTATTATTGCTATGCTTTGTATCGTTATAATAATGTGTTCTCTGTGTGTCTCTCTCTCTCCCCCCTTCTCTCTCTCTCCCTCTCTCTCCCTCTCTCCCCCTCTCTCTCTCCCTCCCCCCCCCTTTCTCTCTCCCTCTCCCCCCTTCTCTCACTCTAGCTCTGGTGGTGAGACTTCTGACGAGACGTTTCATCTGGGAGTACGACCCAACACTGGGTAAGACGTTGCTCGCCAATGGTGGAAAAAGTCGTATTTTTAATTTTGTGTATACTTAAGTCAAAGTATCAATACAGATCACATGTGAACGCACCGCGTGTTGGACGCGGAACACGCATTTTTTTTTAAGAGGGCAATCAGCCCCTATAGTCCTGGAAAGGAAAGGTACTATGTTTACCCAGGGTAACTGGACTAAGCTCAAGAACTTGTTTACAGCCAGGCCCTGCTCATAGAACATTTCATGGTAGGCGTTCAATGCCTTGTCCAAGGGCACTTCAGCGGTGGTAATTTTAACGTGCCGGTCCGGGGATACGAACTAGCGACCTTCCGATATCAAGACCGCTCCGCAAACCGTTCGGCCACCGCTGCCTCTGTCCAGGGTGAAAACAATATGGGTTATACGACAATTACTGTTCACACTAGAAACCATTATCCAACGACAACCAAAAACAAACAAACAACTCCCATACCTATTGGGAGAAATACAACAATGTGCGAACACAGCAGCAGGCCTGGTGGAGACGTGACGGACACTTTAGACACCAACATACCGAAAACAACAGAAGCCTTTCCAACAAACAGCGGCCAGCAGCACATATTTACATAACGAGGTGTTACCGCTCTACAAAGGGCCAGAGGGCACTAATTACATTTTTAGGTCTAAATCGAGTTATAACTATAGGGCTATAAGAAATAATGAACGCCTTGTGGTGTGTCTGCTTTATCTTGTGACGAACGAAGCTTCTGAGTTTAATTTTGTTTTGTTTTAGAGGGGAAAAAAAGCAACTACTAAAACTAACTTAAAAAAGAAATCACACCCGTATGAAGTGAGTGGTGCAACTCTGTGTGGGGGTTTCCGGGGTGGGGAGTTCCAGACCCATAGGAACACACCCAGGGTGCCGGCCCGGTTCCGACCCATTCATTGTCAATGGGACACTATGACGTAAAATTCTCCATTCATTGCCAATGGGAATTTAATGTTTGTGTAGGACAACGTTGTTGAACAACATACACTAAAAGCTGGATATAGAAGAGGCTATAGCGCCCCTCAATTTTTTAAATATATATATATATATATATATATATAATATAAATATATAACGCATGTTTGTGCACTGTTGCAGAATCGACGTATCGCCATCAAGCGAACATCGACGACGAGATTGTCAGCATGGAGATACTGGACACGGCTGGCCAGGTGAGGCACATTCTGGACGGGAACCCCTTTTGGTGTTTTAAAGATTGTTATACTTTAGCTATTGAAAAATAGCAGATCTACAAGCTCGTAGCGTGGCACTTGGTGCGACGCTACGAGCTTGTAGGTACCCTGTAGGTACCCTTAAAAAAACATGAAGTAATCCTGGTCTCTAAACTGCCTGATGGAGGGGAAAGGAACTGGTTGGAATAACGTGTTCCTTCCACGCGCTACGTCCAACCAGGGAAACTCCCCCCCTGTCAGGTGTAAAGGAGCAACTTGGACACTCATGCATGAAGGAAGCATGAGTTCAAGTCCGTTGCTCTCCCCAGGTTGGCGGAGGGTGTGTAGAGCCCAGGATCACATTAGATAATTGACACAGGGGTGAAAAATGGGTTACAAAATCGTGGGATAAGACAATATTGAAAAAAAAAGAGAAGAAAACTATCATGAATTAGAAGACATTTGTAGAATCGTTCCCAGGTTAAGATGAGGTGATGACTGTGGACCACATTTACACCTCTAGACTAGCGGAGGTGTAATCAGGTGGAATGAGAGAGAGTCATCCCTCTAGACTAGCGGAGGTGTAATCAGGTGGAATGAGAGAGAGTCATCCCTCTAGACTAGCGGAGGTGTAATCAGGAGGAATGAGAGAGTCATCCCTCTAGACTAGTGGAGGTGTAATCAGGTTGAATGAGAGAGAGTCATCCCTCTAGACTAGCGGAGGTGTAATCAGGTGGAATGAGAGAGAGTCATCCCTCTAGACTAGCGGAGGTGTAATCAGGTGGAATGAGAGAGTCATCCCTCTAGACTAGCGGAGGTGTAATCAGGTGGAATGAGAGAGTCATCCCTCTCTCATTAACATCGTCTTCTACTTTGGAGCTCATGAATCTCGTGAATAGATATTGTTGTATCCCCCACTGAGCCACAACGAGATTTGATTAAAATCCATAATATCCATTTTTTTTAATTCTTTTTCACTCACACAATTACCCCTGATTCTGCTCAAAATGAGAGAGAATCCATGAGAGAAAACAACACGCCAGCAAATTTCTATTATAGTTTTAGTCATATAGTCTCTTCAATCGTTTTCATTTAGTTTCAGTCACATTTTAGTCACCTGGGATGTCTTAGTGTTAGTCGACTAAATGTCATGCGATTTTAGTCGACTAAATCCACAGTTGATTTAGTCGACTAAAATGTATTTTAGGATCCCTTCTTCTACTGTGGTATTTCGTGCATTTGACTGGCACTGGCCTCACCATCCCGCCTAGTGTAACGGGAGGGAATGTGTTAAGAAGGGGCCTGAGAGCGTTTCCAGACATGGCCACCGGAGGGCCGAGCACTGATCTACACTGTAACGTTCTGACGGTGGTTAAATGTGACCAGATTTGACTGAGAGCCTGCCATCGTGCAAACCCTCCAGCAGAGGAGAAAAACTGAATGTATTTATATTTTATCCAAGATGAGTTATAATAGCACAGGCACATGAAATAAATGTCAGAGCTGAAATCGACATCCTAAATATGACAGTCCCTCAGTCAAATGTGGTTACAAACGTGTACAAAGTCTACACTGGAGAGGATTTCTTTTTTTACAGTGTAGACTCACATTGTTCTTGGAAGACGGACCAAAAGTGACGACACTACAAATATGAAATATGAACCCCAAATTGGATTAACCAATTTAGACCTGAGGACGATTCTACAAATACCTTATTTTTTTCTTTTTTCTGAAAAACCCATGTTTCTATGTCAGTCGTTCTCAAAGATTTTCATGTCAAGGGCCCCCGAAAATATATGCAATTGGCCGCCGACCCCCATCTGAAATGTTGATCCAGGGACGTCCCAGGAGCAATGATTTGATTTAAAAACGTTCGCTCTGAAAGAATATATATATATATATAAAGATTTGCGCCACATTTTCACGATTTTTCAAAAATAGCAGATACACAAGCTCGTAGCGCAGCACTCGGTGCAGCGCTATACGACCATGTAGATCTGCTATTTTTCAATAGCCATAAAGTATAACATAATGCTTAAAAACACCAAAAGGGGTTCCGGGGCTGAATGGATTAACCAATTCTGGGCGGGAACCCCTTTTGGTGTTAGCATTATGTTATGCTTTAGCTATTGAAAAATAGCAGACCTACAAGCTCATAGCGCGCCACCGAGTGGCTTGTAGGTCTGCTATTTTTGAAATATCGAAGAACGACTGACATAGAAACATAGCTTTTTCAGAAAACTGTCAGGATGTAGGAGACATTTTTTTAATCTGATCGCAGGTCAAAATGGGTTAAGAGACAGAGCATTACTGCTAATGTTGATTTGTGGAGAGAGTGGAGTTATAGTCGTCTTATACTCCATAACTCATAAATGGCAGGTTCAGAAGCCGGTCAGGTACACAGATAAGTAACTATGTGTTAACGTCGAGGAATGCGGACCTTTTGATTCATTTATTCCTTTATTTCCTTCCTCTGCCAATAAGCATGAGCTCAGCCTCGCTTCCACTCAGCTTTTCTTTTAGAATTAAAAGTTCCGACACACGAGCTGTGCTTAAGCCTCGTTACGTCCAGTCTGGGTGTTTTCCGAACGTGATCGCATTATAGAAGCAGCTGGTGAACCGGTAGGACGATTCTGCCAAAAAAAAAAAAAGACTTCCGAATCTTAAACCCATTTAGACGATTCTACAAATTCCTTCTAAATCCTGACAGTTTTCTGAAAGCAAACCTGCATGTTTTTGTCAGTCGTTTTCATGTCAAGGACCTCCAAAAATATATGTAATTGGCCGCCGAACCCCATCTGAAAATATGTTGTTCCAGGGACCCCCCCAGAAGCAAAGATTTTTTTTTAAATAGCCGATCTACAAGAAATAGCCACAGTGTCAAATTGGAGAAAAAGGTTATGGTGATGGCTTTCTCTAATAAAGTTATTGGGTCAACGTATAATTAGCCTACAGTAAAACTAAAAGTATTTTAGCAACATAGGCTTAGTGTCACTTTTAGTAGCAAATTCTGATTTAAACTCATGCTGTCTTTGAACACACCATTGGACTTTAGGCCTATACCTAGAGGCTACTACTATTTAGCTTTAGTCCTACCTTAGCCAACCACAAATGAACACTGGCATGAAACAAACTAAAACATAATTGCCCAGACTCTTCTTCAACAAAGATGGAGAAAGCAAACATTCTTTGTTCTGTACTTATACAGTACATACAATAGTATGGTACAAAACACACTTCAACCAGAACCCTAGCCTGACCAAAACCTTATGGTACAGAACACTGGAGTCCTTCAACCAGCTCTGTAACTTCTGCTTTAAAACACGTGCGTGCGTGCGTGCGTGCGTGCGTGCATGCGCGCACACGTGTTGATGCGTGTGCTGTGACCTCTGACCTGTAGGAGGAGCCCCAGCAGAGGGAGGGTCACATGCGTTGGGGCGACGGCTTCGTCATGGTCTATGACATCACGGACCGCGGGAGCTTTGAGGAGCTGGCGCCACTCAAGACTCTTCTGGAGGAGGTGAGGAAAACAGCCTGGATTTAGTCGACTAAAACTACGACGAAAACCTAATTCTATAAGCTTGTAGATCGTATAGCCGTTTTCAGCATGCAACCAAGTGTAACCATTAGTCCCCTGCAGGTGTAGACTAAAACTAAGACTAAAACTAAACGTCCCCCCTAGGTGAAGACTGAAGACTAAAACTAAGACTAAAACTAAACGTCCCCCCCCAGGTGAAGAAGACTAAAACTAAGACTAATAGGGGATTCACACTGAGACGGACTGAATCCGTTTCATTGGAACCGTTTCCGAATAAGGTTGCCTGGTCCCCGATGGCCATGATTCACATTACCCGAGATTCAACAGTGCACCCGGGTACACTTGCATAACACACTTTAATCCTCCTGATGACGGTGTGCTTGATGGCTGGCGCGCACGGACACTGACCATCAACTGTGCGACCTTGTCTCAAATAAATCCAGACACACTGAATTGCATTGCCTCTTTGCCGTTATACTACTGTCTGTCAGCCTGCCTGCTATTCACTGTGTCAGTCAGTTCTGTGCTCCAGTGTCGTGTTTGATATTAGTTTGCTATGGATTCTATTTCTACTTTAGCATTATTATTATTATTATTTTGTTTTACTTTGGAAACTATGCCAAGCAAAGCCCAAGAGCCACGTGTAATAAGATCAGCGCGTACTGCGGTGCTGCGCGTATACGCAGATTCAACAGGAGACGGGCGGCGTTGAGAAATGAGCTGGTGTTACGCGTTGTGCAGCACTGCAGCGGCTGTGTGGTTTTTTTTTGTTGACGCTTGGCTTGTCGACTAGAGATTATGTCACATTCTTAAAAAAAACAGTCCACTTCCTTCTTTAGGTACGCATGCATTCACATTGGAACGATCCGTATCTGAATACACTTAAACGGTCCAGAGACCCTCCCCCCATGCGGTCCCGGGGACGGTTGGGCGATCCGCTCCCGGGAACGGTACGCATCATTCACACTACCACAACATCTGCCAAGTGGTCCCGAGTGTGCACCCGGGACCATAGTGTGAATCCCCTATAAAACTAAACGTCCCCCCCCAGGTGAAGAAGACTAAAACTAAGACTAAAACTAAACGTCCCCCCCAGGTGAAGAAGACTAAAACTAAGACTAAAACTAAACGTCCCCCCCCAGGTGAAGAAGACTAAAACTAAGACTAAAACTAAACGTCCCCCCCAGGTGAAGAAGACTAAAACTAAACGTCCCCCCTATAGGTGAAGAAGACTAAAACTAAGACTAAAACTAAACGTCCCCCCCATAGGTGAAGAAGACTAAAACTAAATGTCCCCCCTATAGGTGAAGAAGACTAAAACTAAGACTAAAACTAAACGTCCCCCCTATAGGTGAAGAAGACTAAAACTAAGACTAGAACTAAACGTCCCCCCTAGGTGAAGACTGAAGACTAAAACTAAGACTAGAACTAAACGTCCCCCCCTATAGGTGAAGAAGACTAAAACTAAGACTAGAACTAAACGTCCCCCCTAGGTGAAGACTGAAGACTAAAACTAAGACTAGAACTAAACGTCCCCCCTATAGGTGAAGAAGCCCAAGCACGTCCCGCTGGTCCTGGTGGGCAACAAGGCGGACCTGGAGCACGCGCGCCAGGTGGGCGTGGAGGAGGGCGAGCGCCTGGCGGCCGAGATGGCGTGTGCGTTCTACGAGTGTTCGGCGTGTGCGGACGAGGGTGGGGCCGTGGCCGAGGCCTTCCACGAGCTGTGCCGCGAGGTGAGCCAATCACAGAGTCGCACACATCCGTTCCCACGGCTGAGGTGCAGCCAATCAGAGACCAGTGTTGTTGTTTTTTTGTTTTTTTTTTGCGGCTTACGCCTTTTATTGATTTTTGAAGGGACAGACAGTAGGCTGACAGGAAACGGGAGAGAGATGGGGGGATGACATGCAGTAAAGGCCGTGTCGGGTCCGGGAGTCGAACCCGCGGCACACTGCGACTGGATTACCAGTCCGGTGCCCAGACCGTTACGCTACGGCCTGGGCCTCCAGTGTTGTTTTTTGGCGGCACATTTAGATTTTTGGTTTTAGTCGTAGAGTCTCTGGAACTAAGATTTTGCTTAGTTTCAGACACATTTTAGTCACTTGGAATGTTTTAGTGTTTAGTCTAGTTTTAGTCGACTAAATATCATAAGATTTTAGTTGACTAAATCTACAGTTGATTTAGCCGACTAGAATTATTAAATACTAATATATTAATATTCTGGCGGGCCTTGATGCCGTCATAATGACTGGTTTTACACTTGCTGAAAATAGCCGATCTACAAGCTCACAACACGATGCGTTGTGAGATTGCAGATCAGCTATTTTCAGCATGCAACCAAGTGTAAAATGAGTCAATGACTTATAGTGGATCTCTTGTCCACTAGTCCCTTCCTAACATTTTAGTCTAGTTTTTATTTGTTGACAAAATTGACGGTATAATTTAGTCATAGTTTTAGTCATCATTGCTTAGTTTTTATTTCGTTTTTATGTAGTTTTTGTCCGTGAAAAAAGGTAGTCGACGGAATTTTTTTGTCAGTTTTAGTCGACGAAAACAAAACTGTACTATAATAGATTCAGACCGCGTCCATCTTGCCAGCAAGGTGCTACCTAGGTGCAACTTCCCATAGACAGCCCATTCATCCAAACAGAAAAGTCCTATTTAATTGTATTAAACAACGTCAAAATCACCAACATCGCAGCTGTAGGGAAAGCTTGAATTATCCTCTTTTTATCCTCAAAGTGTTTGTTTCATAAAAATCCACCGTAGACATGTTATGAGCTACTTCTTTGTCAAGAAATTCCTTGCAGATGATTATTTTTCTAAGTGTCAGAGTTTGGAAGCGCTCGTTATCAGTAAATCAACCTCCTGCATGATGTGCAAATTCAAAACAGGTGGTACGCATGGGCTGTTGAGTGATAGTCAACGAGCGCTTCCAAACTCCAGCACTTGAGAAAAAATATATATCATGCACAGAATTTGACAGTGGATTTTTATGAAATAAACACTTTACAGATTACAGAAGAGGATAAGTCAAGCTTTTCGAACAGCTGCAATGTTGGTTGAGTTTGACATTGTTTAATACAATTAGATAGAACTGTGTCAAGGACCCCCAAATTGGCCCAGGCCGTAGCGTAACGGTCTGGGCACCGGACTGGTAATCCAGTCGCAGTGTGCCGCGGGTTCGACTCCCGGACCCGACACGGCCTTTACTGCATGTCATCCCCCCATCTCTCTCCCGTTTCCTGTCAGCCTACTGTCTGTCCCTTCAAAAATCAATAAAAGGCGTAAGCCGCAAAAAAATATCTAAAAAAAAAAAAAAAGGACCCCCAAATTGAGACTAATTATCCCGCGGACCCCCATTTGAAAAGATATACCAGGCACCCCAAAAAGAGAAGGTTTTCTATTCTTAAAAAGAACGTGCCTGTAAAGAACGTACGTCGTACATTGACTTTTTCGCTCTCTGCTGAAATCTACAACCCACCCCGTTTTCCCATCGTTACCTTTATGATGATGATTTCCTGTTCCTTGGCTATATAGAAATGTATATTTGTATGTCTCTAAATGTTATGATGAATTGAACAAGGTGGACCCTCTTGTAAAGTCTAGTGCTTCATGGTGTCGTCCACTCACAGTTAACAGTTTTCTGCAAACTGTTAAATACTTCAATCAGTCAAAACAATGCGAGTAGACTATTTTTATCAGAAAGTACGTTGTTCCCGGGACCCCTCCCAGAAGTAAAGATTTGAGTTAAAAACGTTCGCTCTGAAAGATTATATTATATTCAAAGATTAGTGCCACATTTTCAAGATTTTTCAAAAATAGTAGATCTGCTATTTTTCTATAGCTAAAGTATAACATAATGCTTAAAATAAAAAAGGGGCATTTGAAAGAGTTTTAAGCGTCTAGAGATTATCGCGACGATATCGTAAAGTCGTCGATCATTATTTTTGGTCTCGATACTAACCTTCCCGTCCGTCCGTCCGTCTGTCCGTCCGTACAGGTGAGACGACGGAAGGCCGTCCAGGGAAAGACCCGGCGCCGCAGCTCGACCACGCACGTCAAGCAGGCCATCAACAAGATGCTGACCAAGATCAGCAGCTAGGGGGCGCCGGGGAGCAACACATCCACGCCCGCGTCATCTTTGGAGCAACAGAAGGAGAAGAAGAACAAAGCTAGAGAATCAGTGGTTTTCAACCAGTGGTCCGGGGACCACCAGTGGTCCTCGAGGGGGTTCCAGGTGGTCCGGGGAACACCAGTGGTCCTCGGGGACCACCAGCGATCCTCGAGGGGGTACCAGGTGGTCCGGGGAACACCAGTGGTCCTAGGGAACCACCAGCGGTCCTCGAGGGGGTTCCAGGTGGTCCGGGGACCACCAGCGGTCTTCGAGGGGGCTCCAGGTGGTCCGGGGACCACCAGTGGTCTTCGAGGGGGCTCCAGGTGGTCCGGGGACCACCAGTGGTCTTCGAGGGGGCTCCAGGTGGTCCGGGGACCACCAGTGGTCTTCGAGGGGGCTCAAGGTGGTCCGGGGACCACCAGCGGTCCTCGAGGGGGCTCCAGGTGGTCCGGGGACCACCAGCGGTCTTCGAGGGGGCTCCAGGTGGTCCGGGGACCACCAGCGGTCTTCGAGGGGGCTCAAGGTGGTCCGGGGACCACCAGTGGTCTTCGAGGGGGCTCAAGGTGGTCCGGGGACCACCAGCGGTCTTCGAGGGGGCTCCAGGTGGTCCGGGGACCACCAGTGGTCCTCGAGGGGGTTCCAGGTGGTCCCCACATGCAGCCTAAATGATGGAGAGTTATTGGTAACCAAATGCACCCTTATTAGATCTTTGATGGAGAGTTATTGGTAACCAAATGCACCCCCTATTAGATCTTTATTAGATCACCAGTGGTCTTCGAGGGGGCTCAAGGTGGTCCGGGGACCACCAGCGGTCCTCGAGGGGGCTCCAGGTGGTCCGGGGACCACCAGTGGTCTTCGAGGGGGCTCCAGGTGGTCCGGGGACCACCAGTGGTCTTCGAGGGGGCTCAAGGTGGTCCGGGGACCACCAGTGGTCTTCGAGGGGGCTCAAGGTGGTCCGGGGACCACCAGCGGTCTTCGAGGGGGCTCCAGGTGGTCCGGGGACCACCAGTGGTCCTCGAGGGGGTTCCAGGTGGTCCCCACATGCAGCCTAAATGATGGAGAGTTATTGGTAACCAAATGCACCCTTATTAGATCTTTAGTTAAATTGTTGTTATTGATTTAATACGCAGATTACGTCTTTGGCCACTAGGGGGTTGGATTTCAAATTTTTCTTAATTTGTTTTTAGGTTTTCTGAGCTCAATTGCACCTAAAAAACCTGAACTTTTAACATTCAGTAGATTTTCTGGGGTCTGAGGTTTTCTGGCTCAAAGAAGTGCTTTGATGTTCCTGCCGTTTGTGATGTCACAGCCTGCAAATCCCATATGTCAATGGGATTTGCCAGCAGGTTTTCACTGTTTTGCCTGTTTTCATTGCAGCTCAAAAGGCTTCCAAACTCCAGAGAAAACTCCAGACTACATTAAATCCACTGAATGTTCAAAGCTCAGGTTGTGTTTGGGTGTAAAAGAGGTTTAAAGAAAAACGAAAAGAAAAACGAAAAATATAAATAAATTAAAATTAATGTCTTGAAACCTTTAAACATCTGCATTACTTGTAAAATAATTGTTATTTTGATCAACGTTTGCCTGTTATTTCTTCTAATGGTACCAACATCAATACAACCTGTTATCTCTCCTAATGGTACCAACATCAATACAACCTGTTATCTCTCCTAATGGTACCAACATCAATACAACCTGTAATCTCTCCTAATGGTACCAACATCAATACAACCTGTTATCTCTCCTAATGGTACCAACATCAATACAACCTGTAATCTCTCCTAATGGTACCAACATCAATACAACCTGTAATCTCTCCTAATGGTACCAACATCAATACAACCTGTTATCTCTCCTAATGGTACCAACATCAATACAACCTGTTATCTCTCCTAATGGTACCAACATCATGTTAGCTCTCCTAATGGTACCAACATCAATACAACCTGTAATCTCTCCTAATGGTACCAACATCAATACAGCCTGTTATCTCTCCTAATGGTACCAACATCAATACAACCTGTTATCTCTCCTAATGGTACCAACATCAATACAACCTGTTATCTCTCCTAATGGTACCAACATCATGTTAGCTCTCCTAATGGTACCAACATCAATACAACCTGTAATCTCTCCTAATGGTACCAACACCAATACAGCCTGTTATCTCTCCTAATGGTACCAACATCAATACAGCCTGTTATCTCTCCTAATGGTACCAACATCAATACAGCATGGAATTGTGGACAAAATCATACCAAACGACAACAAAATATTTAGTTTTTGGTCTCAAATGGTGGTTCCGTGGCTCAAAAGACCAAAACAAACAATGGGCCTCGATATGAAAAAGGTTGCTATAGATAATATAAATGTTTTAAATGTTTTTTTTTGTTTTCTGCATTATTATTAGTCTGGGAACCTGCGACCGACTTGTGCCTGTTGCATTTCTTACGTCAAAATAAACCCAAAAAAGCAGTGTAAAATAACACGATGAATGCTCGCTGCTCCAACGCACGCAAACCTTCACGTATGGCTGACGCCTGACGGCAGACACATGAGTCTAGTTCAGTGGTTCCCAAAGCAGGGGTCCTTGAGAGAATTCTAGGGGGTCCCCACTCCCAGGGGTCTTTGAGAGAGTTCTAGGGGGTCCCCAGGGGTCCTTGATAGAGTTCTAGGGGGTCCCCAGCTACATTATAAATAGGAACCAAATGGACCCTTATGGGTCTGTAACTCTGAGAGTGTACAAATGGAACCAGATTTTGGTTCCATTTGTACACTCCTCTGATTAAAATTAACTTAGATTTTTACAATATACAAAATTATACATTGGGGTCCCAGAGATAGAAATGCCATTACATGGGGGGACTGTAGCCTAATTCAGGTCAAACTGGGGGGCCCTTGAAATGAAAATGGTTCAGAATCACTGCTAGAGCCGTGAAAACCTTCCTTGGCATATATTTTCAAATGGGGGTCCGCGGGGCTAATTCATGAGTGTCAATTTGGGGGTCCTCGACATTAAAAAGTTTTAAAATAGCAGATCTACAAGCTCATAGGGCGCCACCGAGTGGCGCGCTACGAGCTTGTAGGTCTGCTATTTCCGCTGCATGTAAGCTTGGTTGGTCAGGGAATGCTTGGATACGCTTCGGGGCCTGCTGTGCTGTGTGTACTTTTCCTTCCTTCTCAGAACCGCCGTGAGGGTCGAGAATTGATTTGTCGTCGACGAGGCATGAACATAATTTATATTATTGTTTGCATATAAATCGCCTTGTGCTGCCCGGAGAGTCCGTCAGTCAGCCGTCCATTTTATGTGTTCTCATGACCTCCAGGACACTCAGGCCCCTTTTCCACCGGTTCGTTCCCAATGGGAACCGGTTCAGTTCTTTCCCACCAGTTGGTTCCCAGTGGGAACCGGTTCAGTTCTTTTCCACCGGTTGGTTCCCAGTGGGAACCGGTTCAGTTCTTTTCCACCGGTTGGTTCCCAGTGGGAACCGGTTCAGTTCTTTTTGGTTTTTAGTCCATGAGCCAGAGCTCCAAAATTGAAACGTTAATTATGAATTGAGTGGAGCAAAACCATACCTATATTAGATTATTATCACCATGAAATTTCCCCAATTGAGTACTTACACGAAGACAATGATTTATTCTATTACAAATTTTACATTTTTAAATATGCAAATGAGGCATTATGTAGGAAAATATGCAAAATAGTCGAAAATATTATAAAGCTACTACTGTGGAAAGGTTATCATGTATTAATTTACTTGTATTGATCCTATAAACAATTTAATATAGGGTATAGTTTTCCCACAAATGTTGTAGCTCTGGCTCATGGACTAAAAACCAAAAAGAACTGAACCGGTTCCCACTGGGAACCAACCGGTGGAAAAGGGGCCTCAGTGTCGTCCAATGACTCATTAAAAAGTTCTACCTTGTTTTGGTGACATCAAACAAAATGTCCCCCACATTATTGTCCTCTACTCCATTTGGTTCCATTTAGTTATGACAGTGCTTGAAGTTAAACCGTTTCAGATTCAGAACCACTGCACACGACATGGAACAGAGACTTAACACTTTCAGGGCTTTAAATTAATATTATCCATCTTACCGAGGCTGCCTATAGATTGTTTTATTACCTTTGGAGCATATAATACGCCAAAGTATCTGCGCCTTTAGTCCATGAAAATAGTTCCATGGGTTGTTGTTGTGGAAGAGAAAAAATGTGCGACCATCGCGACCCGGGAACAACAACAGTCAGCCTGGGCTGCTGTAGTCCAGTCAAAACCACCGGTCAACTTGCATTGAACTCATTTTCCCAGAAGCCCTTGCAGCCCAGAGCACGGGTCAATTTCCGGTTTCGTCATCATAGCGTGACGGCCTCGTCACCAAGTCGCAATTTATTTTTAATTATAAAAAAACTAAAACTAAATATATCGACAATTGTCAATCAATAAAAACTAGACTAAAATGTTATGAAGGGACTAGTGGACAAGAAGATAAGTCATTTTACACTTGGTTGCATGCTGAAAATAGCCGATCTACAAGCTCGTAGATCGGCTATTGTGTAAAATCAGTCATTATACGACGGCATCAAGGCCCATCAAAATACATTTTAGTCGACTAAATCAACTGCAGATTTAGTCGAACTAAAATCGTATGATATTTAGTCGACAAAAACTAGACTAACTCTAAAACATTCCAGGTGACTAAAATGAATGAAGTGACTAAAACTATTCCAGGTGACTAAAACTTTCATTCCAGTTTCATTTCAAAGACTATGACTAAACTAAAAATAGAAATTTGCTGCCAAAAACAACACTGATGCATACATCGTAGAGTGGAGCCGAAATATGACGAGGATTATGAATCAACATGATACAGTTTCACTATGTTACGGTTATGTTTTGCCATCCTTCATCCACACGTTATCATTACACATTCCAGACGTGTTCTTTTACTGTCGTTAACATACCTTTATTAATACTGTAAACTATATATACACAGATGAAATGTTGCCTTATGCTGTACCACCGCTGTGTTCAAGGAGTGTACAGAGAGGTATGTAGCCGTTTAAAATGAGAGCATTTCTCTCTCCGTTTAAAAGGAGATTATGTCTCTTATTCATAGGTTATTGTGTAACCCAGTGGTTCCCAAAGTACCCAGGGGTACTTGAGGGAGTTCCAGGGGGGACCCAGCTAAATGATAATTTGGAACCAAATAGACCCTTACAGTATGTGTCTGTAACTCAGTGTCTAGAGATTGTGTACAAATGGTACCAAATGCACCCTAACGGGTCCATTTAAATTGGGGGTCCCAGAGATAGAAATGCTATTAAATGGGGGTCCGTAGACTAATGCATGTCAAACTGGGCGTCCTTGAAATTAAACGGGTTGAGAATCACTGCTAGAGCCGTAAAAATCTTCTCTTATGGGGGGTCCCTGGCATGTCTCTTCAAATGGGGGTCCGCGGGCTAATTAGTGTCAATTTGGGGGTCCTTGACGTGAAAAGGTTTGGGAACCAGTGGTGTAACGTACCTGTTCTGACTCTGTTTAAAATGAGATTATTTCTATTATTCTGATCTGACTCTGTTCACAATGATCTGACACTCTGTAATTGTGGCTATAGTGAAAGAGAGAAAGAAAGCTGTACACTTGTAATTAAAGACATACAGTATATCATACTATCCAATGATTTTTGTGTTTATTTGTTTTGTCCAGATTCAACAATGTGTCACATCATGCTATATAAGTCATTCATTAAGTAAATGCTGGTTTCTTCTCTCCATCTTGCTATAGCTCTTTGCTGTATTTAATTTCTTACTTGTCCTTTCTATCTATGCTGTTCAACAACAAAAAAAATGAATAAAAACTAATAAAAAAAAAAACAACACTACGCGTTACACTACGTGCCTACTCAAAGCGCTTTACAATGGTTCATTCATTCATTCATTGGGAGGTGAAGCTTTACAATGGTTCATTAATTCATTCATTGGGAGGTGAAGCTTTACAATGGTTCATTCATTCATACATTGGGAGGTGAAGGTTCATTCATTCATTCATTGGGAGGTGAAGGTTCATTCATTCATACATTGGGAGGTGAAGGTTCATTCATTCATTCATTGGGAGGTGAAGGTTCATTCATTCATACATTGGGAGGTGAAGGTTCATTCATTCATTCATTGGGAGGTGAAGGTTCATTCATTCATACATTGGGAGGTGAAGGTTCATTCATTCATTCATTGGGAGGTGAAGGTTCATTCATTCATTCATTGGGAGGTGAAGGTTCATTCATTCATACATTGGGAGGTGAAGGTTCATTCATTCATACATTGGGAGGTGAAGGTTCATTCATTCATTCATTGGGAGGTGAAGGTTCATTCATTCATACATTGGGAGGTGAAGGTTCATTCATTCATACATTGGGAGGTGAAGGTTCATTCATTCATACATTGGGAGGTGAAGGTTCATTCATTCATTCATTGGGAGGTGAAGGTTCATTCATTCATACATTGGGAGGTGAAGGTTCATTCATTCATTCATTGGGAGGTGAAGGTTCATTCATTCATACATTGGGAGGTGAAGCGGCGAACAGTCGACGCCTGCATGCAACGTCCTCACTTCCCACATTCACACACCGACAGTGGCGAGCTCACAGCCTCACACTGACAGTGGCGAGCTCACAGCCTCACACTGACAGTGGCGAGCTCACAGCCTCACACTGACCGACTCATTCACACACCGACAGTGGCGAGCTCACAGCCTCACACTGACAGTGGCGAGCTCACAGCCTCACACTGACCGACTCACTGGAGGCAATGTAGGGTTCAGTGTCTTGCCCAAGGACACTGTGGGCAAGGAGGAGGAGGAGCCGGGATTCGAACCGGCGACGCAGGGATCATTTGGACGACCTGCTCTACCTCCTGAGCCACAGTCGCCCGAAAAAAAGAGAGTAAATGCTGGCGTGGCAGTCACCGCCGTACTACCGTGTGGGCTTAAAACGAGTAAAAATCCACATTTCCATCTATAAAGGCCAAAACCTCAATGAACAAAAACATTGTGATTAATGATTGAGTTACAAAATGAGTCTTCATTCACAAAATGTTCATGTCAAGGACCCCCAGAATTATATGTAATTGAAACGTTGGCTCTGAAATAATATATATTCAAAGATTTGCGCCACAATTTCACTTTCATTTTTCAAAAATAGCAGATCTACAAGCTTGTAGATATGCTATTTTTCCAATAGCTAAAAGTATAACATATTGCTGAAATAAAATGGGTTGAGAATCACTGCTAGAGCCGTAAAAAGTCTTCTCTTATGGGGGTCCCTGGCATATCTTTTCTAATGGGCGTCCGTGTTGCTAATTGGTGTCAATTTGGGGGTGAAAAAGTTTGGGAACCACTTCCGTTGAAGTAGACATTTGAATGCCAGGACGGGCAGGAAAGATCTGGGTTGGGAAGTGATTGGTCATCACTCACCCAACACCGCTGAAGTGCCCTTGAGCAAGGCACTGAACCCCCAAACTGCTTAGTGGCCAACAGATCAGACTGGTTGTTCTGGTCAGTACAACAGTATCAGACTGTGGTTGTACTGGTCAGTACAACAGTAACAGACTGTGGTTGTACCGGTCAGTACAACAGTATCAGACTGTGGTTGTACCGGTCAGTACAACAGTATCAGACTGAGGTTGTACCGGTCAGTACAACAGTATCAGACTGTGGTTGTACCGGTCAGTACAACAGTATCAGACTGTGGTTGTACCGGTCAGTACAACAGTATCAGACTGAGGTTGTACCGGTCAGTACAACAGTATCAGACTGTGGTTGTACCGGTCAGTACAACAGTATCAGACTGTGGTTGTACCGGTCAGTACAACAGTATCAGACTGAGGTTGTACCGGTCAGTACAACAGTATCAGACTGAGGTTGTACCGGTCAGTACAACAGTATCAGACTGTGGTTGTACCGGTCAGTATACAACAGTATCAGACTGAGGTTGTACTGGTCAGTACAACAGTATCAGACTGAGGTTGTACCGGTCAGTACAACAGTATCAGACTGTGGTTGTACTGGTCAGTACAACAGTATCAGACTGAGGTTGTACTGGTCAGTACAACAGTATCAGACTGTGGTTGTACTGGTCAGTACAACAGTATCAGACTGTGGTTGTACTGGTCAGTACAACAGTATCAGACTGAGGTTGTACTGGTGGTCAGTACAACAGTATCAGACTGTGGTTGTACCGGTCAGTACAACAGTATCAGACTGAGGTTGTACGGGTCAGTACAACAGTATCAGACTGAGGTTGTACCGGTCAGTACAACAGTATCAGACTGAGGTTGTACCGGTCAGTACAACAGTATCAGACTGAGGTTGTACCGGTCAGTACAACAGTATCAGACTGAGGTTGTACCGGTCAGTACAACAGTATCAGACTGTGGTTGTACCGGTCAGTATACAACAGTATCAGACTGAGGTTGTACTGGTCAGTACAACAGTATCAGACTGAGGTTGTACTGGTCAGTACAACAGTATCAGACTGAGGTTGTACCGGTCAGTACAACAGTATCAGACTGTGGTTGTACTGGTCAGTACAACAGTATCAGACTGAGGTTGTACCGGTCAGTACAACAGTATCAGACTGTGGTTGTACCGGTCAGTACAACAGTATCAGACTGTGGTTGTACCGGTCAGTACAACAGTATCAGACTGAGGTTGTACTGGTCAGTACAACAGTATCAGACTGTGGTTGTACCGGTCAGTACAACAGTATCAGACTGTGGTTGTAGGTTTAGGTTTAGGTTTATTTATTTAGCATGTGGTACAAAAAATAGACAATAACATATCAAAGAAACAAAAATACAATGCAAGGAAAGGAAGAAGCCAGAAGGCTTATATGGAATCCTTTCCTGAAGGAAGAGGTCATTGGTTTAAAAGATTAAAAGTTCATAAAGAACAGTACATAAATTGGCAAAGGGGGGCAGCTGTGCAGTAAAGAAATAAAAACACAGACAGAGTTATAAGAAATACAACAACAAACACACAAAAGAAAATATAACGCATCAAAGTAAAACATGTAATCTACAGAGAGGAAAAAATAAGATATTTCTTTAGATGTTTTTTGAATATTGGCAAGGATAATGAGGATTTAAGTGAATCATCTAGGGAGTTCCATAGATGAGGGCCTCTAAATTTGATGAAAGATTGATGTTTGGATGTGCGACAATAGGGTAATTCAAAATGATCTCTTTGCCTTGTGGGGTAGGAGTGAAAGTCAGAAGTAACACGGAAGAAATTGTGAAAAGAAGACGGAATGTCTTGTATGCATTTTTTGAATTTAAACATAAATAAACAGGTCTGAAAAACGTTTACTTTGTCAATGGGTAATAGTGAATATTTAATAAAGAGCGGGGCAGACGGCTCATACCGATTTGAAAGTGAAATCATTCTCAGAAACCTTTTTTGAATGATCAGTAATTTAGTGAGATGTGATGAGTATGTAGCAGCCCAGACAATATTACAGTAATTAATATGAGGGAAAATTAAGCTATAATAGAGTGTTAAATGACATGAAGGAAGAACAAAAGGGCAGATTTTTCTCAATATACCAAGCATCTTCATAGACTTCATACATACAGCATCAATATGTTGTTTCCAATTTAAAAGTTCGTCTATAATGACACCCAAGAATTTAGTATGGCGAACCTGGCAAATTTCAGAGCCATTGATTAAAATTCTAGGTTTTTCTTTGGGAAATGTTTTGTTTATATTACTAAAAATCATGAAGTTGCATTTTTTTATATTGAGGGTAAGCTTATTCAATTGAAACCATTTGAAGACATCCAACAATTCATCATTAACATGTTTAACGAGAGTGTTTAAATCCCTGTGTGAGGCAATGAGATTAGTATCATCTGCAAATAAAATAGGAAGAAACTTATTGCAGTTCATGGTTAAATCATTAATATAAATCAAAAATAATAAAGGACCAAGTATGGAGCCCTGTGGCACTCCAACTGATATTTTCAACTTTGCAGATATACAACTATTGATACATACATATTGTTCTCTGTCTTCTAGATAATTAGAAAACCACTTGAGAGCAACATCCTGTAGGCCATATCTATTAAGTTTAGAAACAAGAATTTTATGATTAACAGTATCGAAAGCTTTGGTTAAATCCAAGAAAACCCCAAGAGCAAATTTCTCGTCTTCTAGAGCAGAAGAGATATTGTTGGCAAGCTGTAACAGAGCTTGTTCAGTTGAGTATTTCTTGCGAAATCCATATTGGTGGCAATAGAGGATGTTGTTCTGAAGTAAGTGAGCTGAGATTCTGGAGTAAATAAGTTTTTCCAAAATCTTTGAAAAACAGGGAAGAATTGATATAGGACGATAATTGCTAAAATTGTTTGAGTCTCCTGATTTGTGTAGCGGCACAACTTTTGCTATTTTGAGTTCATGCGGAACGACACCAGATAGTAAAGATAAACCAAAAATATGAGTTAAAGGTTGAATAATAAAATCAATTATTTCTTTAATGAAACTACTTCTGAACCCATCATGCCCTTCAGCAGAATCTTTTAAGTTTAAGACAATGCTTCTCACTTCAGCAATACTAGGGGGATGAAAACTGCAGAGTGGAGAAAACTGACCCTTAATCAAACTAGCTGGTATTTCATCAGAAACATTTATGTTCGCTGCCAGCGAGAGGCCAATATTGACAAAGAAATCATTTAAACCGTTTGCTATCTCTCTCTGATTGAGAGGAGAGCCTTCATTTCCTAGTACCTCAACTGGAACAATTAATTTTAGTTTTTTTCGTTGTAACAGTTGATTAATGACACTCCACGTGGACTTAATGTCATTAGATGCATGGATGAATTTATCTGAGAAATATTTCTTTTTTGCATTCCTTAAAGATTGAGTGAAAGAATTTTTGGATTTCTTATAAGTGTCCACATTAAGAGGTGTGGGACTTAGGATAGATTTTTTATATAGTTTCTTTTTTAGAAGAGAATGTTTTCTTAATTCTGTGGTGAACCAAGGGTTTGCTTTATGAGCTTTTTTCTTTTTTATAGAAGTTATCATTGGGAAGCATTTTTCAAAGACAGGATTAAAAAGCATTAAGAACAGCTGGTAAGCTTTCTTCACATCTTGCAGCCCTAAAACACCATCCCATGAAACACACTTTATAGAAGATATGAAGAATTCTACATTCCTTTTGGAATATTTACGATAACTAATTTCCTCTTGTACCAAGTTATTACTAAGTGCATTATCATTTATATGAATTATTTGGAAAACTGGGAGATGATCTGAAATATCATTTAACAAGAGGCCAGAAGTAATTTCAAGGTTCAAAAAGTTTAATAAAATATTATCAATAAGTGTGGCTGAAGTAGTAGTTATTCTGGAGGGTCTGAGAATTGAAGGATAAAAATAGGTAGAATAAAGAACATTAAGAAAATCTACAGTAGCTGACTGTTTACTGTTGAGAAGGTTTACATTGAAGTCACCTAATAATACACACCTTTTCCGCTCCTTAGAAATCATTTCAAGCGTGTGATAAAGGGCATCATTAAAAATGGCAAGATCTGACTCAGGTGGTCTGTAAATGCACCCAATTATAATGCTTTCCCCATTAAAGGGTAAGCAAGATGGAATTTCTACAAACACAGCTTCCACTAAGGTCTTATCAAAATATTGGTTTAGCTCCTTTTTTTCCTTGAAATTAAACTGATCTGAAACATAGAGGGAAACACCACCACCTGGTGTGGTGTTTCTACAGGAATGAATAGCATTATAATTTTCCAAAGGATAGAGACAAGTAATATTATCGTGAAGCCATGTTTCTGAAAAGGCCATTACTGAAAATGAGAAGTTTAGGATAGATAGGTAATCTGTTAATTGATCATAATGTTGAGGTATACTACGAATATTTAGGTGCAAAAAAGAGAATGTATTTGGTGCTTTTACTTGAGCAGATTTACTAAACTGATCTTCAGTGTAATATTCACAAGATAATTTTACATTTTTCAGGTCAACATGATTTGAATCAGGATTAAAGAACTCATCATAAATGCTATCCTTATCAATACATAACTCAAAAGGATTAAATGCTGGTAGACTAGATATGGGTTGTAAAGGCACATAAGTATGATCAGTCATGATAAAAGAAAAAGAAAAATCAAATTAGAGAGACTGCTAAAATAAAAAAAAACAACAAGCAATAGAAAGGATCTAAGCTTCGCGAGGGGGATGAACAATCAACTTATCAAACTTCAAGTAGGCAATGTTTCCTTTCAGACGTTCAGCCTTCATTTGTGGCAACAGATCCTTTCGTTTTTGCCTGACGCTATCAGAGTAGTCTTCGTTGATATAAAAGTTTGTGTCCTTCAGTTTCTTAGCACGTTTGAAGATTTCTTCCTTGTCCTTGAATCTGAGGAGCTTTGCCACCGGTCAGTACAACAGTATCAGACTGTGGTTGTACCGGTCAGTACAACAGTATCAGATTGAGGTTGTACTGGCCAGTACAACAGTATCAGACTGTGGTTGTACCGGTCAGTACAACAGTATCAGACTGTGGTTGTACCGGTCAGTACAACAGTATCAGACTGAGGTTGTACCGGTCAGTACAACAGTATCAGACTGTGGTTGTACCGGTCAGTACAACAGTATCAGATTGAGGTTGTACTGGCCAGTACAACAGTATCAGACTGTGGTTGTACCGGTCAGTACAACAGTATCAGACTGAGGTTGTACTGGTCAGTACAACAGTATCAGACTGTGGTTGTACTGGTCAGTACAACAGTATCAGACTGTGGTTGTACTGGTCAGTACAACAGTATCAGACTGAGGTTGTACTGGTGGTCAGTAAAACAGTATCAGACTGTGGTTGTACCGGTCAGTACAACAGTATCAGACTGAGGTTGTACCGGTCAGTACAACAGTATCAGACTGAGGTTGTACCGGTCAGTACAACAGTATCAGACTGAGGTTGTACCGGTCAGTACAACAGTATCAGACTGAGGTTGTACCGGTCAGTACAACAGTATCAGACTGAGGTTGTACCGGTCAGTACAACAGTATCAGACTGAGGTTGTACCGGTCAGTACAACAGTATCAGACTGAGGTTGTACCGGTCAGTACAACAGTATCAGACTGAGGTTGTACCGGTCAGTACAACAGTATCAGACTGTGGTTGTACCGGTCAGTACAACAGTATCAGACTGTGGTTGTACCGGTCAGTACAACAGTATCAGACTGTTTGTACTGGTGGTCAGTACAACAGTATCAGACTGAGGTTGTACTGGTCAGTACAACAGTATCAGACTGAGGTTGTACTGGTGGTCAGTACAACAGTATCAGACTGTGGTTGTACCGGTCAGTACAACAGTATCAGACTGTGGTTGTACCGGTCAGTACAACAGTATCAGACTGAGGTTGTACTGGTGGTCAGTACAACAGTATCAGACTGTGGTTGTACCGGTCAGTACAACAGTATCAGACTGAGGTTGTACGGGTCAGTACAACAGTATCAGACTGAGGTTGTACCGGTCAGTACAACAGTATCAGACTGAGGTTGTACTGGTGGTCAGTACAACAGTATCAGACTGTGGTTGTACCGGTCAGTACAACAGTATCAGACTGAGGTTGTACGGGTCAGTACAACAGTATCAGACTGAGGTTGTACGGGTCAGTACACCAGTATCAGACTGAGGTTGTACCGGTCAGTACAACAGTATCAGACTGAGGTTGTACTGGTGGTCAGTACAACAGTATCAGACTGTGGTTGTACCGGTCAGTACAACAGTATCAGACTGAGGTTGTACGGGTCAGTACAACAGTATCAGACTGAGGTTGTACCGGTCAGTACAACAGTATCAGACTGAGGTTGTACCGGTCAGTACAACAGTATCAGACTGAGGTTGTACTGGTGGTCAGTACAACAGTATCAGATTGAGGTTGTACCGGTCAGTACAACAGTATCAGACTGAGGTTGTACCGGTCAGTACAACAGTATCAGACTGAGGTTGTACTGGTCAGTACAACAGTATCAGACTGAGGTTGTACCGGTCAGTACAACAGTATCAGACTGAGGTTGTACTGGTGGTCAGTACAACAGTATCAGACTGTGGTTGTACCGGTCAGTACAACAGTATCAGACTGAGGTTGTACGGGTCAGTACAACAGTATCAGACTGAGGTTGTACCGGTCAGTACAACAGTATCAGACTGAGGTTGTACCGGTCAGTACAACAGTATCAGACTGAGGTTGTACTGGTCAGTACAACAGTATCAGACTGAGGTTGTACCGGTCAGTACAACAGTATCAGACTGTGGTTGTACCGGTCAGTATACAACAGTATCAGACTGAGGTTGTACTGGTCAGTACAACAGTATCAGACTGAGGTTGTACTGGTCAGTACAACAGTATCAGACTGAGGTTGTACCGGTCAGTACAACAGTATCAGACTGTGGTTGTACTGGTCAGTACAACAGTATCAGACTGAGGTTGTACCGGTCAGTACAACAGTATCAGACTGTGGTTGTACCGGTCAGTACAACAGTATCAGACTGTGGTTGTACCGGTCAGTACAACAGTATCAGACTGAGGTTGTACCGGTCAGTACAACAGTATCAGACTGTGGTTGTACCGGTCAGTACAACAGTATCAGACTGTGGTTGTACCGGTCAGTACAACAGTATCAGACTGTGGTTGTACCGGTCAGTACAACAGTATCAGATTGAGGTTGTACTGGCCAGTACAACAGTATCAGACTGTGGTTGTACCGGTCAGTACAACAGTATCAGACTGAGGTTGTACTGGTCAGTACAACAGTATCAGACTGAGGTTGTACTGGTCAGTACAACAGTATCAGACTGTGGTTGTACTGGTCAGTACAACAGTATCAGACTGTGGTTGTACTGGTCAGTACAACAGTATCAGACTGAGGTTGTACTGGTGGTCAGTACAACAGTATCAGACTGTGGTTGTACCGGTCAGTACAACAGTATCAGACTGAGGTTGTACCGGTCAGTACAACAGTATCAGACTGAGGTTGTACCGGTCAGTACAACAGTATCAGACTGAGGTTGTACCGGTCAGTACAACAGTATCAGACTGAGGTTGTACCGGTCAGTACAACAGTATCAGACTGAGGTTGTACCGGTCAGTACAACAGTATCAGACTGAGGTTGTACCGGTCAGTACAACAGTATCAGACTGTGGTTGTACCGGTCAGTACAACAGTATCAGACTGTGGTTGTACCGGTCAGTACAACAGTATCAGATTGAGGTTGTACTGGCCAGTACAACAGTATCAGACTGTGGTTGTACCGGTCAGTACAACAGTATCAGACTGAGGTTGTACTGGTCAGTACAACAGTATCAGACTGAGGTTGTACTGGTCAGTACAACAGTATCAGACTGTGGTTGTACTGGTCAGTACAACAGTATCAGACTGTGGTTGTACTGGTCAGTACAACAGTATCAGACTGAGGTTGTACTGGTGGTCAGTACAACAGTATCAGACTGTGGTTGTACCGGTCAGTACAACAGTATCAGACTGAGGTTGTACCGGTCAGTACAACAGTATCAGACTGAGGTTGTACCGGTCAGTACAACAGTATCAGACTGAGGTTGTACCGGTCAGTACAACAGTATCAGACTGAGGTTGTACCGGTCAGTACAACAGTATCAGACTGAGGTTGTACCGGTCAGTACAACAGTATCAGACTGAGGTTGTACCGGTCAATACAACAGTATCAGACTGAGGTTGTACCGGTCAGTACAACAGTATCAGACTGAGGTTGTACCGGTCAGTACAACAGTATCAGACTGAGGTTGTACCGGTCAGTACAACAGTATCAGACTGAGGTTGTACCGGTCAGTACAACAGTATCAGACTGAGGTTGTACCGGTCAGTACAACAGTATCAGACTGAGGTTGTACCGGTCAGTACAACAGTATCAGACTGTGGTTGTACCAGTCAGTACAACAGTATCAGACTGTGGTTGTACCGGTCAGTACAACAGTATCAGACTGTTTGTACTGGTGGTCAGTACAACAGTATCAGACTGAGGTTGTACTGGTCAGTACAACAGTATCAGACTGAGGTTGTACTGGTGGTCAGTACAACAGTATCAGACTGTGGTTGTACCGGTCAGTACAACAGTATCAGACTGAGGTTGTACTGGTGGTCAGTACAACAGTATCAGACTGTGGTTGTACCGGTCAGTACAACAGTATCAGACTGAGGTTGTACGGGTCAGTACAACAGTATCAGACTGAGGTTGTACCGGTCAGTACAACAGTATCAGACTGAGGTTGTACCGGTCAGTACAACAGTATCAGACTGAGGTTGTACTGGTGGTCAGTACAACAGTATCAGACTGTGGTTGTACCGGTCAGTACAACAGTATCAGACTGAGGTTGTACGGGTCAGTACAACAGTATCAGACTGAGGTTGTACGGGTCAGTACAACAGTATCAGACTGAGGTTGTACCGGTCAGTACAACAGTATCAGACTGAGGTTGTACTGGTGGTCAGTACAACAGTATCAGACTGTGGTTGTACCGGTCAGTACAACAGTATCAGACTGAGGTTGTACGGGTCAGTACAACAGTATCAGACTGAGGTTGTACCGGTCAGTACAACAGTATCAGACTGAGGTTGTACCGGTCAGTACAACAGTATCAGACTGAGGTTGTACTGGTGGTCAGTACAACAGTATCAGATTGAGGTTGTACCGGTCAGTACAACAGTATCAGACTGAGGTTGTACCGGTCAGTACAACAGTATCAGACTGAGGTTGTACTGGTCAGTACAACAGTATCAGACTGAGGTTGTACCGGTCAGTACAACAGTATCAGACTGAGGTTGTACTGGTGGTCAGTACAACAGTATCAGATTGAGGTTGTACCGGTCAGTACAACAGTATCAGACTGCGGTTGTACGGGTCAGTACAACAGTATCAGCCTGAGGTTGTACCGGTCAGTACAACAGTATCAGACTGAGGTTGTACCGGTCAGTACAACAGTATCAGACTGAGGTTGTACTGGTCAGTACAACAGTATCAGACTGAGGTTGTACCGGTCAGTACAACAGTATCAGACTGAGGTTGTACTGGTGGTCAGTACAACAGTATCAGACTGTGGTTGTACCCGTCAGTACAACAGTATCAGACTGAGGTTGTACGGGTCAGTACAACAGTATCAGACTGAGGTTGTACCGGTCAGTACAACAGTATCAGACTGAGGTTGTACCGGTCAGTACAACAGTATCAGACTGAGGTTGTACTGGTCAGTACAACAGTATCAGACTGAGGTTGTACCGGTCAGTACAACAGTATCAGACTGTGGTTGTACCGGTCAGTATACAACAGTATCAGACTGAGGTTGTACTGGTCAGTACAACAGTATCAGACTGAGGTTGTACTGGTCAGTACAACAGTATCAGACTGAGGTTGTACCGGTCAGTACAACAGTATCAGACTGTGGTTGTACTGGTCAGTACAACAGTATCAGACTGAGGTTGTACCGGTCAGTACAACAGTATCAGACTGTGGTTGTACCGGTCAGTACAACAGTATCAGACTGTGGTTGTACCGGTCAGTACAACAGTATCAGACTGAGGTTGTACTGGTCAGTACAACAGTATCAGACTGAGGTTGTACCGGTCAGTACAACAGTATCAGACTGAGGTTGTACTGGTGGTCAGTACAACAGTATCAGATTGAGGTTGTACCGGTCAGTACAACAGTATCAGACTGCGGTTGTACGGGTCAGTACAACAGTATCAGCCTGAGGTTGTACCGGTCAGTACAACAGTATCAGACTGAGGTTGTACCGGTCAGTACAACAGTATCAGACTGAGGTTGTACTGGTCAGTACAACAGTATCAGACTGAGGTTGTACCGGTCAGTACAACAGTATCAGACTGAGGTTGTACTGGTGGTCAGTACAACAGTATCAGACTGAGGTTGTACTGGTCAGCTCCCAGGTTTTAATGTGGGTCTCTATGTGCAGGGCGTTGCTGAAAGAAATGGTACGTTTCCCACCACTGCTGAAAGGCAGACATTCCCCTGCATCTCGCTTGCTTCTACCATTTATGCCAGACAGTTCTGCACATGTTCAAATGGTATGACCATATTAGGCTTACTTTCTGTTTTCGTTTTATTTCCAACCGAGGTTCCTGAGGCGTGTAACTGTATACTGCAGCTCTGAAGGGGAGAATAGTAATGAATGTATTATTTTTACCCCGGTCGGTTTGGTTTGGGCGTGTGTACAGTAGCAGCACACAGAGGAGGCCTCCGGGGCCATCTGGGCAGAGAATTACAGACAGTACGGGAGGAAATATAACGTCCCCAGAAATAACTCTTGAGAAAAGAACCACAGTAGCTCAGCTCTGCTCTGCTCTGGTCCCTGACCGCTATATGTCTCAACAGGAGTCCGACTGGACGTCAATAAAATGAAAATAGCACCGTGTTTGATTTATAACTGACTGACTGACTCTCTCACTCATACTGCATGACTGATGTCTTCAGTACAGGAAGGAACCCCTTTTGGTGTTTTTATTACATGACGCTTACGTCATGTAATACTTTAGCTATTGAAAAATAGCTGTTGAAAAATAGCAGATCTACAAGCTCATAGCGCGGCGGCACCGAGTGCCGAGCTTGCTTGTAGACCTGCGATCTGCGACAAAAATAGCAGATCTTACAAAGCTCAATCTTGAAAATGGGGCGCAAATCTTTAAATATAATGCTTTCACAGCACACGTGTTCAACTCCTATCTTTGCTCAAACAACACATTTTCAGATGGGGCGGTCGGCGGCCAAATGCATATATTTTTTGCGGTCCTTGACATGACATACTGTAGTTTGAAAACCACTGATATAGAAATATGAGGGTTAAAAATAAAATAAAAACTGTCGTGATTTAGACGACATTAGAATGTGGTCCTCAGGGACGTGCAGAGAGTGTTAGAGAGGCAGGGGCTGAAATCCTGCACATTTGGACAAAAATAGCTGATCTACAAGCTCACACCGCGTCGCGCTGCGACGCATTGAGAGCTTGTAGATCAGCTATTTTCGGGGCGCAACCCAGCACTCTTCAGCTAGTGGAGATGCAGGTGTGAAACGACATTGGATTTTCTAAACAAAATTGTTCAACGCAAAATGCTGCGTTCAAGTTCAGGAGACTGAATGCTGCCTTCCGGCAATGCTGCATTCTTGGTCTGGAAAGGGCCGTTTTTCAGACGAGTAAAAGGCCAGGGGCTGAAGCCCCCTTTGGTGTCTATGTGTGCACGTCCATGATGGCGACAGTAAATCCCACAGTGGTGTTTTATATTTCGGTGGTTCTCAAACTTCTCCACAGCACGGAGAAACGCCTGATGTATTTTGGCTGCCGACTCTTCCATCGTGTTTTTTTTATCTTGGCCAAACTTGCTCCGGGCGTCGGTTCTCCCTCCTGGCCTGGTTTGCCTGGCAGCCGGCCCAGGCCAGGTGGGCACTTTAAATTATGTTCTCACTCGCTAGCTAGCGGCGAAGAGAAGAGAAGAGAAGACCCCCTGCTGCTGTCCTCACCCTCACCCCAGCTCTGCTCTCCCAAGAGAGACAGTGCCACAGGCAGACAGACAGAGAGACAGGCAGGCAGAGAGGCAGACAGACAGACAGAGAGACAGGCAGAGAGGCAGAGAGACAGGCAGAGAGACAGGCAGACAGACAGACAGAGAGACAGGCAGAGAGACAGGCAGAGAGGCAGACAGACAGGCAGAGAGACAGGCAGAGAGGCAGACAGACAGGCAGACAGACAGGCAGAGAGACAGGCAGAGAGGCAGGCAGAGAGACAGGCAGAGATACAGACAGCACATATTGTACTCTCTGGCAGGGAACTCATCACTGCCTCGTGATCTTTATGCATGTTGGCACGGAGCGCACACACATGGGGGAGCGTGTAAACACAGGTTTGCACTCATGTCGTGCATCTCACACACACTCACACACACACACACACACACACACACACACACACACACACACACACACACACATCCAAACTAGCTGACACGGCTACAGTCCCTACACATGAACTGTCCATCTATCAAACACACATCTGCACTGTTTTTTAATCGTGCCCTACAGCACCGTGCGTGCGTGCGTGCGTATACACAAGAGCAGCCACTCTTGTGTATAGTGATAGATTAGTCAGCTTCACCCATTTAGTCCTGAGGCCGATTCTAAAAGAAAAATCGGTCATCTCTCTCTCTCTCTGGTGACGCGGCAGTGATAGACTCAGAGATATTAAGGGTAACATCTCGCCTAGCAGCACAAGCTAGGGCTGCCATACATCCTGCTCAGGTGTTCATCCTTCCATGAGGAAGAGGAGAACGTGTTCATCCTTCCATGAGGAAGAGGAGAACGTCACCCAGTCGTTTCGGTGCCCTGCCAAAAATAAGCTGCATTAACAGCAGCTCTCATGCACACCAGTGTTGTTTTTGGAGCAAGCATTTTTTTTATTTTCATTTAGTTTTTAATCTCATTTTAGTCACCTGGAATGTTGTAGCGTTAGTCGACTAATATGGTCATATGGTTTTAGTCGACTAAATCTACAGTTGATTTAGTCGACTAAAATGTATTTTGGCGGGCCTTGATGTCGTCGTAATGACTGATTTTACACTTGCTGAAAATAGCCGATGTGTGCTTGTAGATCGGCTATTTTCAGCATTCAAATCAGTGAAAAAGGGTAGTCGACGAACATTTTTTTTGTTCATTTTAGTGACTCTTGTGTTTTTGCTACAAGAGAGACTTTAAGTCAGGTTTAAGTCTTTAAAGCACTTTGATGTTGTCTGTTTAAAGACACAGTAGTTGTGGCTCTAGGTGACACATTTTTAACGTAGTTAATGTTCAGAAACTACAGTTGCTGAACTGTAGTTAGTCTGCATACAGCCTAAAGACAATACATGTTTTCATGGAAGAAATGAGAATCGTGTGAGAACCGTGATCTCAATTCTTGTGGAGGAAAATCCACATTCATATTTCAGCGAGAATGGTGCAGCAGCACTAACGCAGAACAGACCCGTCAATGAAAAGTTAAGATTCTAATAATGCTTAAAACACCAAAAGGGGTTCCCGTCCTGAATGCGGTAAACATGATGGACACCACACAAGCTCACACATGTGGATGTTCCGACTAAAAGCCCTAAAAAAACAAAGCCCACTCATTCTTGTCAAGACTTGCATCATAGCGATCATCATCTGTCTGTCCATTCACCGCCTCCTCTGTGAAGCATCACAGTTGCCATGGTAACCAAGGCCTCTCCCCCCCCCCCCCCCCCCCCACACACACACACAGGTGGACAGTATCTTCTAATCTAGGGAGCCTGTTTATGTTTATTGAATTTGTATGTATCTCAAAACATACATTAACCACTTCAGCCCTGTATGGATTTTCAGAGATTTTTTACACATGCCAATAGAGTTTAGCCTATTTCCATAAAATTACAGTAGGCCTATATTGATACTTTTACTTTATAAGTTAAACAATGTGAGTTCTTCCACCATTGCGCGCACGCGCGCACACGCACACACACACACACACACACACACACACACACACACACACACACACACACACACATGCAGTATAGCCTATATTGTACGTCATGATTAATTGAAAATGGTGGACCCTCTTGTAAACAAAAGTGCTTTATTGGGTCGTCCACTCGCAGTTAAACAAACAAACAAACGTGTGCTTGAAATGTACTGTAATTCTGCAAACTGTTAATAAATTAGTTTCAAACAACACACACATGCACACACACACACACACACACACACACACACTATAGTAGATTCAGTTCATTTCCCAGTACTGCCTTAATCATTCATCATATTAAACACACATTAATCAAAGCAGTAAATTAGATTAACTTACTATGAGGTGCTTTACGGCTCTCTCTCATCGTGTTGACAGGCAGCTTATCAATCAGCCTAATCAGCACAACAATATGTCTGTTTGTTTCCAAATGGAACATTATATAATTCCGTCTTTCTTTGTTGTTGTTTTCAGATTAAGAACAGTGATAGCTGGAACTCAGCACATCAGGGACTTATACTGCCAGAAGAAAGAAACTTTGTTTTGATAGCAGTTAAGAGTTAAAATATGACGTGAATGATGTTTTGGCTAAACAGCTTCCCCCCCCCACCAAAATAATATGCAGAGCTCACGCACGCGCCCTGAACTAAACAGGAAATGTCAATAAAAAAAAGGGAGACCATAATTTATTACTCAAGTTACAAACCCTTATTTTTCTTTCGTGTATTAAAAGTATTAACGGGCAACATAAATCGTTACTAAATAACAACACCTGTCCCTGATTACACAGTTAGAATTATAGCTCCATATAAAGTGGAATAATAAACAGAAGCGGCATTGATTATATGTTTTAGGGAACAGCGACACCTGGTGGTGGTGGCTCACACTACAGAGGATGCAGTTTGATGCAGTGGTTCCCAAACTTTTTCATGTCTTCTAAGCACCCCCAAAATTATACTATTTAGCCCCGTGGACCCCCCCATTAGAAAAGATATGCCAAGACCTAGCAGTGAACTCCCTGGACCTTGACCCGAATTAGGCTACGGTTCCCCTTAATGGCATTTATATCTCTTGGGACCCCAATTTATATTGTAAAATCAAAGTTAATTTAACTCTGTGAAATGGAAATGTACAAATGTAGGCCTACAATGGAACCAAATGGACCCGTTAGGATCCATTTGATTCCTAACTATCATTTAGCTGGAGACCCCCTGGAACTCCCTCAAGGACCCCTGGGGGTCCCCGGACCACACTTTGGGAACCAGTTTTAAAGTAAAGGTCAATCTGAGGTTTTGTTTGTAGCCTTGCCATGATGGAACTCTAAATGTGGACAAGAAATCCAAAAATAATTGCTCCAGTGATTAGAAATTGATAATTCCACCTCATTACCTTAGACTGTACGCTGAAACAGCTCTCAAAGTCACTCATTTAGTACATAAACAAAGTACAAACACAAACATAGTTGATTCAGACAATATAGAGCATCACCAGACTTTGACAGGAGGAGCCAGGATTCAAACCGCCGAGCCAGGGATCATTTGGACGAGCTGCTCTACCTCCTGAGCCACAGCCGCCCCCGAACATAATCTTTTAAAAACATTTAGTAATGTTGTTTGTCTGGGAAGCGTGTCTGCCTGCTGCCACTCCGCAGGCAGAGATAAGATAGATAGGGGGCTCCAAACAGGCAGGGGCCTGACTGACTGTGGCCGATGGGGAGACCAGATAGGAGGAGGCCTGACTGTGGATCTACAAGCTCATATAGCACGGCATGAGCGCGGAGTGCCGCACTATGAGCTTGTAGGTCTGCTATTTTTGAAAGATCCTGAAAATGTGTTGCAAATCTTTGAATATATATTCTTTCCGAGCGAACGTTTTTTAACTCAAAGCCTACAACTCAAAGTACAGATATTTTTGTGGGTCCTTGTTCATGAAAATGTTTGAGAACGACTAATACAGAAACATAGGGTTTTTCAGAAAACCGTCAGGATTTAGAAGATATTTTGTAGAATTGTCCTCAGGTCTACATGCCTTGACTAGAGAATGCAAGTGTATAAGGTCATATCAGCTGATTAGCATCACCTAGGACAGGAGGGCCGTACCGTACAGTACAGTACTGCTCTGGAATGGAACAACATTCCACAGCAAACCTGTTGGTCTGAAAGCACATGTAGGCATACGCTACAGTACATCAGTGGTTCCCAAAGTGGGTCCCGGGGGACCCCTAGGGGTCCTTGAGGGAGTCCCAGGGGGATCCCAGCTAAATGATAGTCTGGAACCAAATGGACCCTTATGGGTCTGTAACTCTGAGAGGAGACAAAGGGAACCATTTGATAGCAGCAGATCAGCTATTTTCAAATGGCCGAGACGTATATAGGGCTGAAGTGGTTAATGGATGTTTTTCCATAATAATCTAAATCTATACAAAGTAACTATAGTAACTAAAAGTTTTCAAATAATTGTAGTGGAGTAAAAATTGAATATTTGCCTCCGAGATGTAGTGGAGTAGATGGAGTGGATAGAACTTTATGTAGACTTAGATAGCATTTATACAGACTAAAACATGTTTCGTAGACAGCACTAGAATTGCATTTTATGTAGTCATAGCACTTTATAGTATAGTATGTATAGTTTATATGTATAGTTTCATTATATAGATATTCCACTGTTACATTCTTAGCTTACACATGTTTCATGATAACTACTTTTGATGTATTGCCATGTCTTTTGTTCTTGCTTAATGAAAATCGCTCTGGATTAAGAGCGTCTGATAAATGCCTAAATTGTAAATTGTAAGTGGAGTAGAAGTACAATAATTGCTGAAAATTTGAACTTTTCCTGTAAAGTAAAACAAAAAAATACCTCAACATTGTACTTAAGTACAGTAGGTAAGTAAGTAGCCTTGCCGAGCCATGAGGCCCATAGGGCAGGAGCCTATCTCCTGTTTCTGTAGCCATGAGGCCTATAGGGGCAGGAGCATATCTCCTGTTTCTGTAGCGTGAGGCAGCTTGATGTACAAGTACACCCCCTGGACATGACGCTAGTATGTCACAGGGACTTACCCCCAATCCAACCCTTGATGCTGAGTGCCAAGCAGGGAGGTCACTGGGTCCCTTTTTGGGTTTTTGAGTCTTTGGTATGACCCGGCCGGGGATTGAACCCCGACCTCCCAGTCTCAGGGCGAACACTCTAACCAGAAGGCCACTGGACTTAAGTACAGTACTTGACTATAAATGTAATTAGTTACTGTTACTGTACACCCCACTGCGGGCAGTTATCATCACACAGCTGAAAGCAATATTTTCTGGGTTTATATAAGGTTCTAGATTACCCTGCATGTGAAGGTGTTTAATATAACATCACTCACATCTTTAGACATCGGTGCGTAATGTGGCAGGATCGCCTTTCATTTTGACCTTGAGCAGCGAAGGGCCATTACTTTTCCTTATCCAGATTAAAGCAAAGAATCCAAGTGATTTAGCTCTGAGGTGACCCTATACAGCATGGCTGCCAGTCAGCCTCTCTCAGAGAGACACAACCGCTGCCAGGTGGCATAAACTACAAGAGGTGATCCAGAGTTGAAGGGATTTAAGGGAGGTTGTTGTCACTGCATATTCCGAAGGTTGCGTTTCTTTTTTTAAAAAGGTAGTAGGGAGGCCATGCTCGAGTCCAGCTGTCATGACCATATATGGAGAGAATAGATTGCGTTTGCGGGGCCTGGGTATATAGCTGCCTGCCTGCCTGTCTGTTGGGGAAAAACCTGCGGATTACCACTTAGAAATGGAATGCACGCACCATTAGTCAATAATAAAAGTCATTACTTTTGTTTTTAATACCAAGAAGATTTCCGTTTTCAGACAAAAAGAAACCAAGTATACTGGGATTCAAATAAATGATACAGTGGAATTTACAGAAAGACACGTAAAGTGGTGTTATTTATCGCACTTCTTACAAATTAAGCAGCCACACAGTAAAGGTTTAACATCATGACAACTATTACAATAATAAATAACACAGATATAACAGTTACACACACCTGAGGCACACATTGGGGGCGCTTTGTTCTTCATGCCACACCGACACAGATAATACAGAAAAGTAACATTAATATCACGCTTACATTATCCATACGGTATACCGTCCAGCATTCAGACATTCATGGAGAGAGAGAGGGGAGGTGGACTGAGAGGCGGATAAACAGAGGACACACGCTCCACCCTAACCCAGCATGTCGACGTTGTCCTTTACAGTCGACGCCATTTTACAGAACTATTATCTATTCTTCAGGATCGTGTATTGAATCAATTAACCCTTAGATTTGTGGCGCTCGATCGGGTTTGCGGCGACTATACCATGTACTGTATATCATATTCCCCAAAAACAAACCAAAAGCATATTGAATGTATTGCATTTTCCCAATCTGACTGGCTGATGCCATAATTATAAAACAAACATAAATAAATATAGTATATAAAATATAAAACAAAGCATGTATAAGGTCTGCAGAGCTGCGTTGTGGAACTTGAGGTAGTTACTAGTTCACTTTTACTCTTCAATTCCAATTGTATCTTTTGCCGCGTTGGAAAAGAAAACCCACGTGACTCTGTTAATGACGCTACAGGTCGCCAAATGAGGGGTCCATTTCCTCTTATCAAGCGGAGCCGAGCTCTTGGACTGGTGGCTAATACCGATGTAATGTGAACGGCCACATATTTGCCGGTCAGCATCGGTAGCGGCAAATACAGCTGACATTAACCGATGGCAGTAGCCGACATTTATCTGTTGTTGATGAGCATATATTTTGCGTTGGCTATGTTGGTTATCTGCAGTCTACCAAGCTGTAGATTCTATGTTGGTGTGTTGGTTATCTACAGTCTACCAAGCTGTAGATTCTATGTTGGTGTGTTGGTTATCTACAGTCTACCAAGCTGTAGATTCTATGTTGGTGTGTTGGTTATCTGTAGTCTATACCAAGCTGTAGATTCTATGTTGGTGTGTTGGTTATCTGCAGTCTACCAAGCTGTAGATTCTATGTTGGTGTGTTGGTTATCTGCAGTCTACCAAGCTGTAGATTCTATGTTGGTGTGTTGGTTATCTGTAGTCTATACCAAGCTGTAGATTCTATGTTGGTGTGTTGGTTATCTGCAGTCTACCAAGCTGTAGATTCTATGTTGGTGTGTTGGTTATCTGCAGTCTACCAAGCTGTAGATTCTATGTTGGTGTGTTGGTTATCTACAGTCTACCAAGCTGTAGATTCTATGTTGGTGTGTTGGTTATCTGCAGTCTACCAAGCTGTAGATTCTATGTTGGTGTGTTGGTTATCTGCAGTCTACCAAGCTGTAGATTCTATGTTGGTGTGTTGGTTATCTGCAGTCTACCAAGCTGTAGATTCCATGTCGGTGTGTTGGTTATCTGGAGTCTACCAAGCTGTAGATTCTGTAACATTTAGTTATTGTATTGAAGATGTATATTTGTTTCCCTGGTAGCACAAAAGTGGAGAAATAATAACACAAACTAAATAAACTGTATATATGTTTACATCCAAGACTTTCCATATACTGTAATATGGGTGCATCCTAGTGGCTAATACATGTCATCATGTGATCATGTGGATTCTGACCAAACAGATTGACATACTTTTTCTTTCTCCAGAAAACGGTCAGGATTTAGAAGACATTTTGTAGAATCCTTTCTCAGGTCTAAATGGGTGGTTGATAAGACGCACGGTGATGAGTCACCAGCCGATCATCACAGCAGATCATGTGACATAATTATAGTTATTGAGTCATAACACACATGGCAAATCCTCAGGTTCATTATGGCTTTTTTCACACTGCAATTAGTGGCAGGCATCTTTACACAGAAGACACTGCAATAAATACAGCTTCAGTTGTTCTCTTTTTACAATAAAATGCCATTTTGGTCCGTTTTGTACACAGTGCCAAAGGTAAACAAGAAATAAAACCCTTTAAAAAAAAGGTGCTCCACGACAATAAAACACAGCAGTCGACTAAAAGCAGAGGAAATAATGGCTTTTCCTTTGATTGATTCACATTCCGATGCAAACGGTAGACCAGAGGGTTGGATAAACACAGCATAAAGGAATCACTATGCAGTTATTAAATACACACATAGATAAATGAATCCAGAGTTTGCAGGAATGACTATGCAGTGGTTTGGGGGTACAGGTCCTGTTTTGTGGTACTATAGCTGTCAGTCACAATTCAACACATTCATACAATATTATATATCCATCGTTAGACATTTTCATGCATCATTTTCCTTAAAAATAGGTATTATTATTATTACTATTATTACTATTATTATTTTAATACTGTTGTTGATGTTATTATTATGTCATTTTTACAAAATAAAAGTGAATAAAGTTCTCCATTCATTGTCAATGAGACACTATGATGTAAAGTTCTCCATTCATTGTCAATGGGACACTATGATGTAAAGTTCTCCATTCATTGTCAATGGGACACTATGATGTAAAGTTCTCCATTAATTGTCAATGGGACACTATGATGTAAAGTTCTCCATTCATTGTCAATGGGACACTATGATGTAAAGTTCTCCATTCATTGTCAATGGGACACTATGATGTAAAGTTCTCCATTCATTGTCAATGGGACACTATGATGTAAAGTTCTCCATTCATTGTCAATGGGACACTATGATGTAAAGTTCTCCATTCATTGTCAATGGGACACTATGATGTAAAGTTCTCCATTCATTGTCAATGGGACACTATGACCTAAAGTTCTCCATTCATTGTCAATGGGACACTGATGTAAAGTTCTCCATTCATTGTCAATGGGACACTGTGACCTAAAGTTCTCCATTCATTGTCAATGGGATACTATGATGTAAAGTTCTCCATTCATTATCAATGGGACACTATGATGTAAAGTTCTCCATTCATTGTCAATGGGACACAAAGTTCTCCATTCATTATCAATGGGATACTATGATGTAAAGTTCTCCATTCATTGTCAATGGGATACTATGATGTAAAGTTCTCCATTCATTGTCAATGGGACACTATGACCTAAAGTTCTCCATTCATTGTCAATGGGATACTATGATATAAAGTTCTCCATTCATTGTCAATGGGACACTGTGACCTAAAGTTCTCCATTCATTGTCAATGGGATACTATGATGTAAAGTTCTCCATTCATTGTCAATGGGACGCAAAGTTCTCCATTCATTATCAATGGGATACTATGATGTAAAGTTCTCCATTCATTGTCAATGGGACACAAAGTTCTCAATTTATTGTCAATGGGATACTATGATGTAAAGTTCTCCATTCATTGTCAATGGGACACAAAGTTCTCAATTTATTGTCAATGGGATACTATGATGTAAAGTTCTCCATTCATTGTCAATGGGACACTATGATGTAAAGTTCTCCATTCATTGTCAATGGGATACTATGATGTAAAGTTCTCCATTCATTGTCAATGGGACACTATGATGTAAAGTTCTCCATTCATTGTCAATGAGACACTATGATGTAAAGTTCTCCATTCATTGTCAATGGGACACTATGATGTAAAGTTCTCCATTCATTGTCAATGGGACACTATGATGTAAAGTTCTCCATTCATTGTCAATGGGACACTATGATGTAAAGTTCTCCATTCATTGTCAATGGGACACTGTGACCTAAAGTTCTCCATTCATTGTCAATGGGACACTATGATGTAAAGTTCTCCATTCATTGTCAATGGGATACTATGATGTAAAGTTCTCCATTCATTGTCAATGGGACACTGTGACCTAAAGTTCTCCATTCATTGTCAATGGGAATTTAATGTTTGTGTAGGACAACGTTTGTGAACATCAGTGTTGATTTCGTCGACTAAAACTAAGACAATTCTTTTTTTTTGTCGACTACCTTTTTTCACTGACGAAAACTAAATGAAAACTAAGCTGTGATGACTGAAACTAAGACTAAATAAACTGACAATTTCGTCAACAGACAAAACTGTTAGGAAGGGACTAGTGGACAAGAGAACCAGTATAAGTAATTTTACACTTGGTTGCATGCTGAAAATAGCCGCTTGTAGATCTGCTATTTTCAGCAAGTGTAAAAACTGTCATTACGACGGCATCAAGGCCCGCCACACCACATTTTTGTCGACTGAAATCTTATGATATTTAGTCGACTAGAACTAGACTAACACTAAAACATTCCCAGGTGCAGACTAAAATGTGACTGAAACTAAATGAAAACTATAGGAGACTAAATGACTAAAACTAAAAACTAAACTTGCTGCCAAAAACAACACACACTAATAGATGGATATAGGAGGGGGCGGGGCTAGCGCCCCTCAAAAACAACAGAGGAAAGTAGAACAAAAATTATATTGTAGTTGAAGTATGTTAAAAAAATAGTTTAAAAACTAGTTTAAAAAAAAGAAATTATTAGTTTTCACGTCCAACATTCAGCACTTTTAGGTGTTAATAAACCATAATTATTACACACATATTGTATAATTACTAAGATGCATTATACAATAATGATATATATGATCAATGCCCTAAATTTGAAGTAAAAAGAAAGACAAAGAAAATAAAGTGCTTTTCACGAAGCACAAAGAAACCAGTACACATTTAGAAAAGGGGGGGTATAGAGCGTCGCAGTCCCTCCCCCTTTCAGAACGACGAGTGGCCCAGGAAATGAAATGCAAGGGATGCATAGGATTTTCTTTAAGTATTTATTTAAAGACAAAGCCAACTCGGATCGTGACAAATCATGACAATGAACACAATATTTTGGGCCGATCAAATCATTAGAAAGAAGAAAATAAAGGCAGGAGACAACACTATTTGTTTTTCTTCTTATAAATTATTTGATCGGCCCAAAACATTGTGTTCATTGTCATGATTTGTCACGATCCGAGTTGGCTTTGTCCGCGGCGTAACCGTCTTTAAATAAATAGTAAAAGAAAATCCTATGGGAGAAATGCATTGCATTTCATTTCCTGGGCCACTCGTCGTTCTGAAAGGGGGAGGGACTGCGACGCTCTATAATCTGCCTGTGAATGGAAGACGGTTTACTGTCAAGAACAGCATTTTTCACCACGTTAAACTTCAAGTTCAACACGTTGACGATTTAGTTTCTTTATAGCTAACGTGTCTCGACTCAATATGGCTTCACGAGGGACATTTCATTTTTATATCAACTTATAAGCCCTATAGTCTTCATTGACAGGAGGAGTACTCCAGGGGTCAATACTAGGGTCCCCCGCTATTTTTCCCCCCCTCTACACCAAAAGAATCTCTTGGCAGAAAGATTGCCGACACGCCCCGTCGCATTGCGAGCTTGTAGATCTGCTATTCTCACTGAACGTCGGGCCCAGAATAATATGGTTGGCTTTGGGGTTCATGTGAGTAATGAGAAGAGCTTTGGTACGGTCGGCCCGAGGTTCGATTCACAAGGAGCAGGCGTGGAAACAATAGAGCAGCGAAGTCTCACCTCGATATCGGTAGGGGGCGCTATAAATCCACGGGTTCATGTACTTCTTATTTGCATTATAATCCCCATAGGGGGGGGATCTTAGATCGCCTCATATAAGAACTGTGTTTGAAAAATAAACATGTCATCCCGGCCGTTTCACTCATATGGATATGAAGAATCAACTGACTGAGAGAAAACACTATTGTTACTGCTGCTGAATTAGTTACATTTTCGCTAGAAACAGACTATCATAATATATGAGTGACTGACGGCCGTAAACGATACAGAGACACCTCCCCGACAATAACGCAGAGACGGCTTGTTTATTTTTGGACCACAACGCTTATATAGTAGACGATTTCAAGATGACCCCATGTTGTTCTCTATAGAGAAGTTACCTCCGTGAACCGGGGGAATCGAGGGGACGAGTGAGTGGCGTCAGGACTTCGGCGCTCTATGCGGGTCACTGTGGAGTTGGTAACGTATTTCTGTGACACGCGGCTGGCTTAGCGAGGTGCTCAAATATCGCTGTTGCTCCGTAAGCGTCCGTCCAGTTCAGCCACGCGTTGCAACAACTCAACCTGCTCCTAGAATGAATGTATTGCCATAGATATCATCTTGGAAGCCAGACAGATCAAAATGTGTCGAAGAACACATAAGTATAAGAAAGACAAACAAAAGTGCACAATAGACCGACAGTTATACCAAACACTACGTGCAAGAATATCTATGGTTATTGTTTTGTGTCACAAACAGTGGCAGATATATCTGAAACCCACTGCAGTTCACGGACCGCAGTGTGAGTGGCAGATAACTGAAACTGAAACTCAGAGACAGGGAGAAGGTGTGTGTGTGTGTGTGTGTGTGTGTGTGTGTGTGTGTGTGTGTGTGTGTGAGTGTGTGTGCGTGGCAGTGTTGATTCCGTCGACTACAAATGTTCGCCCACTACTGACGAAAACAAAATAAAAACAAAATAAAAACTATGACTAAAAATATACCGACAATTTTATGTTTAGTTGCGCTCTGAAAATAGCAGATCTCCAAGCTTGTAGATCTGCTATTTTCAGCGTGCAACCGCAAGTGTAAAATCTGCCATTACGCAACGCCATCAAGGCACCGCACCCCGCCAAAATACATTTTAGTCGGCGATATCAAGTGTAGATTTAGTCGACTAGAATCTCATGATATTTAGTCGACTAAAGAGTGCGGGGGAGGGGGTAGGGGGTGCTCAGGAACCTGACTGACGCCTCATTAACTGCTGGAGAGGCCGCCATATTGGCGCCACTAAAAAGTGACTGTCCCCGGGACGTCTCACTGGGGAGGAAGTGATGTCACTGGGGAGGAAGTGATGTCACTGAGGAGGAGAAAGTGATGTCACTGAGGAGGGGAATTCAGTGATGATTCTGACAAAGTCCCCGGGACAAGACGTGTGCTGTGATTGGCCAGTAGTCGCTTTCGAGTGGCAGCGCAATGCCTCCGCCCATATTTCGGGTGACCGGATCCAAAGTGTTCATTTCAGGGACAGAAGTATCGCTTGTTGTGGTGACCGGGGGGGGACGGGTCGGGTCGGGATTAGCAATTTATCACTTAATCCATTCTGGGCGGGAACCCCTTTTGGTGTTTTAATCATTATGTTATGCTTTAGCAATTGGAAAAATAGCAGATCTACAAGCTCATAGCGCGGCACCGAGTGGCGCGCTACGAGCTTGTAGGTCTGCTATTTTTTGGAAAAATTGTGAAAATGTGCCGTAAATCTTTAAATATATATTATTTCACGGCGAACGTTTTTAACTCAAATATTTGCTTCTGGGGGGTCCCTGGAACAACATATTTTCAGATACCGTGGCCAAATTCAGATAATTCTGGGGGTCCTTGACATGAAATAGTTTGAGAATCACTGACATAGAAACATAGGTTTTTCAGAATTAGTCTAAATGGGTTACTGTACTGTACGTAAATGCCTTGATGTCATATTCGACCACAGGCCTAATATTGCCTATCATATTGTTATTAAACGCCTCTGGCGTCTCACATTTGGTTTTAAAATGCTATTTTTGGTCATGGGTGGTGTGTATGGCCAACATGGCATATCTTGCAAGAATTGAGAGCTTTTACAAGAAAGCCAACTATTAGGGGACTAACTATTAGGACATTTGAAGTGAACACTGATGCCTGTCAGTCACAATGTGGGACAGGGTCTCAATGTGAACACTGATGCCTGTCAGTCACAATGTGGGACAGGGTCTCAATGTGAACACTGATGTCTGTCTGTCACAATGTGGGACAGGGTCTCAATGTGAACACTGATGCCTGTCAGTCACAATGTGGGACAGACAGGGTCTCAATGTGAACACTGATGCCTGTCAGTCACAATGTGGGACAGACAGGGTCTCAATGTGAACACTGATGCCTGTCAGTCACAATGTGGGACAGGGTCTCAATGTGAACACTGATGCCTGTCAGTCACAATGTGGGACAGACAGGGTCTCAATGTGAACACTGATGCCTGTCAGTCACAATGTGGGACAGGGTCTCAATGTGAACACTGATGCCTGTCAGTCACAATGTGGGACAGACAGGGTCTCAATGTGAACACTGATGCCTGTCAGTCACAATGTGGGACAGACAGGGTCTCAATGTGAACACTGATGCCTGTCAGTCACAATGTGGGACAGACAGGGTCTCAATGTGAACACTGATGCCTGTCAGTCACAATGTGGGACAGGGTCTCAATTTGTGGGATGCCTGAAAAGTATTGTAAATGAGGGACTGTCCCAAGCAAAGCTGGGGGAAATAATGGTCACGAACAAGTCTATGGGTTTAGGTGTTAACCAATTTTGGGAGGGAACCCCTTTTGGTGTTAGCATTATGTTATGCTTTATTTAGAAAAATAGCAGATCTACAAGCTCATAGCGCGCCACCGAGTGGCGCGCTACGAGCTTGTAGGTCTGCTATTTTTGAAAAATCAAAGAACCACTGACATAGAAACATAGCTTTTTCAGAAAACTGTCAGGATGTAGAAGACATTTTTAGAATCTGATCTCAGGTCAAACTGGGTTAATAGGGAGGGGTCTGGGGGGTGGGTGTCAATTATGGGGGGGGGGGGGGGTGGTCTCTGGCCTTTAATCAGAAAACAGGCTGGCGAAGGACTGTCTCAGGCTGCGGATGGTCTCGGCCTTGGCCTGGTCGTCACTGGGCTGGGTCCCTCTCAGCGTCTCCGTGAAGGTGTTGGTCAGAGACTGAGACTTACTGGAAACAAAGACAACACAGCAAGGATAATACGTTTATTATTGGCCTTCCACCCAGTGTCGCTTTTTTTTTGCCTCATTAGCAGGCAACAGTGCAGCACTGTCTCTCTCTCTCTGTTTCTGGCAAACAGCGCCCCTACTGGTACTCATTATACTGGTGCTCATTTATGAACACATAGGTGGGTGAACACATAGGTGAACACGGACATTGCTGTTCCTTGGAGTGGTTGCAACACACAAATGTTCTTCGACTACCTTTTTTCACTGAATAAGACTAATTGTATTGACAATTTCGTCAACAAATAAAAACTAGACTAAAATGTTAGGGACTAGTGGACAAGAGATCCACTATAAGTCATTTTTACACTTGGTTGCGTGCTGAAAATAGCAGATCTACAAGCTCACACTATTTTCAGCAAGTGAAAAAACTGTCATTATGACGGCATCAAGGCACCGCCTAAATCAACTGCAGATTTAGTCGACCAAAATCTTCTGATATTTAGTCGACTAAAACTAGACTAACACCTAAGACATTCCGGGTGACTGAAATGTGACTAAAACTAAATGAAAACCTATTCAAAAGACTGTGACTAAAACTAAAATTCTAAATTTGATGCCAAAAACAACACTGGTTCCACGCCACCACGCTGAGTGCAGTGCCCCGTAGGGGGGGAGGGGGTCCATGGGATAGCCCCACATGTCAATGTGGGGGTCCTTGACATGAACATTTTTGGGAACCCCTTTTGGTGTTAGCATTACGTTATGCTTTAGCTATTGAAAAATAGCAGATCTACAAGCTCATAGCGCGCCACGAGCTTGTAGGTCTGCTATTTTAGAAAAATCGAAGAGCGACTGACATAGAAACATAGCTTTATCAGAGAACTGTCAGGATGTAGAAGACATTTTTAGAATCTGATCTCAGGTCAGAATGGAAAACTGTCAGGATGTAGAAGACATTTTTAGAATCTGATCTCAGGTCAGAATGGAAAACTGTCAGGATGTAGAAGACATTTTTAGAATCTGATCTCAGGTCAGAATGGAAAACTGTCAGGATGTAGAAGACATTTTTAGAATCTGATCTCAGGTCAGAATGGAAAACTGTCAGGATGTAGAAGACATTTTTAGAATCTGATCTCAGGTCAGAATGGAAAACTGTCAGGATGTAGAAGACATTTTTAGAATCTGATCTCAGGTCAGAATGGAAAACTGTCAGGATGTAGAAGACATTTTTAGAATCTGATCTCAGGTCAGAATGGGTTGGACTTACTTGAGCTGCGGGGACTGTTTCTGGGCCCCGGGGCCAGAGGCTGCCGGGATGGGCCCCGGCTGGAAGGCCTGGCTGGGGGAGGTGTTGGCGGAGCGGGCCCTCTGTGGAGAACCGTGGGCGGACTGGGAGGGAGAGGCCGAGGCGGACCGGTGTCCACCTGGAACGCACGCACGGACACGCACACACACACATGCACGCACGCACGCACGCACACACACGCACGCGCACGCACACGCACGCACACACACACATGCACGCACTCACGCGCACACGCACGCACGCACGCACGCGGCAGAGAAGCAGCGGTCAGCGCCATGCTGTCATGTACTGTATGTGGTGGACATTTTGGTCAAAATTATATATTATTTATATATATTTTTTGCTATGCCTGAATTTTCATTTCGTTTATTTTTAATGTGCGTGACTTGGCTAGCGATTCAGGGCCGGAGCCTGCAGGCTATAATATTATGTTTTATAGACACAGACATACAAAATGGAATTGGACAATTATTATATCACCACTGTTTGAACTTCTGCCCTCAGGGAGGCGCTATAAGCCCATGAAATGAAAGCAGGAACAAACAGACAGACAGAGAAATTGTTTCTATACCCCAGAGCTGTCCTATAGACTCTCTGAACTACCCCAGAGCTGTCCTAGACTCTCTGAACTACCCCAGAGCTGTCCTAGACTCTCTGAACTACCCCAGAGCTGTCCTAGACTCTCTGAACTACCCCAGAGCTGTCCTAGACTCTCTGAACCTCTCTGAACTACCCCAGAGCTGTCCTAGACTCTCTGAACTACCCCAGAGCTGTCCTAGACTCTCTGAACTACCCCAGAGCTGTCCTAGACTCTCTGAACTACCCCAGAGCTGTCCTAGACTCTCTGAACTACCCCAGAGCTGTCCTATAGACTCTCTGAACTACCCCAGAGCTGTCCTATAGACTCTCTGAACTACCCCAGAACTAGACTCTTACTGTACGTCACCATCAACAGCTAATTATAAGTTATAGAATATGACCACCATACATACATACATACCACTTCTGATCCAGCCGACCACAATTACTTGCGCGCTCTGCTTGCGCAAGTAATTGTGATAGTGGAATTATTATTACATGTCAAATGTTCCTCTTGAAGGGCCAATGGCCCTTAATGGCCCCCCACATAAGCCCTTGTTGGCCCCCGGGGCCCTCCATTTTTTATGGAAGGGCTAAAGCCCCCATAAATGTTCCTACCTTGACTCCGTCTGGGCTGGGTGGTCTGGGGCTGTTCCAGGGAAGAAAAACAGTTATGTGTTAGGCAGCGTTGTTTCCGTCGACTAAAACTACTTTATTGTATGTATTGTAGTGTGTGTGTGTGTGTGTGCGTGCGTGCGCTCATATATTGTTTCCATTTTATTATTATCCTGTCTGTCTGTGAACTCCAGCAATTATAGCATTTGTCTACTATACAATTGTTTGTCTTATTGCTTTCTGTATGTCTTTGTCTATTCTTGTTCATGAAAAATGAATAAAATGTAAGTTGAAAAAAAAATACTTGACCGCTGAAGGCTGAATTTGGTATAAAGTACTTTTTTTTTTTCCTTTTTTAATATATTTTTTATCCCACGATTTTGTAACCCATTTCTCACCCCTGTGTCAATCATCAAATGTGATCCTGGGCTCTACACACCCTCCACCAACCTAGTCCCCATATAAGGGGAGAGCAACGGACTTGAACTCATGCTTCCTTCATGCCTGAGTGTCCAAGTTGCTCCTTTACACCTGACAGGGGGGAGTTTCCCTGGTTGGACGTAGCGTGTGGAAGGAACACGTTATTCCAACCAGTTCCTTTGCCCTCCATCAGGCGCCCCGGCTGGCCAGGGGGAGGCATAAAGTACAAATTTTATATTAAACTTGACCACTGAAAGCTGTATTTGGTATAAAGTATAATATTTGATATAAAACTTGACTGCTGAAGGCTGTATTTGGTATAAACTATAAAGTATAATATTTAATATTAAACTTGACCACTGAAAGCTGTATTTGGTATAAAGTATAATATTTAATATTAAACTTGACCACTGAAGGCTGTATCAGGTATCTAGTCTACAGTGTGGTCACCTTGGTAAATAAATGGTAAATGGTGCATTTATATAGTGCCTTTATCCAAGGCGCTTTACATAGATTGTGCATTACATTCACCCATTCACACACACATTCATACACCGATGGCAGCAGAAACCATGCAGGGCACCAACCTGCACATCGGGAGCAATTAGGGGTTCAGTGTCTTGCTCAAGGACACTTCGACACTGACTCTGGGGGAGCCCACAGGGTTCGAACTGGCAACCTTGCGGTTACCATCCAGCCACTCTACCCCTGACCCCCCCCCCCCCCCCCCCCCCCCCCCCACTGAAGGCTGAGGCGTGTCGATAGCAGATGTATTGATGTATTAACCCATTTAGGCCTGACGTCAAATTTTGTAAACTTTATAAAATGTCTTCTAAATCCTGACAGTTTTCTGTCAGGATTTGCGCCACATTTTCACGATTTTTTCAAAAGTAGCAGACCTACAAGCACCAGTCGGTGGCGCGCTATGAGCTTGTAGATCTGCTATTTTTCAATAGCTATAAAGCATAGCATAATGCTAACACCAAAAGGGGTTAATACCTTGATCGCTGACGGCTGAGGCGTGTCGACTCCCAGAAGCACCTTGGCCATCTTGTTAACGACCAGCTCTGTGATCAGCTGTCTGTCCTCCTCCACGTGTTCACCAATCAGAGGCAAGGAACTGTCCATCACCTGGGAAACAATGAAACAGACGGGCCAATCAGAGGCATGGAACTGTCCATCACCTGGGAAACAATGAAACAGACGGGCCAATCAGAGGCATGGAACTGTCCATCACCCCAAGGAAGCTGTGAGAAGGATGAGAAGTGGTCACGTGACTGGGCTGCGCCATGACACTTTCATGGACACTTTCATGGGAGCCAAATTCACATGGGAAGACATGGCAGTGAATACATGGCAGTGAATGGAGCCGGCTGGACCAGCTCATAACAAACATTATTTATGAACAATTTGTCATATAATCAGTTCATCGATATAAAAGAGGACATAATTATCACAGGTTATTTTCTAATCACTTACTTTCCGATGTGCACACTGCACAGTATATCATTTTATCTGAGGATCTAAACAGCAGCAGGAATCGTTTCAGTTTTTTTCTCCTCCCCTGAAAAGTCTCTATCAAAAAGAGTCACATTTGACTAAAACAAAATGAAAATGTCCCGTCAAAATCAACACCTGTGTGTGACTAACAGGTTCTCTGTGCCCTTTGTGTACAGCTGGGGACAATACACAGTGTTGCCACTAGGTGGCAACCTTGTTCAGTTTATCACAACCGAGATGATGAAGCCCATTCATGATGACTTCAGTGATTAATTAATGGAACCAATGTTTTCTCGTATTTTATTTTTAAACCCATTTAGAACTGAGACAAGGTTCTACTAAATGTCTTTCTGGGAAAACCCTATGTTTCTGTTTCTATGTCAGTGGTGCTCAAACTTCTTCATGTCAAGGACCACCAAAAATGTACTGTAATTGGCAAAGATTATAATTAAAACGGTGCATTTGAGGGACAGAAGAATCACCTGTGTGGGACAATATGGGACGGACGGGGTTAGCAACGTATTACTGAACCCATTCTGGACCAGGAACCTCTTTTGGTGTTTTCAGCATGCTGTTCTACTTTAGCTATTGAAAAATAGCAGATCTACAAGTTTATATAGCGTGGCACCGAGTGCCACGCCACAGGGTCTCAATTTGAACACTGATGCCTGTCAGTCACAATGTGGGACAGACAGGGTCTCAATGTGAACACTGATGCCTGTCAGTCACAATGTGGGACAGACAGGGTCTCAATGTGAACACTGATGCCTGTCAGTCACAATGTGGGACAGACAGGGTCTCAATTTGAACACTGATGCCCGTCAGTCACAATGTGGTTAAAACTAACCCGTGGCAGGTTAAAACTAAACAGTGGCACGTTAAAACCAACCAGTGGCAGGTCAAAACGAACCTGTGGCAGGTTAAAACCAACCTGTGGCAGGTTAAAACCAACCTGTGGCAGGTTAAAACCAACCTGTGGCAGGTTAAAACCAACCCGTTGCAGGTTAAAACTAACCCGTGGCAGGTTAAAACTAACCCGTGGCAGGTTAAAACTAACCCGTGGCAGGTTAAAACTAACCCATGGCAGGTTAAAACCAACCCGTGGCAGGTTAAAACCAACCTGTGGCAGGTTAAAACTAGCCAGTGGCAGGTTAAAACTACCCTGTGTCAGGTTAAAACTACCCCGTGGCAGGTTAAAACTAACCAGTGGTAGGTTAAAACTAGCCAGTGGCAGGTTAAAACTACCCTGTGTCAGGTTAAAACTACCCCGTGGCAGGTTAAAACTAACCAGTGGTAGGTTAAAACCAACCCGTGGCAGGTTAAAACTAATCCGCCCGTCGGACTGTCCAAACACACATGCACGATGTGTGGTGCAGCGCGGCGCTATGGGTCCATTGAGTCATTGACCACAGGCTGGACAGAGAGAGAGAGAGAGAGAGAGAGAGAGAGAGAGGGAGAGAGAGAGAGAGAGAGCTCTGAAGGACTGGCAGCAGCAGTGAAGCCACTTCAAACAGAGTGGATCCACCCTATGGAGTCATGTAGTAGACTGGCGGCTGGGGGGCGGGGCCAGGGGGCGGGGCCAGGGGGAGGGGCCAGGGCTGTGCTCACACAGAGGTGTTGTTTTGACCCTGTTGTTATTGGGCTGCACACTGTTCTGTTATTGGGCTGCACACTGTTCTGTTATTGGGCTGCACACTGTTCTGTTATTGGGCTGCACACTGTTCCCTTTCCTCCGAGTCTCAGATCCAAATGATTTTTTTACTCCACTACGTTCATCTGTTATCATCGTAGGACAGAGGGTTGGAAACGATACCAAATAGTCACATATCATAATAATATGCCCACGTGATATTTATCACAATATTTATAATAATGCTGACTGAATTTGAAGCGACTGCAAAAACATTGAAATACTGCTGTCAACTTTCAAAAGCATAAAGCTAACCCTCTCCTATACGGATTTATAACTACTGTATCTCTGACAGAAAATGCACAATCTTTTTATAGTTTCACAAGATAGTATCGCCCTAAGTGTTAATGTAACACAGCTCTGTTTACACCTTTATTTTTATTGTCTCCACCAGGCCGAAGGCATGTGGGGAGAGTATGTTTTGCACTCCGTCCGTCCGCGTGTCCGTCCGTCCGTCCGTGTGTCCGTCCGTGTGTCCGTCCGTGTGTCCGTGAACAGCTAATCTCGGCCACCGTTAACCCGGTCGATGCCATATTTTGCACACACACTCCCTGGATGCCAACCATGAACCTCTGCCCCAAACTTTCCAGAACGGCCTGTTATAGCGCCACCAGGAGGCCGCTTTGTGCAAAACAAGTTTTTGCACAGTACACCTACAGATTTTGTCCAAACATCACGCAAATTGGTACACAGTCTCTCTAGAGCCATTCAACGAAACGGGTCTTTCAGATTTATCAGACTCCATCCTGATTGGTTAAGATTGGCTTCCAAAGTTCACAGGAGTGCTCAGTTTCAAACAAAATGCTGCAAATCATGAACACATCGCGTGATTTCCGTGAAATTGTGCACCCACATTCCCACTAGGCCGAGGAAGAAATGCCACATGAACAATTTCAACTCAGCCTCAAGGTGGCGCTATAACTGGCCCAAAAGTGTTTTTACCTCTAACTGCACGGATCTGTGGATAACCTGGTGGAGACCTGTGCCCGGAAGGGCACTTTTTCTAGTTCCTATTTATATTCAATACTTATTGTCTCCACCAGGCCGAAGGCATGTGGGGAGAGTATGTTTTGCACTCCGTCCGTCCGTTTGTGTGTGTGTCCGTCCGTCCGTCCGTGTGTCCGTGAACAGCTAATCTCGGCCACCGTTAACCCGGTCGATGCCATATTTTGCACACACACTCCCTGGATGCCAACGATGAACCTCTGCCCCAAACTTTCCAGAACGGCCTGTTATAGCGCCACCAGGAGGCCGCTTTGTGCAAAACAAGTTTTTGCACAGTACACCTACAGATTTTGTCCAAACATCACGCAAATTGGTACACACACTCCCTGGATGCCAACGATGAACCTCTGCCCCAAACTTTCCAGAACGGCCTGTTATAGCGCCACCAGGAGGCCGCTTTGTGCAAAACAAGTTTTTGCACAGTACACCTACAGATTTTGTCCAAACATCACGCAAATTGGTACACAGTCTCTCTAGAGCCATTCAACCAAACCGGTCTTTCAGATTTCTCAGACTCCATCCTGATTGGTTAAGATTGGCTTCCAAAGTTCACAGGAGTGCTCAGTTTCAAACAAAATGCTGCAAATCATGAACACATCGCGTGATTTCCGTGAAATTATGCACCCACATTCCCACTAGGCCCAGGACAAAATGCCACATGAACAATTTCAACTCAGCCTCAAGGTGGCGCTATAACTGGCCGAAAAGTGTTTTTACCTCTAACTGCACGGATCTGTGGATAACCTGGTGGAGACCTGTGCCCAGAAGGGTACTTTTTCTAGTTTGTACATGGTTTTATCTTGATTGTTTTGTTACTCTTCTGCACGTAAGTTTTCTCATGCCAATAAAGCTCCTTTGAATTGAATTGAATTGCGAGAGCGACAGAGACAGACAGAGAGAGAGACAGACAGAGAGAGAGAGACAGAGACAGTGCGAGACAGACAGAGACAGAGACAGAGAGAGTTAGACAGACAGAGAGAGAGAGACAGAGACAGAGACAGACAGAGAGAGACAGAGACAGACAGAGAGAGTTAGACAGACACAGAGAGAGAGAGAGACAGAGACAGACAGAGAGAGACAGAGACAGACAGAGAGAGTAGTTGGGGGGGCTGTGTCCCACCCAAGGACGGCGTCTCCGGAGAGCCCGGCGTGATTTCCTGAGACGCTGAGTGACAGCTGTCAGAAAAGAGCCTCATTTTATATTTTTTTGTGGCGAAAGCCTTATATTGTTTTATGGAGGGACAGACAGTAGGCTGACAGGACATGGGGGAGAGAGATGGGGGGGGGGGGAGTGACATGCAGTAAAGGCCGTCGGGATCGGGAGTCGAACCCGCGGCACACTGCCAGACTGGATTACCAGCCAAGGTGCCTGGACCTCTGAGCCACGGCCCAGGCCGAGAAAGGAGCCTCATGTACAGTGTTGGAAAAAGTCTAGTCACATTTCAAGTATCAATACTGTATAGTACTGTATAATATACTGTATACTCTGTTACAAGTAAAAGTCCAGAATTCAAAATGTACTTTAGTAAAAGTACAAAAGTATATTGGCATCAAAAGGTACCAAAAGTAGAATGTAGTCATTATGCAAAATTTCAAGTTTTCAATCATTTTTTGAAAATAGCAGATCTGCAAGCTCACAATGTGTCACATCCCGATTCCCGACACATTGTGGGTTGTTGATCTGCTATTTTAAAATGGCCGAAATGGATATATAGGGCTGCAGTGGTTGATGTATGTTTAACAGTGAAAGTAAAATTTCAATATTTGGTGTTTTAAGCATTATGTGTTTCAAGCATTATGTTACGCTTTAGCTGTTGAAAAATAGCAGATCTACAAGCTCATAGAACTATGAACTTGTAGGTCTGCTATTTTTGAAAATGTGGCGCAAATCTTTGAATACATATATTCTTTCAGAGCGAACGTTTTTTAACTCAAATCTTTGCTTCTGAGGGGGGGGGGGTCCCTGGCAAATCATATTTTCAGATGGCGGTCGGCGGCCAATTACAGATATTTTTGGGGGTCCATGACATGAAATAGTTTGAGAACGACTGATATAGAAACATGGGGGTTTTTCAGAACACTGTCAGGATTTAGACAACTTTTATAGAATCGTCCTCAGGTCTAAATGGGTTAAGTACAGTACTTATAGATAGCTTGTTTTGTCCCAACGATGGGCGGCGACCTTCTGCCCCGCCCGGCGATGAATTGGGAATGCCTCGTTCTTCTCCAGGCTAAATATGGACATGGACTCCAGAGCTCTGAAAATGTCATCCCGTTGGTTTTTACAGAACGAGACGAGGAGGAGGAAACGCACAATGCACAATGGGAGGGATGGCCTGGGAGGGGAGGGGGGGGGGGAAGAGGAGAGGAGGGGAGGAGAGGAGAGGAGAGGAGAGGAGAGGCGAGGAGAGGAGAGGAGAGGCGAGGAGAGGAGAGGAGAGGAGAGGAGAGGGAGAGGATCGCCCTTTCTAAAAATGAAAAAGGGTGATTCATGTTGACTTGGTGCCAGGAAATAATGTTGTCTACTGTAACCTAAACCAACCCTGTTCCTTCTCTCTGGAGGGAGGCAGTGCATCAGGAGAACAGAGTGCAAAAGTAAAGGAATCCCCTCCAGTTGACTGAATTTTTATCCCACGATTTTGTAACCCATTTTTCACCCCCGTGTCAATCATCTAATGTGATCCTGGGCTCTACACACCCTCCGCCAACCTGGGGAGAGCAACGGACTTGAACTCATACGTCCTTCATGTGTCCAAGTTGCTCCTTTACACCTGACAGGGGGGAGTTTCCGTGGAAGGAACACGTTATTTCAACCAGTTCCTTTCCCCTCCATCAGGCGCGCCGGCTGGCCAGGGGGAGGCAGTTTAGAGGATTACTGCATGTTTTTTGTGAGGGTACCTATCCTAGGGGACACGGGGAGAACACAGAAAGGCCCTTTCGTCCTCGGCCTTCGTCCTCGGCCCATTCCAACCCGCCAGGAGTTCAGTTCATTGTATGACTGTGTCGATGCGTTCATTCCCATTGTGTTTTCAGGTGAAAGGGACTTATTTTCTGCAAGTGTATAAAAACACTTCGCACAGAGGATTATAAATAGACGTACAATATTAAGCGTTTGTGCCTTGACCGCCTTTCTACCGAGATGGACGATAGAGCTATAGGGCAGTGCAGGTTTTCAACCCTTTTCATATCGAAGGGACCATTTTGTTATTCTGCATTTGAGCCACGGAACCACCATTTGATGACATTTAGCCTCTCAGACCCCTTTTTTTTATTTATTTATCAACTAGTCAACTAGTACCAACAAAGTCAACTAGTTGAATAGTCGACTAGTTGCTTAACCCATTCTGACCGGGCACCCATTTTGGTGTCGGCATCATGTTATGCTTTAGCTATTTAAAAATAGCAGATCTACAAGCTCATATCGCGCCACCGAGTGGCGCGATACGAGCTTGTAGGTCTGCTATTTTTTGAAAAATCGAAGAACGACTGACATTTTTAGAATCTGATCTCGGGTCAGAATGGGTTCATCAGACCAGTGTGTGTCCGGTGGAAACCTCGTATGAATCTGATCTCAGGTCAGAATGGGCTAATGACCTAGTACACAACTACACACGCACACACAAAACTGGACATATTTTGAGGGGCTAGTGGCGCACCCCTCAAATATGGGTTACAAAACTTGTGGGATAAAAATGTAGTGAAGATAATGCTGCCCTGGCCTGGTTCCTAAGTTCCTACTGTAGGTAGAGATATCAGCTGGTGATGTCATCCTCCTAGTCAGGATGTCTGTGAGTGTGCGTGCGTGCGTGTGTGTGAGTGTGCGTGTGTGCGTGTGCACGCAACCTAAACTGTCTATTTACATAGCACAATGGATAACGGACTCCCTAACATGACTCAACAGTGTGTGTGTGTGTGTGTGTGTGTACGTACAATGCGCTCTGTGTGCATGTGAGTCTACAAGTCTGGCCTACAAGTACATTTTACTTAAAGTACAATTGTGAGGTTATTGTACTTTACCGTTCCAATACTTTTACTTCTACTCCACTAGGTCTCAGAGGCAAATAGTGAACTTTTACTACACTACATTATATTGTAAAACTTTAGTTACTTTTTTTGAAAACGTGGCTCATATTTTTTAATATATATATGCTTTTAGAGCAAACGTTTTTAGCTGAAATCTTTGATTCTGGGGGGGGGGGGGGGGTATGGGGGGGGTCCCTGGAACAACATATTTTCAGGCGGCCAATTACATATTGCCCCCCCCCCCCCCCCCGGTGATGTCAGAGCAGGAAGTCTCTCTATCGTCCCCACTGGGAGGAGACCCCCGGGGCAGACCAAGGACCACGTCCCACTGGGAGGAGACCCCCGGGGCAGACCAAGGACCACGTCCCACTGGGAGGAGACCCCCGGGGCAGACCAAGGACCACGTCCCACTGGGAGGAGACCCCCCCGGGGCAGACCAAGGACCACGTCCCACTGGGAGGAGACCCCCGGGGCAGACCAAGGACCACGTCCCACTGGGAGGAGACCCCCGGGGCAGACCAAGGACCACGTCCCACTGGGAGGAGACCCCCGGGGCAGACCAAGGACCACGTCCCACTGGGAGGAGACCCCCGGGGCAGACCAAGGACCACGTCCCACTGGGAGGAGACCCCCGGGGCAGACCAAGGACCACGTCCCACTGGGAGGAGACCCCCGGGGCAGACCAAGGACCACGTCCCACTGGGAGGAGACGCCCGGGGCAGACCAAGGACCACGTCCCACTGGGAGGAGACCCCCGGGGCAGACCAAGGACCACGTCCCACTGGGAGGAGACCCCCGGGGCAGACCAAGGACCACGTCCCACTGGGAGGAGACGCCCGGGGCAGACCAAGGACCACGTCCCACTGGGAGGAGACCCCCGGGGCAGACCAAGGACCACGTCCCACTGGGAGGAGACCCCCGGGGCAGACCAAGGACCACGTCCCACTGGGAGGAGACGCCCGGGGCAGACCAAGGACCACGTCCCACTGGGAGGAGACCCCCGGGGCAGACCAAGGACCACGTCCCACTGGGAGGAGACCCCCGGGGCAGACCAAGGACCACGTCCCACTGGGAGGAGACCCCCGGGGCAGACCAAGGACCACGTCCCACTGGGAGGAGACCCCCGGGGCAGACCAAGGACCACGTCCCCACTGGGAGGAGACCCCCGGGGCAGACCAAGGACCACGTCCCACTGGGAGGAGACCCCGGGGAAGACCAAGGACCACGTCCCACTGGGAGGAGACCCCCGGGGCAGACCAAGGACCACATCCCACTGGGAGGAGACCCCCGGGGCAGACCAAGGACCACGTCCCACTGGGAGGAGACCCCCGGGGCAGACCAAGGACCACGTCCCACTGAGAGGAGACCCCCGGGGCAGACCAAGGACCACGTCCCACTGGGAGGAGACCCCCGGGGCAGACCAAGGACCACGTCCCACTGGGAGGAGACCCCCGGGGCAGACCAAGGACCACGTCCCACTGGGAGGAGACCCCCCCGGGGCAGACCAAGGACCAGTTGGAGGAAACACATCGACTCACTGTCCTTGGATCCCCCAGGAGGAAGTCACTAATGTTGCTCTGGAGAGGGAAGTCTGGAGCTCTCTGGTGGAGCTGTTGCCCCCACGACCCTATACAGATAAGCGGTTGAAGATGGATGGATGGATGGATGGATACCCCTCCCCCAGTGACCCACGCAGACACCTGGCTGTCACAGTCCCCCCCCCCCAGTGACCCACGCAGACACCTGGCTGTCACAGTCCCCTCCCAGTGACCCACGCAGACACCTGGACATAACCCTGGCTGTCACAGTCCCAACAGGCTGTGTTTTTGTCTCTTTCAACGCTGTGATATTCCAGCTGCGTACCCCCCCCCCCCCCGCCCCCCCCCCCATCCCCCCCTCGCCTTTCAACACAATCGTGACTAAAGAAAAAAAAAGAGATGTTATCAACAGGAAGACTGACGACTGAATCACAATATTGCTGATATCTGTACAAAATTGCTGACATTTTTAGCGAGGGTGGTGCCAGCCTGCCAGGGACATGTTTATTTACCACAGACGGTGAATACTGGGCACAATGCCAGGAGAGCAGCCACAGAAACCCCTCCCTCCCCCACACCCCATCCATAGAACCAGGGAGTGGAAAGCAACCAAATACATGTACTTAAAGTACTGTACCGAAGTACAATTTTTTGAGGGATTTGTACTTCACTTGAGTATTTCCAATTTCCATTACTTCTACTCCACTATACATCTCAGAGACAAAATGTGTACTTTTACTTCACTGCATTTATTTGAAAACATTCCATTAACCACTCCAGCCCTATAAACATTTCGGCCATCTGAAAACAGCTGATCTACAAGCTCACAATGTGTCGTTATGTGACACATTGTGAGCTCATTAAAGGACCACTTCACCACTTTTCAACCTATCTTCATATAATAGGTCCTCACTAATAATCATGATAAAATGGCACGATTTTCACATTGCAACATTTCAGGACTAGAAAGCCTGCAGTTTTTATTAGCTTGTATTCCCCATCGATGATGTCACTGGAAGACGGTTTCTGATCTGCCCACAGTCCTCCTATGAGACACAGAGTAGAAAAGAATTGCGCCATTTTTTCATGATTATTAGTGAGGACCTATTATATGAAGATAGGTTGAAAAGTGGTGAAGTGGTCCTTTAAGCAATTAGTCGTCCCACATTTTTTGTAACCCATTTTTTCACCCGGTGCCAATTAGCCCTTCACTAAGTCCCTCCCTCAACCCATCCTTGTCCAATAGGCACGTTAGCAGCGAAGAAAGCTTGACCTGCATAGCAACCGTTGCTAAACTATTTGGATTGGCATTGGACAATGGCTACTCTCCCTCTGCCAACCTGGGCAGAGCCCCAAACTGACCTCATACTTTCGACAATGCATGAAGAGTCCAAGCCGCTTCTCATGTGCTTAAATTCATATTTAGAAAATGTTTCAGATGTCAAAGAATTCTGAGAAGATTGAATGATGATGGATGATGATGGTCAGGCAAGGGAAACCTTCTGAAAGCTTCATGGGCTCAAAGATAATAAACTGAAATGGACAGACAACGCCTTCACAGCACAGAGAGATGAACTCTGACCTCTATGATGTAGTCGTTCCCGTCCTTTCCGTGAACCGCCTTCACAGCACAGATATCCAGACCTCCGAACATCTCAGCACAGGAGTCCACCCACACGCGGTACCTGCAACACACCACTAGGGGCGTTAAACCACACGCGGTACCTGCAACACACCACTAGGGGCGTTAAACCACACGCGGTACCTGCAACACACCACTAGGGGCGTTAAACCACACGCGGTACCTGCAACACACCACTAGGGGCGTTAAACCACACGCGGTACCTGCAACACACCACTAGGGGCATTAAACCACACGCGGTACCTGTAACTGTACAGGTTAATTGGAATGTCCACGCATCATACATATGTCATATTTGGTTTTATTTTAAGGTGATACTCCTCTTGACAGTCACCAAGACACCGTGAAAACTAGAATAAGAACAAACATACATTTGTTGAGTTGTAGGAGTCCATACTCATTGTGAAATAGGTATTTAGTGAGTCCACACATGTGCATTCAAAAGATCACACTAACTCCACAGTTCTACATTAAACAACATTAAACAATCCACAACAACACATCACAATAAAATCACAGATATGTACCGTGTGCGCCTTTGAACCATGTGCAGAATGATAATATCGTCTCTCTCTCCAGACGTTCCCAAAACATACAACTTTTCTCCAGGAAGTCCGTTCAACCTCTGACCCTACTGACAGGTGACGTCACGTGAGTGACGTGACACTAATCACGTGACTCCCTTTCAAAGGGTGCATTTTTACCTTGAGAATAACCTTTTTAACATATTTAAATTATATTTATTCATAAAGAAATCAACCTTTTTACCCAAGTATGATCATAACCAAAACCATATTTTATAATTTAAGTTTATACCTGAAACCACTGTCTCTCGTTCTGGGACAGTTACAGTACCTGCAACACACCACTAGGGGGGTTAACCCATTTAGACCTGAGATCAGATTCAAATTTTTCTTCAGACAAATCCATGTTTCTATAATGTCACTGTGTCACTAGCCTGGGGTCCACCTATGCTTTCTATGGCATAGGCAGCTCCCGGCAGGATCCGTCCGGGAGAATCTAGACGCAGCTGCGCGACATGAGACTAATTAATTAGAGCGACAGAGAGAGAGTTTAACGGTAGTTTGTGTGTGCGTGCGCGCGTGTGTGTGTGTGTACGTGTGTACAATTTAACAAAGGTGCAGACGATCAGAAATCAGCAGAGAGCCAGCAATGTTTGCGCTACTGTATGCCACTATTGAAGTGGACTCGATCCCAGACTTTTTTTTACTCTCCCTGGAAATTAAAACGTCTGGGTTTCCGAGGCTAGTCGTTCTCAAACATTTTCATGTCAAGGACCCCCAAAACTGTCGATCTGCTATTTTCAGCATGCAAAATGACATGTGTCTTTTACTTATACTGGATCTCTTGTCCACTAGTCTCTTCCCAACATTTTAGTCTCGTTTTTAACTTTTTATTTGTTGACGAAGACGTTTTAGTCTTAGTTTTAGTCATCATAGCTTAGTTTTCATTTAGTTTCCATTTAGTTTTCATCAGTGAAAAAAGGTAGTCGACGAACAATTTTCGCTGTAGTTTCAGTCGACGAAAACAACAGGGGCTGAAGCCCCCTTTGATGTGTATGTGTGCACGTGCCCGGAGCCTCCTTTGATGTGTATGTGTGCACGTGCCTGGAGCCCCCTTTGATGTGTATTGTATGTGTGCACGTGCCTGGAGCCCCATTTGATGTGTATGTGTGTGCACGTGCCCGGACAGTAACGTCCATAAGCTCACCTGTCCGTCATGGCGATTTGCTCCAGCATGGCCGAGCCCGTGTTGGCTTTCCAGTTGCCCGAGATGGAGGTTCTCCTAGAAGGAAAATAATAATAAGTGTGAGGGGTGTAGGTGAGGGGCATTCAGCCCTCCTAGAGCTTTGGGGGGCATGATGATGTTCTCATGTCTGTGAAAAACGAAATAAATGCATTACTGTTCACATGTTCTCCCCGTGTCCGCTAGGGTAGGTATACCCTCACATGTTCTCCCCGTGTCCCCTAGGGTAGGTATACCCTCACATGTTCTCCCCGTGTCCCCTAGGGTAGGTACCCTCACATGTTCTCCCCGTGTCCGCTAGGGTAGGTACCTTCACATGTTCTCCCCGTGTCCCCTAGGGTAGGTATACCCTCACATGTTCTCCCCGTGTCCCCTAGGGTAGGTACCCTCACATGTTCTCCCCGTGTCCCCTAGGGTAGGACCTTCACATGTTCTCCCTGTGTCCCCCATAGGGTAGGTATACCCTCACATGTTCTCCCCGTGTCCCCTAGGGTAGGACCTTCACATGTTCTCCCTGTGTCCCCCATAGGGTAGGTAATAGGTATACCCTCACATGTTCTCCCCGTGTCCCCTAGGGTAGGTATACCCTCACATGTTCTCCCCGTGTCCCCTAGGGGTCGCGAGACATGGCCAAAATATTTCTGGGGGTGTCGTGGTCGTCCCCCCAGCCGAAAACGTTGAGAACCCCTGGTTTAGACAGAGAGTGAAGGCTGAGAGGATGTTGACTCACACGTCCAAATTGTTCTCACTGAATTTCCAGCACATCATTTTATTTGGCATCTTGTTGTCAAGTGGGCGGAATAACTTAATAAGCCTTAAAATGTCCCTTTGCAAATTAAAGTGCTGGAAAACACCGGTCGCTCTCGTCTCGTCTCACAAACTGTTGACATCAAAGGATTCATTATCGTGTTAAATCCGGGTGTTCATGTGTTTATGGTTGTCCGTGGCCACTTTGTGACAACTACTAAAGGCCTATTCATAGTCTGGATTTTCGGTGGTAAGGTGACCACCGCTCCGGTGGTGAGCTGACCACCGGAGCTGAAATAACGTTGAGCGGTGGTGAGTAAAAACAGAGAGAAGGGCTGGAGCGGTGGCGGTGGTTTGCTCTTCACCGCGGCTCGTGACGTCATGTTGTAGTTCGGTGGTCACCCCACCACCGTAAATCCAGACTATGTATGAGCCTTAGGTCTATGGACTTCGAACCGCATCCATGTCACCTTATAGCTTTTAACCACGTTAACTGTTATCTGAAACTTTAGCTGTTGAAAAATAGCAGAACTAGAAGCTCATAGCATGGCACTGGGTGCCACGCTATGATCTGCTATTTTCTTTTTTTAAATGTGAAAACGTGGCGCAAATCTTTGAATGCCTTTGGTCCCTGGAACAAGATATTTTCAGATATCAGTCGGCAACAGAATAACCTCCATTCATCCATTCATCCATCCACAGCCTGACCAACCGTACATGTAAGCCTTGTAGTTGTTTCCGATCTTCTGGATGCGTATGTCGTACTTGGAGGTGACGAAGGGCTCTGACGTGGCGTAGGTTCCCGCCAACGCTACCACGCTAACGATGTCCTGGAAGTCCAGCTGGCTCTCCACTTTGATCTGACGGGAGGACAACGCTCGCTCGTTAGTTGGCGGTGAGAAAGGATTGGCTTTTCTTACTTAAAGATGGAGATATTTTTCCAGTTTTTCATGTGTCTATGAGGTGACAGTACTTCATTAGACACCCTGGGGTGGTTCTTTTGTGCAATGGTGTATTAACTTTGTATTTAGGGTTTCTTCCTGGGCCAATGAAATAAACAGTAATATAGTGACATCACACTATCAGCCCCTCCCCTAACACCTCACCCTTTATCATACAACTACAGCTGTGGGTGCGGCTTCAGTTCAGGTGGATCACCACCCATCACCACCCACCAGGCAAACCAGGCATACTTAATGAACTGGTGGGCGTGCCCACATACAAACAACATTTTAACAAATACTGTACACATTTTTTGAAAAAACTATACCTCCTTATATAACAATAAGACCTGAAAAAATCACGGCACTTCATCTTTAAAAAGGACAACTTTAGTTTTTTTCAACTACGGTTCATGTTTAAGGTTGTCATTAGATACAGTAAAAGATGAGTGTTAATAGTTTTTCATTTGCTGCTTTGTTTAATTTTAGCAATTTTTTGACAGGGGGCGGGGGCATTCGGCTAAATATGTATTTTTTTGACAAAAAGATATGGTGATTTATTTTTGTATTATTTACTATAGTCCTACTAGACCCCAAGAAAGGATATCTGTCCACAAAAGATCACGGGATCTACTGAATGTGTCAAACTGACATATTGAGCCTATGACACACAATGTGGCTTCCCCCCCAGTAGGCCTCCTTCACATTCAGTAGATCCTGTGATCCTGTGTGGCGAGATCTAATTTCCTGGGGTCTAGTGGGCCTATAGTAAATAATAATAAAGAAATCACTGTAAAATGTTGTAAAAAAGGACATATTTATCCCCATGTTCGAATGCCCCCGTCCCCCTGTCAACGCGTTGTGACCATTGTAGATCTAATATTCTCACACAACGTGCGTTATTTTGGGCCAGCGTTGGCTCATTACATCATGCCCACAACAGGGCGGGGCACTAAGGTTCATGTGGTTAACCCATTCTGACCTGAGATCAGATTCTAAAAATGTCTGTTTGAAAATGACAGTTTTCTGAAAAAGCTATGTTTCTATGTCAGTCGTTCTTCGATAAAAAAAAAAAAAGCAGACCTACAAGCTCATAGCGCGCCACTCGGTGGCGCGCTATGAGCTTGTAGATCTGCTATTTTTAAATAGCTAAAGCATAACGTAATGATAACACCAAAAGGGGTTCCCCCCTAAAATGGGTTAATAGTAAATGCCTTGTGAAGTTCCCCCTGCCAACGACTCCATTGTTGGCAGCGGCTGTACATTGTTCCAGCAGTCCTGTGTGTGTGTGTGTGTGTGCGTGCGTGCGTGCGTGCCCATGTGTGTGTGGTCCCAGCATATCTGCGTCAATTGTCATATTTTATGGCGAAGCGTGCCTTTTTGAACCTCTCGTAACCCTTTGATGTCCCTCATTGTGTTGGAGACGTTAAGTTATAACACAACGTGTGTTTTTCGGGAGGAAGACGACGCCTATTTATGATTACGTTCATCTGACGCGTGGTGAAAAAAACGAGGGACTTTAAAGGAAGCGCTTCAGTTTGGTTCTATAGTGGAGCTGGAAGGACGCACAGACCGCGGCCATCTCGCCATCAGAGTTTGGAAGCGCTTGTTTTCAGTAAAGCAAGGTCCTGAAAATTAGGCCCGACGTCAAAAAAAAAACGTTTGCTCTGAAAGAATATTATTATTCAAAGATTTGTGCCGCATTTTCACAATTAAAAAGAAAATAGCAGACCTACAAGCTCGTAGCGTGCCACTCGGTGGCGCGCTACGAGCTTGTAGATCTGCTATTTCTCAATAGCTAAAGTATAACATAATGCTTATAGTTAAAACACCAAAAGGGGTTCCCGTCAATAAACTCAGTGTAATTTTGAGAATAAACAAAACTTGAATGGATGTGTGCAGGTGTGACTGTTTGACCTTAACGGGGATGTGTGCAGGTGTGACTGTTTGCCCTTAACGGGGATGTGTGCAGGTGTGACTGTTTGACCTTAACGGGGATGTGTGCAGGTGTGACTGTTTGACCTTAACGGGGATGTGTGCAGGTGTGACTGTTTGACCTTAACGGGGATGTGTGCAGGTGTGACTGTTTGACCTTAACGGGGATGTGTGCAGGTGTGACTGTTTGACCTTAACGGGGATGTGTGCAGGTGTGACTGTTTGACCTTAACGGGGATGTGTGCAGGTGTGACTGTTTGACCTTAACGGGGATGTGTGCAGGTGTGACTGTTTGACCTTAACGGGGATGTGTGCAGGTGTGACTGTTTGACCTTAACGGGGATGTGTGCAGGTGTGACTGTTTGACCCTAACGGGATGTGTGCAGGTGTGACTGTTTGACCTTAACGGGGATGTGTGCAGGTGTGACTGTTTGACCTTAACGGGGATGTGTGCAGGTGTGACTGTTTGACCTTAACGGGGATGTGTGCAGGTGTGACTGTTTGACCTTAACGGGGATGTGTGCAGGTGTGACTGTTTGACCCTAACGGGGATGTGTGCAGGTGTGACTGTTTGACCTTAACGGGGATGTGTGCAGGTGTGACTGTTTGACCTTAATGGGGATGTGTGCAGGTGTGACTGTCTGACCTTAACGGGGATGTGTGCAGGTGTGACTGTTTGACCTTAACGGGGATGTGTGCAGGTGTGACTGTTTGACCCTAATGGGGATGTGTGCAGGTGTGACTGTTTGACCTTAACGGGGATGTGTGCAGGTGTGACTGTCTGACCTTAACGGGGATGTGTGCAGGTGTGACTGTTTGACCTTAACGGGGATGTGTACAGGTGTGACTGTTTGACCTTAACGGGGATGTGTACAGGTGTGACTGTCAGACCCTAACAGGGATGTGTGCAGGTGTGACTGTTTGACCCTAACGGGGATGTGTGCAGGTGTGACTGTTTGACCCTAACGGGGATGTGTGCAGGTGTGACTGTTTGACCTTAACGGGGATGTGTGCAGGTGTGACTGTTTGACCTTAACGGGGATGTGTGCAGGTGTGACTGTCTGACCTTAACGGGGATGTGTGCAGGTGTAACTGTTTGACCTTAACGGGGATGTGTGCAGGTGTGACTGTTTGACCCTAACGGGGATGTGTGCAGGTGTGACTGTTTGACCTTAACGGGGATGTGTGCAGGTGTGACTGTTTGACCCTAACGGGGATGTGTGCAGGTGTGACTGTTTGACCTTAACGGGGATGTGTGCAGGTGTGACTGTTTGACCTTAACGGGGATGTGTGCAGGTGTGACTGTTTGACCTTAACGGGGATGTGTGCAGGTGTGACTGTTTGACCTTAACGGGGATGTGTGCAGGTGTGACTGTTTGACCTTAACGGGGATATGTGCAGGTGTGACTGTTTGACCTTAACGGGGATATGTGCAGGTGTGACTGTTTGACCTTAACGGGGATGTGTGCAGGTGTGACTGTTTGACCTTAACGGGGATGTGTGCAGGTGTGACTGTTTGACCTTAACGGGGATGTGTGCAGGTGTGACTGTTTGACCTTAACGGGGATGTGTGCAGGTGTGACTGTTTGACCCTAACGGGGATGTGTGCAGGTGTGACTGTTTGACCTTAACGGGGATGTGTGCAGGTGTGACTGTTTGACCTTAACGGGGATGTGTGCAGATGTGACTGTTTGACCTTAACGGGGATGTGTGCAGGTGTGACTGTCTGACCTTAACGGGGATGTGTGCGGGTGTGACTGTTTGACCTTAACGGGGATGTGTGCAGGTGTGTATTTTGGAGTTAACCCATTCTGACCGGGCACCCATTTTGGTGTCAGCATCATGTTATGCTTTAGCTATTGAAAAATAGCAGATCTACAAGCTCGTATCGCGCCATCGAGTGGCGCGATACGAGCTTGTAGGTCTGCTATTTTTGAAAAAAATCGAAGAACGACTGACATTTTTAGAATCTGATCTCAGGTCAGAATGGGTTAATCAAACCAGTCTGTGTCCGGCGGAAACCTCGTATGAATCTGATCTCAGGTCAGAATGGGTTAAATGTACCTTGCCCAATCCGGCGTGAGCGTGACCCATCTTGACCACCACAGGGAAGGAGGGCGTCGCCGTCGTCGACAGCTGGAACGGAGAGAAAATAAATGAATAAAATAAAGTTATTTGATCATAATTATTCACTCGACATTATCCGTTTACGTCACATTCGGGGTGACGGGAAAACGAAATTTGATAGATGTCAGACGACAACATAATATTCTCTCGGCTCATTGCAGATCTATAAGAACTAAGATATCTAGGGCTGTATTTTGCGTGTCTTAAGTACCAGGTCTTATTCCCTAACTTGAGTAAACTAAAGACCTGGAGGCGTGATCAATGCCATTTGGCTATTCTGAGTGGCCAAAGAGCATTGATGACGCCTCCAGGTCTTTAGTTTACTCAAGTTAGGGAACAAGACCTGGTACTTAAGACACGCAGAATACAGCCCTTAGTGTACTGGAGATCTTTAACTCTTGTGAGTGTAAAATGAAACCAAATGGACCCTTAAGGGTCCATTTGACCCTGGTTGGTTGGTTTCATGGCACGCTCTCAGGAGTTCAATTATCGTTAAACATCTGCATTACTCCCTCAAGGACCCCTGGGGGTCCCCGGACACCACTTTGGGAACCTCTGCAGTAAGAGACTCAGCGTCCAGTATGTGTGTGACTTTGACCAGTACAAAGATCCCCAAATGTAGCGCACGTGTGTGTGTGTGTGTGTGAGAGAGAGAGAGTGTGAGTGAGTGAGTGAGTGAGTGAGTGAGTGAGTGAGTGAGTGAGTGAGTGAGTGAGTGAGAGAGAGAGAGAGAGAGAGAGAGAGAGAGAGAGAGAGAGAGAGAGAGAGAGAGAGAGAGAGACACACACCACATCCTCCACACTCGTTCCTAAGGCCTGATGCAGCTAGAGCAGTGGTCTGGGGACCACCAGGGGTCCTTGAGGGGGTTTCAGGTGGTCCCCAGCTAGAGCAGTGGTCTGGGGACGACCAGGGGTCCTTGAGGGGGTTTCAGGAGGTCCCCAGCTAGAGCAGTGGTCTGGGGACCACCAGGGGTCCTTGAGGGGGTTTCAGGTGGTCCCCAGCTAGAGCAGTGGTCTGGGGACCACCAGGGGTCCTTGAGGGGGTCCCAGGAGGTCCCCAGCTAGAGCAGTGGTCTGGGGACGACCAGGGGTCCTTGAGGGGGTCCCAGGAGGTCCCCAGCTAGAGCAGTGGTCTGGGGACGACCAGGGGTCCTTGAGGGGGTCCCAGGAGGTCCCCAGCTAGAGCAGTGGTCTGGGGACCACCAGGGGTCCTTGAGGGGGTCCCCAGCTAGAGCAGTAGTCCGGGGACCACCAGTGGTCCTTGAGGGGGTCCCAGGAGGTCCCCAGCTAGAGCAGTGGTCTGGGGACGACCAGGGGTCCTTGAGGGGGTCCCAGGAGGTCCCCAGCTAGAGCAGTGGTCTGGGGACCACCAGGGGTCCTTGAGGGGGTCCCCAGCTAGAGCAGTGGTCTGGGGACCACCAGGGGTCCTTGAGGGGGTCCCAGGGGGTCAAGGTGGTCCTGGACCACCTGGGCGTGACGCGTTGTGAAGCTTGTAGATCGGCTATTTTCAGCCAGTGTAAAAACAGCCATTACGACGACATCAAGGCCCGCCAAAATACATTTTAGTCGACTAAATCAACTGTAGATTTAGTCGACTAAAATCTTATGACATTTAGTCGACTAAAACTACACTAACACTAAAACATTCCAGGTGATCAAGTGTGAAAGGTTTCATTACAAAGACTATGACTAAAACTAAAATAGACATTTTCTACTAAAAACTGCTTTCAGTGGAAACTGTTCCTTCAGACGAGGGAGAGGCTATTTTATGGGACTAGACGTTTGCGTTTAAGAGTGATTGATTTTTTTTTTTTTTTCCGTTCAACAAAACAAAAAGTTTCCGTGCATAAAAATACCCTCGACAGCCGGTCGGTCGGTCGGTTGGTCGTGCCCGTAAGCGCTCAGACGACGCGCTAAGGTTTGGATTCAAACCTCAAGCTTTCAGTTTGGTCACGGCTTACCATCACAGAGCACTGTTAAGGGTTTCTGGTTCCCAGCATACAGTAGTAGGCCTACGTCTGTATTATGGTAAAGTCATTAAGAAAAACACACAAACGCAGAATATACGCCTTCATTTACTGTAAACGCGCCCGCCCGCCAGCCAGCCAGTCAGCCAGACAGCCGATCAGGTCAGACACACACTGGGTCAAAACACTCTGCCTGTACACAGTGTACTATTGAGTACTATTTTTAGTTCGTTGCGACCACAGGTCGCATTTACAATGAAATTGTACATTTTTTGGTCCGTCAGTCAGTCAGTGTATCACTCAAAATCCCCACACACGGGAAAGCCTGAATCAGATATGTGCCACATGGAGATTGAAATCAGATTGGTTTAAATGAGTCCAACATGTCACATGACTCATTTAAACAAATCAGATTCCAATCTGGATGTGGCTCAGAATATATACACGTCGTAGAGCTTCTTGACACAACATTTTAACCAAAGAACATCACTTACCAGCACCCTGCCTTCACTAAAACAATAACCTTTCCAACAGTTTCACCTGAAACAACAAAGAGTGCATTTCAGTTTGCTCTGGGCAGAGGTCGTGACCTCACGTACAGCTGGTTGTCGTTTCAGATCGTTGAGGCGATAATATGATTCCCTGTTTCAACGTAAACACAGACCGTTTTTAGAGTCATGCCCCCCCCCTCCCCCCCCCCCCCTCCTCACCTTCGATCGTCTTCCATGTTTGTTTACACATACTCTCAAAATTGTGCATTTGTTCATTGTCAATCAGAGGGATTTAGTGTTTGTGTTTACAGACAGACAGACAGACAGACAGACAGGCCTCATAGGCGGGCACTGCTCCTGTGAAAACGATCAATGCCGTGCCACATTCCTGTCGGTCTAAAAAACTCTCTAAAAGGAAAGAGAGAGGTTTTCCTTCACAGTTTCCAGTATTAGGTCTCGGAAAAGTATGAGCATGGACGAGGGTGACGTGTGCCGTGCGTGTGTGCGTGCGTGTCAGTGGACGCAGCGCACGGCGGCATTGGTCAGAACAGTTTGTCACTACAACCACAGAAGGAGACAAACAAACATGAGTAATACGTTAGAGGCGCTGACCACGTTACCACCTAAAGCCCTATTTCATAAACGGCAAAAAATGATCTACAGCTGATCTACAAGCTCACAACACAGTGTCGTAGACCAGAGGTTCCCATGCCACTGGTACTTGTACCTCTGGTGGTACTTGAGCCCCTCTCTGGTGGGACACAGACACAGGTCGAGGCAGATGGCCGCCCACCCTAGAGTCGGGTTCTGCCTGACGTTTCTTCCTAAAGGGGAGTTTTTCGTTACCATTGTCGCAATATTGCTTGCTCTGGGTGGATCTTTGTTGGTTGTAAAGTGTCTTGAGACAACTTGTTGTGATTTGACACTATAATAAAATTGAATTGAATTGAATTGACACAGAGGGGTCACCCTCCCCCTCCCCCCCCCCCCCCCCCCCCCACCAAAAAAAAGGAGGAGAAAAAGACAAAAGTGGAATGAAATATTTCTATTACTATACAGGTATAGTTCTTCTGACCAAAAAGCAATTGGTTGAAACAGGCTCTCCAGCCGTGCTGAAACGAGCATGACAGCACACCTATAGCCGTTAATAGAAGATTTGAGAACGGATTAATCACATTATGAAATATCATCAGTTGTGCCGATTAGTGATTAGACAGAGTTTTGTCAGAGCAGCAGCATTATTGGCTTATAGGCTGTTTCAACCTATTTTGGGGCGGGAACCCCTTTTGGTGTTAGCATTACGTATGTGCTTTTGCTATTGAAAAAATAGCTGATCTACAAGCTCATAGCGCGCCACCGAGTGGCGCGCTACGATCTTGTAGGTCTGCTATTTTTGAAAAATCGAACAACGACTGACATAGAAACATAGCTTTTTCAGAAAACTGTCAGGATGTAGAAGACATTTATAGAATCAGGTCAAAATGGGTTAATAGTCAGCTAAATACAATCTGATTTCCTCTATCATGTTTTAATAGTCAACTAAACCAAATCTAATCTCCTCTATACACTCAGACGTGATCAAAGCGTCTGTGAGTGAACTGCATGCACGACTCCGTCACACAGTATCATTTGTGTTTTGGGCTTATTTTATACATCTCATTAAATCGTAATATAGCGAAAACAGTAACTACAGTACCTAGATTATTGTGTTAATGCAAAACCAATAGCTTTGCATTAAACCACTTTGGACTGAGGTCGATTCTACAAAATAATGCCATCTAAATCCCGACAGTTTTCTGAAAAACCCATGTTTCTATATGTCAGCGGTGCTCAACCTTTTTCATGTCAAGCACCCCCAGAATTATATCTATTTGGCCGATGACCCCCATCTGAAAATATGTTGTTCCAGGGATCCTAACCGCTATGAGCTTGTAGATCTGCTATTTTTCAATAGCTATAAAAGTATAACATAATGCTTAAAAACACCCAAAGGGGTCCCCGCCCAAAATGGATTAAAACGTAGTAATGTAACAACAACGCTAAGCGGAGTGGAAAATCCCTACAGGCACCGTTCCGTTCCCACAGTGATGTAACCTACAGCGTACCATCACCACCAAGGCCTCGAAGGCACCACCAGTCTCTCTGGGGTACGAATGTGTACTAATGCTAGGTATTAGTACATCTGGAGTACTAATATGTTGTAAAAGCCAAATCCACAGAGGCCAGCACGACACGGCCAAAGTCTAATGGCTTTATAACACGTTGAGGTTATGGAGGGAGCAACTATATGTGTGACCGTTTTCTGACCGAGGCTACGTTATTGATTGATTTCTTTTTTCCATGTCATGTGAAAGCAATCATAGCTTCAAATTGACATATTGGATGTTCAGTTTGACCCACCGGTTTTGGAGATATGGCTTATAGAGTAAATGTCTTGCAGAGAAACAGCGAGTTGAGATAACAGGCTGTGGACTCTAATATTACACCTAATTACATGTTTAAGCATTTATTTCGTATTTACATGCCTTCTGTGGTCTCTAACATTACACCTAGCTACATGTTTAAGCATTTATTTCATATTTACATGTCTTCTGTGGTCTCTAACATAACACCTAGCTACATGTTTAAGCATTTATTCCATATGTACATGTCTTCTGTGGTCTCTAACATAATGTATTTCATATTTACATGTCTTCTGTGGACTCTAACATTAACACCTAGCTACATGTTTAAGCATTTATTTCATATGTACATGTCTTCTGTGGTCTCTAACATAACACCTAGCTACATGTTTAAGCATTTATTTCATATATACATGTCTTCTGTGGACTCTAACATTACATGACCTAGCTAGTCTTCTGTGGACTCTAACATTACACCTAGCTACATGTTCACACAGAGTCACACATCATTCCAGGAGCCGAACAGGTGCAAGCTGAATCCTGATTCAACAGAACTGGTGCAAGCTGAATCCTGATTCA